>NC_026001.2:11000299-11140299 GCF_000442705.2 Elaeis guineensis
CGCATGCATGGAATGCGCCCTCTGACAGCCATGGTGGCCAGTCGGAGGCCATCCGATGGCCCTGTCGGCTCCTTCCCCTTCTTTTTTTCTTTCTTCCTCTCTCTTTCTTTTTCTTCTCCTGGTTCGGCTCCAAGTTTCTTTGTCGATTTGCCTCGATTCGGTACGATATGGAACCATACCGTACCGCCGACTGATCGAAACGGCTGTCGGTACTGATATGAAAAATCTTGCTCTCTAGATTGTAAGGCATCTCAGATCTTTCGCTCAAACTCTGACTCTGAGAGGTATCCTCGAGATGATAGTATAGTTGTGCAGGGGTCCATCCAAATATACCGACAGTCAGATCCGATCCGTAAGATGCTTTGGGCTGCATAGAATAGTAGTCACTGAAAGACGATATCTTTGATGCACTATATCCATATCCATATGGATCATAAGCTGTCTGCGGGTGATAGGATCCATAATGCGAAAATGATACAGATACATCAATGGATCCTACTCTACATGCAAGGTCATCTACAGCTACATCATGTGCTGGACGATCTTTAGGAGGCCGTCGCCTATATGAAATCGTATGCTCGCGGGGTCTCAGCTCGTGCTTCGTGGTCCCTATCTTGTGTGGCATATGTAAATCAGGACTCACTGGTGAATCGAATATCACCCTGTGGCTGTATCTCATGAACAGTGATTTCGTATCCTCCATCCTTAATCACTAGATCCATGATTACTATCATCACTCTCACTGTTGTTGATCTTCGAATCTGAGTCAGCTAACTCCTGCACTCTCGAGGGTGCTGTAATTGTCTTTATTTTTTTTTTTGTCTTTTTTAGCTCCCCCGGTGCCCTCTGTGATTGATTTTGCTGTGCCTGGGAGGATGGATGTCTTCTCTCTATTTGAGATGATCGGTCTTGTCTCAAAATCTTCAAAATTGGATATAAAATTTATACTGAAAGTAGCTTGAATCATTCTAAACAATATTCTGATTTTATAATTTTTTTGAATTTTATTTTTAAAATTTTTATTTTAGAATTATATATATTTTAAAAATATTTATAATTAATAAAAATTAATAATTTTAGTGTCATCGTGTAGATCATTCAAAGATCTACAATGTATAATGAAATCATTCCAAAATCATAAATTTTGGTATGATTTTTTCTTATTTTTCTATTTCTTACCTTTTTTTTGAAAAAGATGAAAAAAACTTATTTAGCTAGAGAATGGTAGATTACCTTGTTTTCGGTCGAAATATGTTTGAGTCATGATTCGTTATTGTTGTTGCAGAGCCAGAGAATAGGATTTTTTTTTTCAATTGACGTTCGTCGTTTGTTGTCGGAGTCACAGAGAAGAAAAACTTCTCTGTGACCCGTGAGATGAGATTGCCTTTCAAGGCAACCTCCAGACAAAGGTTGGCCCACCCACCATGTGATTTAAATAGTGTAGCTCGGTTCGGGACCGAATCAT
Organism: Elaeis guineensis; assembly: GCF_000442705.2. Classification (NCBI taxonomy): domain Eukaryota; kingdom Viridiplantae; phylum Streptophyta; class Magnoliopsida; order Arecales; family Arecaceae; genus Elaeis; species Elaeis guineensis. Next base: position 11,001,765 of record NC_026001.2, read on the forward strand.
GCCAAACCGCTCCGATCGACCGGGCGGTTCGGCCATGAGCCGTACCAAACCATCCCAGTTCGTTGCTGTTCGCGGTGTTTTTCAAAAATTCTGTCTAAAACTGATCCGGTTCCTCCGATACGGTAGGGTACGGGGTGTGTCGGCTGGTTCAGGTCAGTACGGAATACCCTCACTGCCACCTCCATCATCAACGATGCCTTCACCTCCTAACCATCCTCTTCTTCTTGATGGTAGGATTCTTCCCTACACACTGTTGTTGTCTACTTTTTGATGGTTTTAAATTGGAAAGATGAACAGGAAGCAATAATCGAACAGGTTATATGCACAACTATGCTTCCATTTTGCTGTTGCTATGAACAGGTTATATTGCTATAGTTTGTAGTACTTTGTAAATTAAGCTAATGTTATATGATGATAGGCAAGCTCAACTATTCACGTATCGTCTACTAAGTTTGCTAGAATTCTCTTCCTTTCCAGCATTTGTCTGAACATCTAACCTACAATTTTGTAATCCAGAACTGCAAAGAGTGCTCGTGGTGCTGATGTCTTAACTTCCATACAGTTCCACAAGCATGTCTCTTTCTATCAAAATCAAAATGTCGTAGCTTTTCAGCAAGTAGAGTATTCCTTTTAAGTCTTATTGAGGTTGTTTTCTATAATCAAATCAATGGTTGTCAGCATAGGATTCTGACCGGAAATTATCATATGGGTCATTTTGTCCAAAACCCTACTTTCTCTCTTATAGGCGGAATATTTGAGCTAAAAGAAGTAAAATATAAGATGAACTGCATGGAGAAATATATGTGCCAAAGCTTTTAGATTGTTTCAAAAATGAATTGATACAAACTTATATTTACTTGGTTGTTTGCAGTTGAAGATAATGTTCCCTATCTTAACATTTGTCATAATGTTATTGACAATGCATAAATCTTACCTAAACTTGCTTGGATATTAGCTATTACTGGCATGTTAATCAAGTTTCTTGGTTCTTTATTACCTATGGCATCTAATATTTGGGCTGTAAAATGCAACTGGCGCACAGTAATATAAATAACTTCTGATCATTTTTCCCCTACTTCCACTGATATACTTTGTCAAACAACCTTAATATGTATGACCATTTTTTTCTGTTGGTCATCTGGGTGCTCTGCCATTGCATGGTCTCATGCATTGAAATGCTGCTAAGTCAAGCAAATGGAGACAGCATATTCTCATGCAACTGCTGAAGCAAGCACTCACATGGTCTTGTCTCATCTATCTGATACTGGCAAAAATTACTTTTGGGACAAGCCAAGTACCATAATAATCTCATTTAATCTTCTTGCTTGAATTACACGTAAGATCAATTATCATCTTATTTGCTCGAACATCCATTCTCTTGAAACACATTTCTCCCAAAGGGTTAGTCATCTTGTTCAGTATCTATCTTTATGCAAAGCTTTCATTTTTCATCCACTTAATAGGATTGTTGCTAAGAATTTGAATATCTTATTTCATGAGGTAATGTTGCACATAATGTATCACTAAAGTAGAGCAGTCATTTTGATACCTCATTCATCACTACGATGAGTGCTGGCACTTCACATTGACCTCCTTCTGAAAGTCTACTTCTCAATATCATTTAAAAAGTAAACTACCCTAGACAAACTCTCTTCACTTGCCAGTTGCCACCAACACCCCCCCAACCCCCCCTCTTCTTCTGGACAAATGTCATTCATATGCTCCTAGTGCACAAATAATCCTAGTGAAATTCTCAGGAGACAAATCTCAAATCTAACTTCTCATGCCATCTATTGCTCCCTAAACCTGATCGCACCAACTTCCAAACCGAACTTCACTCCTGCAAACTGCATATTTGACAAAAGCTCTTGAAAAATTGCAGCTGATTTAATTACCTCTAATTCCCATCACATAGGCCATCTTTGTTCTCATTTATTTGCTGCATTACCAGATGTTGATAGCACTAGAAATATTATGGCTATCAGGCTATACCACTATATGATCTGAGACCTCCTGACAATTGTTTTTTGAAGAGTTCTTGAAAAATGTTAAGTGGGGTATTTCTGGATACTCATCGTAAAACAAAATGTGCTTGATTCACATATTATTTCCAGTGTTATTAGTTTGTTGACTTCCTGAGTATGCAATGAAAATCTTTTGCCTGAGAGCATCATAGCAACCTACCAAAGGACATTCCATTCATCAGAAACTTGACACATTGGGTTCAAAAATAACCAATACAATGGTATAATATATTCTTCATCCATCTTGGAACTGAACTTGGTGGAATTTCTTGAGTTCTTTAGAATGATTGAACATGTTTAGCATTTGTCATATACTTGATAATGCCTCAGCTCATCATGACAATAATAAGTATTTTTTTCTCTTTTTGCCCTGCAGATGATGTCAAAATATTGCGATGAAACAGGAAACTATGTTTGTTTGTGGAATAAATCAACCTGGAATAATGGGTTAATTTAAATCTAACCACTTTACTTCAGAATAAACTAGTCCACCTTATATGATGGATTAGTCTAGAGTTAGTTGGAAAAGTAGCTCTACTCCTCTACCAACTTTTAAAATGCTTATTTTACTCTTAGAATAAGTCGGCTACCTTTTCAGCATTTAGGAAGTTAAAGTGGAATAAGTGGAGTAAACTTTATTTTACAATCAGAATAAGCTAGTCCACTGTACTTCAGAATAAATTAGTCCACTTTCTATAATGGAATAGTCTAGAGTTAGGTGGGAAAAGTAGCTCCACACTACTACCTACTTTCTAAAATGCATTTTTTACCCTTAGAATAAGTCAGCTACCTTTTTAGCATTTAGCAAGTTAAAGTGGAACAAGTGGAGAAAAGGAAACTTTATTGCATGTAATCCTCCTTTAACCTGCATCAAATCAGCCTTTTTAGTTGACTTCACCAAGCCGTTGCCTATATTCATTGCAAGGACAGTTGACATGATGTTATCAAGAAAAACATCTTCATGCAACCATGTAATGCTCACATTAGCTCTGTACAGTCTTAAAAATATTCTTCTCATTTAATGACAATATGATTCAAAATCTTCTTAATAAAATTTGGATGTCTTCATTGACCAAATAATCATTAAATACACCTTCATAAAATGAAATTCATGCTGACTATCACAATTAGGACATTTGCATTCATATAGATATACAATTTCAAAGAAGATATCATGTAATACATTTTTTTATATTTGCTTTTTTTTTTTCTTTGTTGAGGCAGCATGTTTGCATAAATATTCATTACATGCATTCACATACTATAGAAATATGGATGATTTAGAATAACGTGTATATTCATTTAAAGACAATATGTTACAGTTGTATGTTTAATTAAAATTTAAAGCTCAAGTAAGACATAAATATTTGAAACTAGAGACTCATTGGAGTATGTTGCAACAGGCCTCTTACAATTGGTCAAATGCAAGGCAAGTTTCAAATGGTGGTTGTCCGTCACACTGGACATGCTATACAGGTTATCCATTTCTTCCTCCATTTCAAGTTCAAATTGATTAGGAGGAGCATTGAAACAAAGTGTTTTAGTGATCTGGAATTAAAAAAATGCAAGTAATTTGAGGGAAAAAGGTATGAGCAGTAAAATGAGTATTTGTGCTCAGCAGAAGGATGAAGAGTTGGTGTTATCCAAAAAAAGAGTGAATGATCAGTAAAGATGTAAAAAGGGAGTGGGGTGTGTGTTTGTGCATGTTTTGGGAAGGCGGTCTCCTCTGCTGGTGTTTAATGCTCCTTGTGTTTCAAGGAACTTGGGATGGTTATTTCCTTGACTGTTCATCAGTAGAGAGGGAAGCTTGACTGAAATAGTCATGTGGGCTTATGCGCCTCATTCTTATATTAAATTGGTCATTTTGAACTCAAGTGATCTCAAACTAGATCCCTATGCTTCTGGTCAGATATGTTAAGGTTTTCAATGTTGTGGGCATTAGGTTAATTGTATGTGATGATAGTGCGTGATCACATATTATAGAGAGATTGGCACAGGATGAGCAATTCTCATAGTAGTTCTTGAATTTATCATGAAGATTCCAAGAAGGTGCTTTGTGACCTTGATACCACATAATCTAAGAGCGAGTGTCAGAAGATAACAATAATATACTAGTTACAGCAGCAAGAGGCAGTGATCCATTATTGCACTCACAACATCCATAGGCCCCATGTGGACAAGATGCATGGAGCATACATAAGTGGAAGTATATAGTGTGCATGAGTATGTGCCATGCAAAGTTCACAGAATTTGCTTAGGTCTTCTTTCTTCCCTTAACTTAAACTTTGTTTATTGCAGGAAGATGTGCCTGAGGAATTTGCTTCACTCATATTGAATTTTATATCTCGCAATCGCATAGGCCCTCATGGTGTTGAGGTTAATATCTTTCCTCTTATCAACTTGCTTGAGATTGATCTGTTTCTATGATCACTTATTCATGATAACAGTGTTGAAGATATTTGGAAGTTTATTTCGTATGTTTAGTATGTCAACTCCTTATTTAAATTAAAAAAAAAAGACATGCCACTGACCATATTTTTTTTTTTCACTTGTTCATTATATACTTAACTATATCATTGGTAAATATGCACTTAAAATAATTTATTTACGCTGAGTTCCGTTGTTGTTTGGTTAGGAAAAAGAAAGGGATTTGCCTATAATGATAGTTTAAAACCTTAATTAATTACATTGTACTCATAATAGAAACTTGTTTTTAATGGTGATTATAAATCTTCCCAGATTGCAATGTTCCTGGAAGAATCCTGTTAAACATTTGTGTGTTTTTGCTGGTACAGCTGTGAAACCCTTTTTTGCATGCTTTTCTGGGATCATTTAAAGTTCATTCTAGGTGCTATATCTTTATTTAAGGTACTCCTAGGCCTAGCTGTAGGTTGACATGCTTCTGCCAAAGTTATATTACTGCATTAGTGAAACCCTGTTCATTTTGAAGTGGAAATGGACTATAGAATCCTTTGGAAAATCCTTGAGTTTGACACTTGGCTTGAGGATGTGGCTCTGAAAAGAATAATTTCAGAGGCCTTTTGAAGGAGGGCCCTTGCATTGAAACTATAAGATCTTGGGGAACTATAATGGTGTCAAATACAATATAGCATGGTTTGCTTCTCTAAGTAGAAAAGTAGGAGAACGAGATAGAGGACCATGTCCTTATTTGATTGTGGAATGTCATCCAATGTTCAATAAATGCCATGCTACACTATGATGCAAGTCATTACTGACCCAAATTGTGGGGTTTGTCCATATGGATTGCAAAGATAGACGAACTGCCATAATACGATTGTAGCTTATCACAGTTCCTATGATCTATTCCTATATTCTGCACAGCAGCTCTCAAACCTGACAATTATTTTGAAATATAATATTATTGTTACATATTTATTATTTTATCTCTCGTTTTCACTATTCTTAACATTTAACAACAAACCTTATATCTGCAAGGAGTTGATTCTACAATCAAGTCATGATTTTCAGAATTTTGAATTGTTTTGTGATGGTGCTCATCTTTTTATCTCTACAATGAACATTTGAAATCAGCATTAGGATGTACATGCATATGCACATGTTAATACTAAAGTAATTGTTAGTAATTTTTTATCTCTATATGAAGGAAATATTATCGCTGAATGTCCAAAATGATATCTAAGTTAAAATTGAGAAAATCAAATGCTGCATTGATTTTTGCATTGAAGTCTAGTAGACATCACCAGTTTCATCTAGGCGATTGAAGTGGCCATTGTGGAGACATGATGGTCACATTCTAATACAATCCCTCCCAAGGACTGTAGTTACAATCCCTGTTTTTTAATAAGATGGTCTGATTTTAGTGTTGCTCTTGATTGCTTGATGTGGTGAGTGGTGACCAACATGTATGTGAGACCAGACAGTGCAATAACACGAGGTATTGAACTAATGATTGCTAGGATTAGTACTAAACTTATCTAGCATATAGGTTTGGGAGGATTCTTTATATATCTTAATATTATAACAGATAGTATAGGGCAAGTTTTCAAATGGTTGGTACAAAGAACATGCTGTTATATTCTCTTTGCAAGCTCTTAGGAGTGGGGAACCAATCAGCTGAGCTAACACCTTTGGGCAGAACATGCTGTTATATTTCAAGATCCGTATCTTTTGGTCAATTTATGGTATAGTGCCTCTAGCATGAAATACTGGAATTGTGGATGCCCAAGAAAATAATGAACACTTTAGTTGAGGAACTTGCATGGTGGAGGTACTCTTGGCATGCAGGTAAGAGGTACTCTTTACCATGCTTTGGTAGGATATTTTGGGAAACCATTACACAATGTCTGTGAGCTATATTATCCATGGATTTAACCTGTGATATGGATTCAACTTATCTGTTGCATCTGGGTCTCAGTAGCAGAATCTGATTTGGGTTTCATAAAAATTCTTTGAAGTACGCATCCAGTGACCGGTTGAATGGAATAATCTGACACATATGGAATAGATTCTTTTTTCTATAAAATCAACAATAAGTTTTTGAACTATATCAACTTTATCTATCTATATATTTATTTTTAATCTGTTTCCATGGGTCCACACTTTTCTTTTTTTTTTTTAATACAAATTCGGAATGTTTTATTGAAATGCCATGATGGTCTTGATTTACTTCTAGAGAAACATGTTATAAGTTCCTGGAACTTTCATGGTTTCTCGAAATCACTAACCAATATGAATCACTTTGTTGATTGCTTCTTTGTACATTTAAAAGATTTCAAATGCTCGAAAATCTTTGTTATTTTATAACCTAAGTCCATCTGTCTTCATTTGCCACTTGGTCCATGCATGACTACCATTTTGCAAAGAACTGCTTCATGACTAAAAATTTTGGTGAAGCCCTTAATTTTTTTGTATGTACAAGGAAAATTACTTGCAACCTCATAAATTCCAGCTTGAATATGATAATGCTAATTTTGAAATTCAAATTGATTTTTTTTTAAAAACTGCCAATATATAATAAATTATGAATAAATTTCCCCTGGGTTAGTATGAAAATAACTTCAAAATTATAGGATCGCTTCACATATAAACTCTTAAATTTTTCTTTTTGTTTAAAACCTACAATTCAACATCCAAGAAACTTGTAGTGAGGGGATTGAGTTTCACTCTGGAGAGAACCAGAGAGTGAAGGTAGCTACCTGTAGAAGTCATAAGTCCGCCCATTTCAAAATGGATCTGGGAATTGCATACAAAAGGTGGATCGATTCTGCCCTTTCACTTTTCATGTTGATGTGGTTAGCTGCATGAGCCGAATTGAGTCTATTCCATGCTTACAAGCGAATAAGCACCTTTGGGGCATTCCCTCAACTTTACTACTTACACTTCTCCTCAACCAGTGTGGCCAATCATCCTTGTTCAGACCATATATCAAAACTCATATTGCAATCCACTTCTTTCCACCATATGCATGTGTTGCTGAATTCTTGTGAGATGTATTCAAAGAGCCATTACAATTAATATAAGTTAGCATTCAAAACAGCATGATTTGTGGGAAAGCCTCTAGAAAATCATACAATGGTGCACTGTTCCTTGACGAGGTTCGAAAAGATGGTTTACTTTCTGGTCTTGACAATTAGGCGTGCAACTTAGGAATGGGATGCTGAATATTTCTTTCATATTGTTAAATTTACCCCTAATTTTAGCCAAACATGTAGGTCTACTTTGATCTAGATGACCCCTAAATGCAAATAGGCAGATCAGCAAATCGTGAAAAATCAAATTAGATAAGCCCTTTTTTTTAAAAAAAAAAATAGCGTTCCTAAGGCATATTCCTCCTGTTGGAAATAAACGGTTGCTAGTTAGCAACTGCATATGCCATCCAATTAGCAAATTTATGCCTGTGCCATGCACTTGGATCTGAGACCACGGAGCAGCTTTGGTCCGTTTTGCTATCCTGCTCTGCGCATCTCAGGATATGATGCTGCTTTGAATGTGGTGGTGATATCAATTCTAGCAGTTCATTGTGATAATGTTAGTTCTACATTGATTATATACTATCATTTTGCAGTGGTTGCATGAATTGTTGATTTGGTCATGATATTGCTTTGAATGAGACAGTGTGTGCTCGTATTCTGCAGATACCAGGCCTCATCCGGCGACCGCAGCCGTAGAAAACAAGACTATGGTTTTGACCAGAGGTGCACAGGAACATCAATGAGTTATAAATTTGACAATGCAGTTGTTTGTGAACATTGTTCCATATGAAAAGCTTTATCAGAGATGTAAAATGCAACAAGAAGGCTTTACCCGTAATTTCTTTACGCTCATGAGTCATGATGCTGTGATAAGACCTGTAAAGAATCTGTCGTTACTTGCTGCCCCATTCATTGACCGCTGGTTGCAGAACTTATGAGGAGTTTTCTGAATTTATATATCATAAATCCCGGATTTGCAGGAAACACAGCCTAATCCAGAGACTGAAAAGTGGAAGAACCAGATGCAAGCACTTAATTTTTTTTCCTTTGCTGTATCTGTTGTTCATCAGGGTACGTTTAAGAAAATACGGTTCTTTCATGAAGTATGGATTCATGTGGTTTTGCTTAGTCATGTGCAAAAGACCTGTGAGAAGGTATATATGTGTTTTTTTGACAGATCAATCACATCTTATAATGTTAAATATGTTAATACACACCTACAGCAATTTGACATCGCTAAGGCATGGTCCCCAGATAGCTGGAGGATTGCGAGATCAATGGTTATTGGGGTTGCAAAATTCTCGTGCTTAACTCGGCTCTCCCGACCTCTTCCTTCGACCAAATCATTCAGCCAACCAACTTGTATGAGTGTTAAATCCTGCAGCCTGCATTGGTCCCATACTTTGTGGGTTGTTTCACCTTTTCCACTTCCGTAAGAGGTCAGAAATTGGAATCCGGTCTAAAATGCTTGGCTCTGAGGGTCGATGAGGTATTTGATTAAACAGAAACAGAAAACAGTAAGCGGGTAACAACAAAGTTCAGCTAAAATTCACATCATCGTAAAGTCTAATTGGTCCACATAAATTACCCAGATATCTTATCAGAAAAATTATAAACATTCATCAGGAGCACGGCTAAATGGAATTCAAACTGTTTAAAATTCAATCATAGAGACAGCATAGCAACCACCACCAACTTGAAAGGAAAAAAGGCATCAAAAAATCCATCCACAAATTCATGTGGCGACCAAAAAATTGTTAAGATATTGCCGAGAATGTCATTACAAAGGTAATACAGGAGTACATCTTGCACAAAACAATGCCTCGAAAAGAGGCACAAATAATAGTAAAACAAAAATATACCATTTCCCTGGCTTTACCGCTCAGGTTGGATATCAGCAATCTTATTAGCCAATAGATTTCCACTAAACATGATTTATGATGCTGTGGATTCCTTAAGATAAGCAATCAGATTTGCACGCTCTTGAGGCTTCTTCAGACCAGGAAAAACCATCTTTGTACCAGGAATATACTGCACATAAAAGGGGAGTCCGTGAGCTGTAGTTTAACCTTTCTAGAAAGCTTAGAAACTGGAAAGATAAATCAGGTAAATGATTCAGAAGTTTAAAAGAAAACTGAAATAGGTAATCAGGCTCCTTGCTAGTATGGAAAAAAAAAGATCTCCCCTCAAGAGAGTGCACGGTTTAAAAGACATGACTTCTACCACCCCACAAACTGCTCCACCATGATTCTAGTGTTGGTTATATATCTCTCCAGGAAGATTGGCAGTGGATGCTTTTATAGTGTTAATTACATATAATTTAATTGGTTTCCATTAAAAATTTGTTAACATGCCAATAACATGGCCTTCACCACTCACCTGTCTTGACTCTTACCAAGCAACACAGCATATAATCATGGCATCAAGGTTCTTTACCGATGGGCCAAACCCCAAAATTGAATGTTTTGTTATTTCATACATCATAATATAATATGTGAAGCATTCACGAGATCTCAAAATAATCATACGTTACCTAGAAACATATGTGATTACTTCACAAATACATGTACATGTGAAAAATCATCCACCAAAATGGCATGCCAATTTATGATGGCCCTTTTATATCCTTCATTGAACAAACAATTACGAGGCCATGAAATTTATAACCCACCCAAATGTAGTCAATGCCCCCTCTTACTCCCAAGCGGGCCAAGCCATTTTGAGGGCCCACAAATATAATATGACTAAGTTTCAAATAAAGCGAATCCCCCAACATGACAAATATTCCTAAGCATGATATCAGATATGGAGCCACTTGCCTAACAACAAAACACCAGAACAAAGATTTGCAGAATCATCAAGAAAAGGCACAGAAATGGCTGCCAATAGTAATTTATTCATTGAACCAAATCAGCACATGACTTGAACCGCAGACCATGTTGAAGAATTAAATCAATCCAAATATCATATATAGATTTCAGAACAAGAGAAAAACTGGTAATGAAATTTTGAACATAACTGACAACGAACCACATTAAAAAAAAAAAAAAAAAAGAAAAGAAGCCACACACTTATTATTAGGGAATAAGTGATATGTCGCACGATCCAGTGCATATCTAACCCAAAAAAAAAAAAAAAGAACAACTTTCAGGTTCCATTTTCTCAATACTATGAACCTAAACAGCAAATCAACTCAATCATCTGACAAGCATAATTTAGAACTCAAATTAGCCACTGAATCTTAATCATCTTCTAAATTTCATTTTGAGGTTAGGTGGAAAGCTCATAATAGTCAATCATAACAACAACATTATCACACCCTACAATTCTTCAGAAAAGCACTAAAAAAATTCAGGCTTACACATTATATGTCATATGCATAGTTTTGATTTTAGGTTAGTGACTTGCCTTCTTAGGATTAAGTAGATAATCATATAAAGTCGATTCCTCCCATATCACAGCCATGTTCTTGTTTGCAGCAGAGTAAGAATAACCAGGGGTGGTACCAGATTGCCTCCCAAAAAGACCATTCAAGTTAGGACCTACAAATATTGAAGAACTTTGGTAAAATAAAAATAAAAAACATTTCTGAGCATTCTTCTGATTTATTAGACAGTAAACAAATTGGAAAAATAATTATAAGCCAAAAGGATAGAAAAGGTACAATTAATGGAGGGAGAAAATATTAAACAAAATATACAGAAATTATGCCATTAACTAGATTATCGATTTCCACCAAAGCAACAAAGATTTGTTGAACGCACAGCATTATCAAGCATATGCACACTTATGATACTAGTACAGGGAAATCTTCATGTGCAAAACTGAAGCACAAGCTTGTTCAACTATATAGACAAGTAGACTAATATTTTGCCGATTAGGTAACTCTCTAGCTACAGATGCTATACAATATCCTGAGTGAACACATCCTTCCATCCCGCTTGGTTTCCCCTTCTTTTACTTCCTCAGTCAAATTGCACGCTTAATGGTATCTTTCCCATCCGCATACAAGACATCAAGTGGAAATTGTCACCGAGATCCAAACAAGGAAATGATACCAGGAAACATCATTCTAGATATAAACTAACTCATGTATTACAGTTTACCTCTATACCACTACAACTAAATCACATAATATCAACAGCATTAACAAACTCTATAGCACGACATGCGATTCAGTTCTAAAAAAAGCTAGTAAATAAATCGATAGAACCATACCGGAATCACAAAATCCATAGACTATACAGTGAAAAAAATAGGACCAACGCATTGAACAAAACCAAAAAGATCGAACAGATCACAAGATGGTTGGACCACTATATAATTATAACTGAACCAACATATTGCGCAAAAATCCTTATCCCTTGGATTAGCTGAGGAAGAAAGCATCAATTCAGACAATCAGATGAGACAACGCAATCTTTTAAAAAAACAAACAAAATAACATGGATCGATCCTATGAGTTTTGCATTATCCAAAAACGAAAAAGAGACTCAAAAGAAGAGTTAACGGAATCTCGAAACAAACATAGATCAATACTGCGAGCTCTATGTTTTCCCAAAATTCATGAAAATGATCTCAATTTCAAGAGTAATTAGCGGACATTGAAACGGTAATAGATCAATATATTACAACCGACAGCAACCATCAGAAACTACGAGTTCCCAATAAACCTACAACCAACAAAAACGATATCAATCTCAAGAGAAATCCATAAAACCTTGAAACAAAGGTAGATCAAAGAAAATCGAGTATAAAAATAAAAAAAAAAAGCATCGACATTGGAAAAAGCATCTCGATAGACACCGAAAAAAGAAATTATGCCTTCAAAGAAGAGAACAAAGATCGGACAGTGAGATCGAACCTTGCTTGTGGCCGGCTCCTTTCTCTACGGTGTGGCACTGAGCGCACTTCGTCTTGAAGATCTTCTCCCCGGATTTCTTATCGCCTGGCGGAGCCTCCGCGAACGACGCCATTTCTCTCAAGAAAGCCCCGGATAGATCGATCTAGGGTTAGGGTTTCCTCTCCTCCCTAACGCAGACAGGGAGATGATCGATTCCGATTTCAGGAAGCCCTCTATCCCGGGAGCATGGCGACGCAATTCCTTAAATAGCCACGCGTTATGGATCAAAGGTAGGGAATTTCAAGTTTTATTGCGGGCATTCTCGATATTAATGATGAGCCAGAGGCGCTGGTGGAGAAGGGGCCCACGATTCGGAGTGTGGTTGGCGTACGCACGCAGTGGGCTCTGACAGATGCAATATGGACCGTTTGATCGATGGATCTTCACGATAAACCCGGCTGACGTTTGCGTTAGCCGTTCTGTACGGTTCCCATGTCACGTGTCCGGTACAGGCCACATGCCCAAGGCTGTGAGTTCATATATAAGCAATAATTTTAGGCATTAATTAATGGTCAATAACCAATGCTGTGCTTCCACGTGTAGATTATGATTCGCAAAGTTTGTTTTGGTCGAGTTATGTCCTTTGTTTTAATTAATATTCGAGTCAGATTTGGTAGGTTTCAGGTGAGTAGATTAGGCTACCACTTGGTATCAGGTAGCAAAACTATCTTACATGTATACAAATTGCAAATATATTCGCTGCGGCAACCAGTGTCTAAATGTGTTTCCTACCTGATGAGTTTGAATGCTGTCATATAAGTTCTTAAATCAACTCACCAAGATTATTCCACCGTTGTCTGGTATGCATGTAAACCTACATCACAACTCAAATGTCCAGAGTGTGCACCCCAAAATTAAATGATCCAAGGAATCAATCATCCTTGGAATCAAAAAGGTCATTGCAGCAAAACCTGAATTTGGATGTGATTATTTTTCCATGTATCAACTCCATTCACCATACACCCCCAAAATCTAGTCTCTCGATCATTTGAAGATAAACTCCTTCAACCACAATATTAATTGAAAATTTGGCTTTTAAATCATTCATTATATGATCCGCAGAAAGGGGAAGGGAAAGATGACTCTTTGCGCAGAATGCTACGAGGAGACAAAACACTGAGTACCTCACTATAATGACAAGGTGCAATTCACAGGATCGGCGCAGCATACGGTTATATCATGAAACACCAATCCATGTAATATTGTAAACGGAACATTTTTTTGTGTGTCTTTCTGGGTACGCCCTGAAGTATTTGGAATAGAACAACGAAAACAAGTATAAGAAGCATGAATTGAACTTGCTCTAAGCAATCACGAATATGACAGTCAGAGCAAGACAAACTTGTTACCATCTGAAAGCCATTGGAAGAGTCGGTTTTCTTGCAGCATAACAATTCCTTCAAAGCAAAACACATCAGAGTTACCAAAAAAAATATTGCAGAACACATCCAACTAATAATAACGCGATGGGAAAAACTGGTGATGAAAACATTGCCTCAGATGTACTTAGTCCATTTCGGAAAAAAAACTGGATAAAAACTGGATTAGCATGGCAGACCTCTAGGATGTTAGCCAACTATGCATGACTTGCCACAGATTGATTGTTTGAGCCCAACGCCTGCCGTTTTAAAGGCCAAAGTTTCACACCACCTATCTCTCATTCAAGAATCGAAGTGATTTTCCCATGCCATGGGACGTACAATGTCCAGTCAATGTTCCACCATACCCACCATACATTGTACACGATCGAAAGTGTACAATTGCACAACTAGCTGCATAATGATGAACATCCAATAGTTTCCTGAGTACATTACTGAGAAAAGGAAAAAGAATAAATAATATAAATATGTATCAAGCTGGAGAATTTCATCGTTAAGCTAGCTAGCATCATGCCCTGCTGGTAGTGAGAACTGAGGATTGGAATAAGTTGCAACTTGCAAGTCAATCATTTATGCCCAAGACAGCTCATTCAGAGAACAAGCTGTCACTAAATACAGCTCAGAGACATCTAGGCAGAGCAAAGTTTCCAGTGAAGCAAAGCCCGTTTACAGCTCACAATCACCTCAGCTGGCCTTATCATCAGAGTATAACATTGCTGCGGGAATTCCCACCCTTACAAGACAAAAGATTAAAGACTAAAGACTACAGTACAACCCTGCACATCAGAGGAAATAACACAGCAGAATTGAAAATATACCAATATGAACAATGGGCAAACCATGTTTGAATGTTGACTGCTAAAAACACCTTTACATTAGTCTTTCTTTACCACAAAACTGATATCATTTGGGAGAACAGAGAGAGAGATAAGTAAAAATCAAAAAACATGCAGATTGTTCTCAGTTTGTAGGAACTTCTCCAAGTGGATCCATGGGCCTGCCAGGGAGTGGGGGGGACCCAGAAGGTGAACCAATGTAGAGGGAACCATGAGCAAAGAAGCGGACATCACCTATGCCTTCTGTTTGTGAGGATTCATCCTTGATCATAGTGCGAAAAGATATCGAGCCATGCTTGGTAGATGCATCTGAGTTCCTACCTGTGTCTTGATGGCTCTGGTTAGCAATGAGAGAAGCACCATCATAATAGTAGTCATCATATGGCATTCCTTCAATTTCTATGTGCCCTACGTCTCTCAGTGCCAGGGAATCGGCCACGGGGAAATATACTAGCATACAAATGCCCACCATGGTGCAAAATAACAGCATGAGGAAGGCTAGGAACACAATGGCCTCATAGACCAAATTGCCTGGGCGAGGGAGGACAGAGAACCCAAGGAGGAGCACCCTAAATGGGAGGAAAAGGATAACTGAAGACATCAGAGCATATACTCTTCGTCGCAGTCCCTTGTTGATCACCAAGGACAACAACCGGGTTCCAACACAAGTTACACAGCTGATAAGGAGGGCATAAAAAATCCCAAGAACTATAGTGCTCAGTAAGGGATAAGTGCACACGCTGCTGTCATTGGTTAAAGAATAGGTGCACATGAAGAACTTTGACATCTTTGTTCTCTTGCCGTTCTTCTCATTATTAAACATGGGTCCAACTAAAATGAGGACAAATTGCACGATGAATATTGGAAGGCAAGAAAAGAGAACATAGCTGATGGTCTTTCTGTTCCATCGTTGGCTCAGAGTGTCTGATTCCCTCTTCTGCAATGCGGCATGGAGAAGGAACGCAAGCATGAAAAACATACTTGGTTCTGCAAACCCTAAATTGGAGAGGACATAGAATTTGCAGACACTCTTCTGCCATGGTTGGCTGGAAAAGGGTCTTCCTTCTTCTTTCAGAAAAGTTAGCCTAACAATCTCTCCAAAACCCCACCAAATTGCAACTAGAATCAGCAAAATGCGTGTAATCCAAGGCCCGTTAAAGTAGTTGAGCTGAGCAAAACCTCTTCGTCGGATCTGCAACTGGAAGTACAGAGAACGATATATGCAAACTAGGCCCAGAATGGCAGTTAGAGAGACGAGGGATATGGTCACCACACCGATTGCATCGGCGGCGGTTCTGGTCAGGGGCATCACCCAAAACACAGATTCCGCGCATGCTCTCTGCCAGCAAGGATACCAAAGTTGCCCGCAGGTACCACTAAATGAGCCGCTGCCTCAAAAGTATAGAAACTTTTGGATCAAGGACCACTGGCCTTCTCATGTGCAACAGTCATTACTTCCATCATTGCAAGTAATCTTCAAATAGTCAAACCACCAAGAACCATCTATAATCCAAAAGAGTAATTGTCCCACCACTTCGTTTAATCCAAAACCTTGAAATAACACTTCTTGTCAATGGAGATGCATGCGGTAGATTTCTTGTGCATATGAAACTTAACAGACACCCTAGAGAAGAACAGAATATGAAATGTCACATAGGCTACAATTTAAAAGAAGACTAAATGATAAATGTTACGTACTTTAATAGAAAAATATTTTAGATTGAAAAAGAAAAGAGCAATTGAAAATTAAAGTCTACCTCGAAACTCATGTTGACAATCAAGTAACTAACAAATACAAAGTTATGCCTACAAGCCTTATGAAGCGAGTGAAAAGATTCTCACAAGAACAAGATCGTATTTTTATTTGAGTTCCTCCCTACATCGCTGTTCCTAGTTTATCCTTACTCTAAGAAGTCATTAAAGGAGATAAGAGTGCCACAAGTCCCGTTTCAGAACCTCCCAGAAGCAATTTCAAGTTCCGCAACTACATGTTATATAAGGAACTCTTTAAACCGATAACAAGGGATCAGACATCGGTCACCTTTTGTAAAATGTACAAATAAAGAAGGAAGAAAATCCTGTTTCGATAACTGTTTGCATAAAAGAATCAGTTGAAAGTTAAAAAATCCGAACTTTGGCTGCAGTTTTATACCACTCAGAATTTCAATACCATATATGAAATCTTTGAGGTCAGAGCAAACCACATTAAAATCCAAGCACGAACTACTTCATTGACTCAAACAAATAAATAAGTATGAATTACAGTACTACACAAAAAGGAATCATTTTTGAGTTTGAATAAACTCAAGAATAACTATCCTTTTTCTTCAACAAAAAAAATACCCCATTATATCAAAAAAAATGCCCCATTATATCAAAAAAACCACTGAATCATGCAAATCTCTGCTGTTTATCCACAAATCGCAAAAGATATCGCATCATAATAAAAAAAACCCATCAAATTCAGCATATTTTTCACCATTTTACATGAACCAGACACCAAATTCACCCAGAAAAAAAAATAAAAATAGAAACAAAAGGACAAGCACGAGTACCTCAAGATATTACAAGCATTTCATCAAAATCCGAGAACAAGAGATCTTATCAGAAAGAAAGCGCCCAATCTCGAGCATTCCAAAAGAGATACAGAACGAAATCCCGCGATGCCGGACTCGGACGCGAGCTCTCGAAGCGCCGAATCTGGGTTCGAGGAGACTGAAAGAGATCAGATATCTCTGGTCGTCGTGGATCGAAACCCTAGCAATCGAGACGAGAGACTACGAGAGAGAAGGGCAGTGCAGGGGAACGAAAGAAACAAAGAAAAAGCGAGGGGGTGGGGTGGAGGGTGAAGGAGGGGAGAGGGGCTGGGTTGCTGACAGGCTGTCTCCAGCTGTCGTCGGGTTCGGTAACCGGGGCGGAGGTTCGGGAATCCAACCGAGCCTAGGTGGCCTTTCGGGCTTTTATTTCCACAGGCGGAAACTTAGACCGCCGTCGAACCACGTTAAAACCTAACGGCCGTCACTGCTATCTTGTTTTTCTAATTTAGGGTAAGCCATATAACAAAAAATTTACAATATCTACTACCAACCATGAGAAATTATTGCCCGCATATATCAGCATCCTCGTACATACCGTCAATCACCAACAATCATCTCAGTGATTGGCCTATTTAAATATATCTTGCTTATTACTCATTAGTAGCATGCATGATCATACCATCCGTGCACGTAGCGTACGTTACAATTTTTCAAAATCCACACATATATATGATTTCATTTTTTAACAATATGATTTGTATTTTATATATTTTATTGTAGGGTTTTTCTACAGTACCTTTTAAATATATTTTATAGAAGGTTAGGGGAAACCCTGGTCATTGATTACTTGAGGTTAATTAAGAAATTTTCATCCCAATAGGATGACAATCGATAACCCTTAAGAATTTATTATTATTATTATTATTTTTGTGTGGTTTCACTCATCGTTCTTTGTTCTCTTCGGTGCTCACCTTCCTTCACCGCCCTACTCCCCATCCCCGTAGCATCTCCGTGCCCGCGGCCTCCCTACTCCAGCACCATCATCGGGCCCTCCTCTCCCTCTTCCCGTCTGGGCATCTTTGACCCCTGGACCCTCGCCCACTGCCTCCCCTTATCGGCGGCCTCCTCGTACCGCAGCCTCCCTGCAAGGGCAACGCCAGTCGCCCCCTCACGCGAGCATGCGCTACCCTTCCTTTCGACGCCCCTCTTCCTTTGCCGCCCTCCTCTTCTTGCTCACAGGGTCCACATACCGGTGATCTCCCCATGCCGGCGGCCTCCCTCCTCGGCAGCGTCGCTGCCCCCTTCTCTCGTCTAGTGCATTCAGCTGTCTTCTACAACGGCAATGATCCAAAGAATCAATGACATTATGGCTGCCGCCGCACGTCCTCAACGAACACCAATGATAAGAAGAAACACCCTCTGCGACAACTGAAGAGAATCAATGACTGCTTGCCACAATCTAGTGTCTCTTATTCGATGCTTCTTGACAACAGGCGATGGAGATTGGGAATGAGGAAGTCAAGATGGAGATTGGGAATGAGGAAATCAAGAGATCATGAATGAGGAAGAAACCTGCATTGAAAATGCTCCTAATCTTTTAAAAATTTACAGTCCCAATCATTCATCTTCTTGTTAATTTGCCCCTGAAAGTCAAAAAAATAACCCGCACCAGCCACGATTGTGACTGGCCACTCATATGTGATCATTGGTTGTTAATCCAATGGCCAATATTTTTTAAAAATAAAGTGACGGAAATGATCTTTGGAGCACCATAGCAAAATTTTTTATTATAATCTCTAAAAATATAATATATTAAAAAAATTACTCTTCTAAAATTTTATATTTTTATATTAATTATAATTTTTTTATAAAAAATAAGTGAATAAAAAACTTTGAATCTAACTAGCACCTCATATTTATCATAAGCTAAAAGATTGCAACTATCGTATATAATGACTCAAACTATTTCTATATTATGCAGATGTTATAATATTAATTTAAATTAAAAAATATTAATTTTATCTTTGATGATTTTTAAAAATGCATGATTTATAGGTCTTTTATTAGAATTTTTAAGAAATATAATATATTTTAAAAAATTATATATTTTTTAAATTTATAGAGAACAAGTATAATAATGACCATTTGAACCACTACAATCACACTATATATAGTGATTTAAACTACTTCAATTATATTTTATGATATTAGATATTATCCAAAATAAAAAAACTTAATTTTATTTTTGATAATTTTGTAAATACTATATTTTATAAAAAAATATTTTTAAAAAATATAATATAAATTTTTTATTGAATGGTAGAATAGAAAGTACTTATCAGATTCAACATTTTTTTGTGTATCTAACCATTCTCACGTTCACAAAAAGTAAGATGGAGTATAGATGGCATGGGATCTTGTAGCTTCTCTTGCGGTGTCGTAAGTTAGTAGAATAAAAATATGGTAGCCTAGACTATTTCCACGTTGTAGGATATTTAGATGTTAGAATAAAAATAAATTTAGCTTTAATAATCAATAAAAAATTGTACTTCATATTTATTTTTAAAAAAATAAAATATTTTTTTATAAAATTAATATATTAATATTAATGCACTAGATTTTATTCTTTGATATATCCAATCCATTATTGTTCGTCAACTCTTTATATGCACTCTTTTAAGTTTTATTATAAAAATATATTTGATGTATAATAAAATATATTTGTGTGCGTGTGTGTGTGGAGGCTTCACCCTTTTTTCAGCAAAGAAAAGTAACTACAACTGACTACAGTAATAATTAATAATATTTTGATGGTAAATAATATTGTTATTTTTTATTATTGGCTATTATTTTTTAAAGTTAAATCCAAATAGTCTTTAATCAAAATAGTTGTTTCACATAACGTCATTATGACGGTTGATAACGGTCAGCAATCGTTTCTGTGGAGTCCGTTATGTCATGGTAATGGCGTCATCTGAAACCTTGCTTCGGACTGGGTTTGACAGATGGGCATTCATATTGACAATTGTGCCCCTACGCGAGTAAAGATCCGAGGGACTCTTTGGACTTCGAGAAGAAACAAAGAGCGCTCGGACGGCCGAGATCGAAAGAGTGGATTGTAAATCTGATAAACAATGTGCGCAATAAGTAATTTTAAAGTCAGAGTCACCTCATTTCGGTCGTACGTAGGCCAACGATGGTGAGTTGTCGACATCTGGGGAGACTGGGAAGTGGGGGATGATGTAGAAGATAATGCAGTGTTTCCAGGTGTTTACGTGGACTATAAAATGGAATTTGACAGCTTAAAGGTGAAGTCTGCCGGCGGTTGCATTGAATATTTGTATTTAAATTTCAGCATCCCTAGGATTTGGAGGATTAAGAATATGAGGTGCATGTTTGGTTTTCTTTTTAAAAAAGATAAAATTATTGCAAAAAAAAAAAAGTGAGGAACTAGGTTTTTGAATTTGTCTTAAAAATATTATTTTAAGTTTTTTTCTGATGGAAGCAGCTTTCAAATATTACGATTAAATATTTATATTTTATAAGAATAATTATTTTACCTTAAGATTTGAAAATGTAGCTCGTTATCTATGGATTTTTTTTAGCTAAAGAATAAAGATAATATGCAATAAAAAGAGATTATTGGTACAGTATGGGCAGGATGGATCAGTTTTAAGAGTCACTGGAACCTCTATGCAGTCGTAAAGAAAAAATATTTTATTAAAAATTAATATAAAAATAGGTAATCTAACAGATGAGTGATTTTTTAAAAATAGATTTTTAAAATAATATATTTTAATTGTCTTTTAGTAGGAGACATTAATATGTATTTCTTTCTTTCTTTTTTTTTTTTTCATAACAACTACAAGTTCTGGGATTCTATCATTTTTGTGGTGCAGATGTTGTATTCTATCATTTTTCTTAACATTAATATTGTATATATAATTAAATAACTATTACTATTATTTATATATATAGATATATATATGGATTTTTTGAAATCCCATTTCATATTTTAAAATGAGCAAACTTTTCGTTCATTAACAAAAGATAAGTATGTACCAAAACCCCAAAAAAAAAAAATAACCAAAAAACAAAAAACAAAAGATAACTAAAACACAATGGCCTCCAACTTTTTGGAAAGACGCCTCATACTAGCATCATTTTCTTCATTAGTGGTGACTGCAAAATCTTAATCTGGAAAGAACGGTGGCTAGGTCCCCCCTGGATCCAATTCATGTTCTCTTGAGTCAGCCCTTTACCCTTCTTGCTCCAAATCCATATTTTCTGGTATCATTTCTTTATGCCTGTCTAAAAATTTTCGGCCTTAGAAGAGCATTCCTATGGGACGATGACCTCAGGGTTTCTATTCGCTACTCACTAGCGTGCAAGAAGCCAGGCGCAAATGGAAAGGGACAGCCTCAAGACTTGACATTGAATCTTACTTTCAAAGAAGCAATGCGTGGACTTCGGTTATTTGGAAATCATTATTATTTTTTAAAGGAAAAGAGAGGATCGAAGACCTACCTACATTATAATTATCCAGACTCAATAATAAAAGATCTATCCACAATAATCAAATCCAAACTCTTTACACTGCATTTGGTTTACCGGAATGGGCGTTGGAATGCACGGGATTCCGGTTTTGGTGTCATTTCAATATTTGGTATGATATTAAATGATGGAACCACATTTTCTTAGAACCATGACTTCTCTATTTGAAGGAATGACAATTCCACTCATGCACAGGAGAAATGGTCAAAGTGGGAAATTAGAACAATAGCTGCCAGCAGCCACTGACCATTCATTCCACTCCTACCATCTTCCCTTTCGTGCAACTCCCAGTCCCAGGAGATACGTCATGAAATCGATCGGATAAAAATGGGATATCACCATCCATATCTATATTTATTTTATTTAATAAAAAAATATATTTATATTTATTTAAAATAAATACAGATATAAATCGAATACTTAAAATATAAATATAACTATGAAGATAAGTTGAAAAATTAAATTTGTGATGGCAGATTCAAATACATTACTAAATAGATAGTAAATCAAATTAATAGTATATTAATATGATTATATATATTTTTAAAAAATTCATGGATACTAGATAAAATTAACTATGATTACAAATAAAATCAACTATTCGGATCGGATCACATGATTATCTATCCATATCCATATCATTCTTTTTAACCGAAAATGAATACGGATATTAATCAGATACTCAAATTTCTATCCATATCCGAATAGAATCAAATACAAAAATGAATTCAGATGGATAATATCCAATCACCATCATTCCTACTCATGATTAAAACTATGACAAATGGCCAAACGATTTGGTAAGCAATGAAGCGCAACATTCCATCTTCTCTGCAACCATTCATCTTCTCTGCAACCATGACCTTCAATTCCAAATTTCTAAACAATTTAGTAAATTTTTTAGCAAAACCATACACGAGCTTTTGTAACACATCTATTAGCCAAGAATGCAAAATTGGATGGATGGTCAGATCCCTCCAACAGGTACAGCATCTAAACCTCTTTTGCAATTGCTGTTTATATCCTCTTCCTGCCAATGGATTAGTATCATAACATAATCAAACTATAGTATGAGTTGAACTGGAAAATGATCCCTTCACGACCACTATAATGTGCCACCACTAAAGATACGCGTGGAACAACAGAGGTCACATCACTACCCACGTCTACCGCTTGAATGCAGCAACTTTAGTAATCAAGGAGAACATCAGTGCAAAACTACATATTCGCATGACATATTTGATATTTCCCATATATATATATATATATATCAACACCAACAGGCAAGAGATTGAAACGCTTTTGTACATGCTGCTTATATCGTTGGGACACAAATGCCTTCACGCAAATCATCCTGAGACTTGAGTTCCACCTCCGTCACCGCCATCGGGGCATCGTTTGCCTGTAGCAAAACTAGAAGAGGTCATTCCAAGTTGAAAATGCAGGACTCAATTTAGGAAGCTTCATGCATGCAGATTTGAATACCTTGGCCTTCTCCCATCAAGTGACAGATCACTAAATTGTGGCTTCCGTCCATTAACCAACAGGTTACCCGTCTGAGATGATTGGATCATCTGCAGAATTTAGCACTATGTGACTCTCTCCTCTTCAAGTCTGACATGTTGTTAGAAAAGGAAGCAGCAGAAATATAGGGGTACCATAAACGAAGAGATTCTTTAGTACGTTGGAGGCAATACCAATGATTGTCAAGCCTCCAACAGTCATCATATACAGGATATCATAATCCACTAACAATTACTTTTAGTATGAAAGACTTGAGATTGAAGGATCAACCACTTCTTAATTCCTTGACTGAAAGAAGAGCAACAAATAAGGGGGTCCAAAACTCTGCACAGCTGGTTTCCCATGTCCTTAGGAGATTTGTGCGACTAATGCAATCCATGCAATTCTTAAGAGAGTTGTAGTGTAGAGCACCAGTCACCTTGAACACTGTGGCAAACAAGCTGTGCAGAGAAAAAATGTTTGGAAATATATTTGAATGTATCGCATTTTTCTTCAAGTAAGGATTTCTAATGATGTATAGAATAGTTCAGCATTTAAATAACAACATAATTTTATACAATGAATGGTGCAAAGAGAGCTGCCTGGTCAACATTAGGGTGCTCAGCTGTGCAAGAATATCAGTAGACGAATAGCATGGAGGTAAATGAATGCATAGCAGTGTCGCGCCTGCTGGTCATCTAATATCTACTGAGCAAACACACAAGTAGTGCCATAACATAATCACACTGCCTACTAAATCCCTAAACATTAAAGAAATTAATTTGTTGTGAAAGAAGTAGACCTTTTTACTTTCTCTCCTCAGATTTCCAGTCAGATGGGGGGCAAAACTTTTTGTACTGACACCATGAACCTCTGGCATGCACCTCGTTACAAATTTCCCCTGCAGAATAAAATCCATAAGCATCACCATAAATTTATAGAATCTGCTGTATATAAACTAATAAGAGGTAATACATACTTGACCATAGAGATTAAAATAACTATACATATTATCTGAATCGGGCATGAAACAGGGATGTAAACATCATAGAGCATGCAAATGAACAGGATGAGCTATTTACCTCTCTACGTTTAGAATGAAGATTTGAAGCAACTATTTGGAAGTTGCCAAAGAATGCACAAGAAAACATAAATATCACTGAACAGAACAAACAGCTAAGCTAGCCAACTTTACCTCTTTCTTTTTATTTTGTCTGACAGCATCTATGGATCCGGAGACAGTTCCACCATTTGGATCAGACTTGTCTCGAGCAGGAAGGTTAATGGACCTGGTTCACAGGTAACTTCGGATTTTTAGATCCTACTAGCTAATGAATATAAAAAAATAAAGAGCAAACAGTCCAGATGAATTTTCTCATCTGCAGCCTGTCAACCAAGTAGTTCCAGTAATCATCAGTTTCAAGATAAAACTAAATGGTGCTGGCACAAGATTCCAGTTCCATAACCAAATACTAATATAGCCAACTCCAGCAAGTTAAGATTTAAGCAAGTAACATACCTTGCCTTTGGTGGTCCAAGCATGGTAATACCTCCTCCCCTAGGAATGGTATTTTTGCTCTCTGATGCTAAAGGCATTCTTCTGACTTCTCCAAAGCCTCTAAAAATTCCAAATCAGATGGTGCAGAACAATGGTGTGAGTATGAGCTGAACCTATCCTTCAATAAGGTTGCTAAAATCATCAAAAAAATCGACCTTTTGTTTTCTGATCCTCTACTTTTCACACTAGTAGTTGTGGCTGATTTCTTTGAAGTAACCTGCAAGAAAAACAGAAATGCAGATGAGGCAATATTATTATAATGCCTTTGATCAGAAGTACCAATAAGTGTGAAATGGAGTGGCCATGAATGCAAAACTGACACCAATTTTGATATAAAATTATGACATTCTAGAAAAAGAAACAATAGTACATATAGAAGGCTTTTACAACAATGATAAATAACATGAAGTTCTTATACTGGAGCCATTTAGACTTATCTATCCCAAACAAGATAAGAATATATGCTGTTGATGTATGTGCCTCTACCCATTATAGATTTGCACCTTGTCACCTTTCTATCTACAACCCATGTTGAAATTAGAATCAATAAAGTAAGAAATCCAACAAGCCAATAGGACATTCGCAACTTGCTCCTAAGAAGAACATTTTCCTCCAACTTAATGAACTAGATGAATGAATCCCAAGTGAGTATTACAAAGCAATTTCTAGACAAATATAACATAGGCCATTTAGATGTTCTTAAAAATAATTTCACAACACTAAGTGTTAAGAGTTCATGTGTCTGGAGATGGCGTCGACAATACTAACAATACCAAAGTGAAGCAAAATTGGCAAGATTTCTTCAAACAAAAAACATCAAAGGAGGAAGTGGAATGTATCAATTCCATTGCTCTGGAGCAGTAATTATCAAAGGAAAGGTTACCTGAACATTTGCAAAATTTGCATGATTTAATGATGGTGCTGACTTGTTTGAGGTTTTGGGATCCAATCTTCGTGTACCTTCTCTAATGCCAGAAGGGCTGGCAGCTCGTTTTTCAGTAGCAAAAGAAAAAGGGCGAGGTACTGTAACGCTAAAACGCACTTCTGTAAGTTGTCTGTGGGAAACAACAGAGGTAGATCGGCAGTTGCTTGAGACTCTATCAGCATGAGTCTTGCTTGAAAATATGCCGTTATCTGTCCTGCTGATCATCCCCTGAGATAGATATTGTGGCCTTCGAGTTGAATTTGTTTCTGATTTGCTTTTGCAGTCCAACTCTAGGCCATTTCTCACCAAGGCAGCAGGCCCCTGACAACAGATTAGATGAAGAAATTACTTAATCATCCAATGGACATGCCACTAGGTACTTTTTCAATCTGTGGATAAATTATCATGTTTTCCATAAACTGATTCCTATTAAGAAAAATCCACTGTACCTTGGGAAAGCAAATAAGCTTGCAAGGAATTACATGAACAGAGGAATTGCTTCAAATTTGAATAGCCGGGCCCTAAACAATTACTAACTATATTTGAAAGAAGTATTTATGCAATCTAGGAGTATAACTTTAATGATTTTTCTTTTCAAAAAAAAAATCTGGAGAAACAGATTTTGTTAGCAAACTTGACATGCTTCATGGTAGAACTCTTCATGAAGAAATTATTGACAAAATAAATGCATTCGTTACTTTGATTAACAGCCTATCTTGGAGAAATATTACCACAATCTATCAAATCAATTATTCCGATAAACTATACTCAAAATCGTAGCTACCAAATTTGCTGACTTTTTTTTTGAAAAAAAATGAATTATTCTTGATTGATAGCCTTGCCGAATCACTCAATGAATCATACATCATTTTGAGAATGAATCACGAATATAATAAATTTCATAATCTTGTTAACAAATCATGAATCTTTAATTGATAAAATAATGTCCTATCTTTTTCAAAAAAAAAAAAAAATCCACAGCCATGCTTGTGCTTTGAAGTGCAGAAGCAGGTTGGTGTCATTTGGGGAACTGGGGGATTGGAAAGTCAGATTTGACTTGAGGTTTAAACATTATTTTTGAATTACTTAGGGACTTTTTGGATATTCCTACAGCCTAAACCATATCTTGTGCTTAATTAGGATGATCTATTGAAAAGGGTTTAGGTAATGACATATAACTTATTGTTTTGTGATAATATTTACTGTAACTTCTAGCATTATATATCAAAAACTACAATAAGAAAACCTGACTCTACCCAAACACCCCCTCCTTCTCCCCTGACCAAAAAGATGATTTCTATCTCCACCCTGGATCAAATCACATGTCTGCATGTGGTACCATGCTAAAAACATCATAAAGCTTCATCTGTAGCAATCATAAAGATCTATGGTGATCATGAAAGTCATTTGGATCGCAAAAGGCATATGACCATGATATGGATTTGGAACTAAATGCTTAACATGGAATTTTCAATGGTTGCAGTGCAGTTGGTCATCTAAAGCACTTGAAATATTTTGATATTTCGATCTTCATGTTCATTCATTTTCCCCCTTTTTTTTGGTTGTTTCTGTTTTGTGAACGATTAGCTTAGGAATGGTATATATTCAACTTAAATTTGATTATGCGGATCTATTAGGCAGCAAAAAGTAATTAAAAAAGTCCAATTCCAACTTTGGCATACCTTCTTGACCTTTGGAACTGATACATGTTTCTCCATATGCCTCTTAGTACCTGACTTCATTTTCCCTACAGTAGTGTTGTCAACCAGCCAATGCTCTGAATTCTCTGGATTAGAATCTACAGAAAATAATGCTGTCCTTTGGGAAGCTGCCACAGTCATGGCATCACATGCTGAATTGTCATATTTTGTTGAAATCCCTCCATCATCAAGTCCACTGAGATCATGCTGACCAATTTCTTCTTTGCTTTTTACCAGCGATACATGTACTGAGGATTCTGTATCCCAGGTCCGCATCTGATGAGCATAGTCTGAGTTCTTTTCCTCTTCAATCTCTTCCAAGCTTTTTTCTGATGGTGTCACAATCTCCTGGTTCAAGTCCTTTAATTGAAGAGTTTCATTGAAGCTTTTCCCTTTTTCCGAGGCAACTCCAACTGCAGCATTTTTTAAGCAAGCATTGTTAGCATTTGCTACCCCATTTCTGACACTTTCAAGTTGTGTAGCTGTTTCATCTTCCTCTCCTGTTTGGCTAGAAATACTATCATCACCACCATGATCTGATGGGCGTTCAGTTTGCTGATTCTCCTGCGAAGCCTTCATAGCTCGAATCCTTTGGTAATACTCTTCAAAGTATGCCTTCTTTTGGGCAACTAAACCAGGAGCTCTGAATTTCTCCAGCTCCTCTTGTCGTCTATCGCAAGTAAACACCGACCTTCTTTCCCATGACAATGATTCAACTGCAAATCTTCCAAAGGATATTGAACCATGATCAAGCATTTGGGAAATTGAAACTTCCTGCAAACCACAAAAAAAAAAAAAAGAAAAAAAAGAAGTGACATGTAGGATCTTACATAAAAGAAATGAAAAGTAAAGAAAAAGGAAACAAAATAAAATATCAACGATATACTAGCTCACGTAATAACAATCTTGTCCATATAATCCTACTACAGAATAGTGAAGACACAAAGGAATTGAAGAAGATCAGGACCAATTACAGTTTAAGCCCAAAGCACTGCAAGTTCAGGTTTCAAAGGATACAAGACACGTAGAGCTTCATATGTATGCACCAAGTAACCAACAAACAGGAAGGCAAGGCCCTTGTACCTTTAAACCCTAAACGTGTCTTAGAGATGGCATAATTTAGAGCAAAAATTAATGATGCATATGTGGACGAAGTTTAGAGTCAGACCAGACAGATAATATACACAAGGGAATAACAATGAAAAACGAGGTAGAACTTAAGAGAGATAAAATGAAAGATATTATGTTCCAAAAATGCAAACGAGAATAAGAACAATGGAATGATGATTTTCAAGAATTCCCCAAAATGGACCAAAGCAACAGCATTCAGTCAAGAAACTGTTTAATGATGTAGTAACAAATTTTTATTCAGATTAGCAATGACACGTTATAAGAGATAGCTTTAATATTTTAGTGACATATAAGTAATAGTAATTATATTATGTTCTGAAGAAATGACATTCAGTATCTAATTTAAATTTAGTGATTTATTAGGAATGCAATTCCTGTCTATCCCACAAATTGCATTTTTGATTAGTACTTTCGACTAAAATTCTGAGAACTTGAGAAACTTAGTGTTCAGATCCTTCTTGCAAGATAATGCTCATGTTCAGATTACGCTTATGTAGATTGGTTAACTGTCAGTTAACATGCTAAGAAAGTTTTTGAGTTGTTGACCTAGGGTATCAAGATTCAACAATATGTAGATCAATCGACAGAAGAATCTCCTTCAGTATTTAGTTGCTCTGGCCAAATACATCCTTTGCTAGCTGCAACATTTAATCTATGATTCTCTATTGCAACATCTCTCACCATATCTAGCCGTACCTCTCAACAATCAACATCCTCTAATACTATACATCCATGGTCAATTAAGCTGATGCATCACTTGCTTGATGAGCTGTCCAATGTTCTTTTAGAACGCTGACAAATCTTTTGTGAAAATGACCATATAAAATATTCGATGGCTTGTTGGATCCATCATTCACTCACCTATCAAGAAGAACTTCCGCCTAGTCAATATAGTATGTAATGTGCCCTTTAGTATGGGAGAAGTAACACCATATAAGGATTGATGAATATGTATCGTACAAGCAACTGATCAGCAGAGGAATAGAAGCTTCAGTGCAAGTAGTCATAAGGGAGATTCACTCCTCTAGCATAGCTATGCTGTCATTGCTTGCATGATGTTCCTCTCAAAAATTGTCCCTCAACCATAAGGCAACAGGTAAGTTATTCTCTGTTTGTTTGACATATTGTCTGTGATGTCCTTTGCATTGAACCTTCCTGTCTTTTGCAACATCTACTCTTTCCATACTCCAATATAATCATCATATGGCTCTATGCTTACTTGGTTCGGTGCATTATACTTCTGTGAACTCTGCTGATGCTATGCTTCCGTAGGTTTCACAAACAAAGTCAATTCCATGTAGTCGACTTTCTATCCTATCAGGCTTCTCTAAAAGTCTGGTTTCTGTCTAAACTTAAAATTTTAGATAGCATCAAAATATTTGTGTCAGTGCTCAACTTATCATATTGGTAACCGAACTAGAGCTGCAGCGCATCTTATATAGACTCAAACATGTTGTATGCCATTTGTGCCTTCTGACCCAGAAATATGTGGAGTCATGATCATGAGCTTTCTTGATCTCGTTTCCCCACATAAATTAGTGATTGCTAATCTATACTATGATCAATCTGCTTAACATTATGACAGTAACTAAATTGGGGAACAAAGTTCACTTTCATTATAAAAGCGAGAAGAATTAAATCAGAACAATGGGAACAGGCTTTAGGCAAATCATGTCTTTGCTATTAATCAGTAGGTGATGAACTTTGCCTAGCATTCCAGCCATTATATGCTCTACTAAGAAAGTTCTGTGAAATAAGATCCATGAACACAACCATAAATCCTCTTGAAAATGAGGCTTGATGACCTTGTCATGTTGTCACATATGATGCAGACATGTCAGACTTATTGGCAAACCATTGATGTATGATCTAACTTGAGTTGAAATGGGGAGCATCATAACACACGTACCACTGCATATCATATTATTCTGTTCTTTTGAACTGTGGTAATATGCCCTTATAGCTAGTCCATTATATACTGAGCTAGCAGTCCTAATGGGATGATCTTGCACCCCAAAACTAAATAAATTTCTTGACACTTTGTTGATTAATATGCTGTACAAAAAAAAATAAAATTTGAAAGGTCGTGGACACAAGAGCCTCAATCTACAACACATCCAAAAGTTGCACTAATGCTGCCATCAGATTAATATAGGAACTTGCTGGAATATCCAAAGGTTACACACTTGCACCGCTATTGGTTTACATTAAGTTTTGCACAGTAAAAAATCTCTTAATAAGCAGGATATATGCAGCAAAGCATGATATATAGTAGCACATGTTTCATACATAAGAATAGTGCATTAAAAGAAGAGCTAAAATAATTGAGAAGGCAAGATTCCACAACAGTTCAATGTTAAAACAAATCATAAGACCATATATAAAAATCAAGGTATTTAGCGCTATGCTAAGAAAAATTTACTAAAATTACTCAGAAAAAATGGACTACTTTAAAGCCACAGAATATCGAAGGCACAGAAAGAGTCTTTATAATGAAGGCATTTCTTATGTTGAGAATAACAAGAAATACATAAAAAAGAGCTGCAGTTTACATGATATCGCAAGCATTATGTCGAAGAAAACAACTTTAAGAAGCACAAACAATGGACAGACAAAATATTCAGAATTAGTAATTACTGGGTTACCTAATAAAAGAAGGAAGTACCTGAGAGTCATCATGGTCCGACAATTTATCATGCGACCATCCATTATAAGTTTGACCAATATCAGTTGCCATATCATATCAACCAGGTCTTACACAATGGTTTCCACTACAAAACCCCATAATAAGAAGCCTCCATCATGAAAAATCCGGAAGATGTCCTTCCTTTCTACCAAGATAAAGCCATAGGTGTAAGATGTATCAGCTGTTAACAAGGTAACATGAGCAAATTTCAGGAACAAGTTCTTACTGCTGTTATTGATAATTTCAGCAGATAACTATCACAACTATATAAAAGGGGGAAGAGGGGGATTGAGGAAATTTGTGGAAAGGTTTAGCCTCTTTTGGAGAACACAAATAGATCATCAATGACAAAGACAAAATTCATTTCTATGCTGGCAAGAGAAATGAAGGGAAGTGCTGAAATTTAGATGACAATCTTATGTGAAGAAACAAAATGAAATATTGGGTGCATTTATGGTGAATAATTCATTAAAGAGCAGAAAATTCATGAACAGTTGACTAACATGAACTTAAAAAATAATCTACAACTAAAGAATCAATCATGCTAATATGCAGAGAACCATTAGTAAAAAAGAGTTGAACAATAAACTGATGGACATTTTAAGGCTAGATTTAATTTTTCCCAACTAAGTTTGCTCCACCAATTTCAAGTTTCAATGATTATCACTGCACATTCTTAGATTTCATCAAAAGTGGAATTAAAGTTGTTGCAGTAAGACACCAAATAAAAGAAAAATCGAAGAAAATAAAGATCAACAAAAATAAAGATCAACGCAAATACAGGATTTATATCGAAAATCCTTTAAATTAAAAGAAAAAACCACAGGCAGAGATGGTTGGAGATTTTTACTATCTTCAATCTTGGAGATTACAGAGTACAAGGTAAAAAGATCTAGAAAAGCACTCATGCTTCGAAGGCAATATATCTCGCCAAAACAGATACATAGAAAGGCCCCTATTAACTCTGTGGCCAGTGCTAATCTAAATGCAAGACTTCTCTACAAAAGTAAATATAGGAAACAATAACAAGAGAAAAAGGATGAGTTGTTGTTTTAGTGAAATCGAGTAAAGAAATAAAGGAAAAGGACAAGAGAAGGATTCACATAAAATCTCAATTCTCCAGGTGTAGTCTTCCAGGTTATTAAGGACTTCTTATGCGAAGCAAGAATCTTTGGAGAAAAGAACCTATGTGAAGGGGCATAATTCAAGAACAAGCTAAGAAAGTTGGTCAAGTCATTCCAACACATTCTGTAGTTAATATCAAAGTAGCACCTGAAAATGATTTAGATTGAGATCATTCACTGACTACCACGTATTCTCATAACAAATTCTGTCAAGCAAACTAAGTAATACTAGCATCACACACCAAACATCCACTTTGCGACAGATCAAAATCAAACGTCTAGGAGACTTGTGTATTGCATTCTTGTTACCTGTCTCCTCGTATCAAAATTCCATAACCCACGTCTTGAAAGAGCAAAGCTTAAGAAAATATTATGACAGTGCTAACAGCAGATTCCAGCTTCCAGAAACTAAAGCAGACTTTTAAACTGTAAATTTACCAAATATAAAAAGGAAACAAGTAATTTCTTTCCAGCATGATGATCAAATTTTGGAAGATAATGTTTCTGCATCCACACTAACAAGATCAATGTTTCCTTTATAAAAATGACAGGTAATGCCACAGCCATAAAGAGAGAGAGAGAGAGAGAGAGAGGAACGAAATTAGTAGAGAAAAATTGCTGCTCAAGAGAAACATTCTTGAAAATAGAAAAATCACAAATTCCGCCCTCCAACTTCTTACCGTATGTTAAAATCAAAGATTTTATCTTTTCCTCTGCATCATAACCCTTACCGAAGTAAGAAAAGGAAAACTATAACAACAATCGTATTGTTCCATCTTTTCGGTACCAAGAAGATAACCGAAACAAGGGAAAAAAGAGAGCAGGAAAGATCTCAAGAGCAAACCAGGGTTGAAAGCTTGAAACAAGAAGTACTAGAGGTTTGAAGCCCTTGAACCTGTGCTTCCAATACTAGGCTCCCAAACACCAGGATTTCAGCTCAAGAAGAGTTCTGAGATCACCAATAGCCGGAAAAGAAGCGCAGTGCTCCAAAACCGGGAGAGAGAAAGAAAGATACTGATTTGGGCATCATTGCAGCATTAATAAATGCACGTTTTCACACGTATCATGTTTGCTGGAAATCTAACGCTGTAAAATAAATAAGAACAGAAAAGTAGTTGGGTCATGGGGAGATAGATGAATGGAGTTCAGTTCCACAGGCCTAACTTATATGGCCATTTTGTCCTTTTCTTGTGCGATGGGCATCTCGGAAGGTCCTTGCCTTCTTGGCTTTCAAGTAGGGAGAGGGGAGCGACCGTTGCTTCCGCTGGGGTGAAAAGCTTCACTACAGCGCACGTGGGACTCGCACGAAGACTTATGGGAGAGGAGATGGGTCTCAGATCTAGTCTAACGCAATGGTGGGCCAGTCTCTGGTTGAGTGGGCCCACTTCTGATGCTCCATACGGTGTGCAAGTGAGTAGACGGCGGGATCCACACCATATCTGTGTGGCTTTTATTTTAACCATCTACGTTCCATCAATTGGATCCTCCTCAACGGACGGCTGGAGTTTAATTGGACCGAAACAGATGACAGGAAGGGCTATTGCTGCCTCAAAAGACTGATGGAACTCACACTTGACGCGTACTCCATTTGTTAGGTCATATGGGAGGACACGTAGCCTGTTACTATCTATAACTTAATATTTCTGACAAGCACTGGACAAATGCCGTTCTGGTCACGTGACTTCTAAAGCTTTTTTTGTAGTACTAACTTCGCGTCTAAACTACTACTACGTTTTGTAGCATTCCATACAGTACCATTTGCACAAACGTTCTTTGGCTGTTAGTGGTCATGGCTAGGTGCACTCCGGCTACATCTACAGCTATTACGCATGATATGCATCTTTAACGCAAGCAGGCATCCAAATACCGAATGTTTGGACATGCGGTATTGGCGTGAGGACCCATGTGGTTTGCGTTTGATCTCGCATCAAGCATGAACTAGGTGGGTTTGAATTTAATCTCATATTAATTATAAATTAATATAAATTTTAAATATTTATATAGGATCAATGAATTCGAATGGCGCATCTCGATTAGTTCTTTTAGATAAGATCCTGAGCTATGATAGCTGATGTGCACCATCTCAAAATATTTGGCCTATAGTATGATGTTGCTAGCACCTCACATGTACAAATTGACAATTACAAAAATGATATCTCAGTCTTGCTTATAGTGTGAGCACTGATAGCTCAATTCAATATGATACTAGCTAAATAGTTTAAAAAAAACTTAGTTCTCATGGCTAATTGTTTTCTCCCAATGCATGACTACATTCTCATAAATTTGCTTCCTAAATGATAACCATCATTGTTTGTTCCCTTCGATTGAGCAACATCTCATCCACGATGGCGCTTTCATCACCACCCTTATCTGCTACTAAGCTCCAAGATTGGGCTGAAGTTGGTTGGAGCCAAAATGAACTAAGGTTGGTGCAGCTGCTAATATACCTTAATTGACTTTTAAGTTTGAAAAGAAGTTTATTTATCGAAGTTTTTTCCATAGATAACTCTTCAATATTGAAGTCAATCGGAAGCTAAAGAATAATGGAAAGGAGAAAATGAGAGAGTAAAAGTAGTGGCATGATCTCGAGTGAATTATTTGAGGGTGCTCTGCTCTCTCCTACTTACAATGGTTGATAGTCATTTCCGCAACAAGTGGTGTGTACAATAACTATATAGTAATAGCTAGTAAATGGATTGTAATAGTTAACCGCATGCTCCGATGATTACAAATGCCTTAATCATGTGATAATAGCTACGGGCATATTGTCATTGATTGTCGAACTGGTACGATGGCATCTTCAAATCGTTCATGTCCAAGATGATGAGGTCAATCATGCTTAGTTGGTTCACCTCGGATCATATCAAGGTTAGCCGAAACTATAACGGCCCAGTACTTGAGCCTGTAGACCTTTGGCAGCCCAACAATAAAAAAAAAAACAAATTTCAGAAGAAGGAAGACTCCTAATCGAAGTCTTCTTCCTTCCCTTTTCCGGCGAAATCGGACTCAAAGAGTCCGGCTAGGGTAGGAAACCTTCACTATAAAGATCCCCTTCCTCCCTTAGGATCTTTCAACAAAAAATTTTCGAAGAAATTTGAGGAATTGTGAAATTTTCTCAAGGGAGGCACCGTGAGTGTTGATCGGAAGAAAGGGCCGTCAAGCTGTTTTTGGCCGTCGGAACAAGGTACGTTTTTTCTCTCTTTTTCTTTCGAATCGATCCTCCGGCCATCGGGTGCTTGAAAGCCGGCGAGATGCCGGTTTGGGCTCAAACAGGGACACCCCTGTTTACGTTGTTTTTCTCCTTCCGCCGCCGGCAGCAAAGGGGGGTGGGGCTGCCACTGAGATGGTAGCCTCGCCGTCATCGAGTCATTGCCGGAGAGGGTGGCCGGAGGTGGCTCACCTGGCCGGATGAGGGGGAGGCGCTCGGAAAGAGCGCGGGTCCCTGTTTTTGATCGTGGGGAAGAGAAGAAGAAGCCTCTTCTCTCTTCTCTAAATAAAAAAAAATATATATATATATATTAAATATATATATACACACACACATATATATATATAAATAAATAAATAAAAATTAAATTATATATATATATATATATATATATATATATATATATATATATATATATATATAAAAGGGGGGAACATAGGTAAGAGTTCCGATAAACCTCAATATATAATTTTTTTAAAAAATTTTTTTGGTTAAATTAATTTGTTTTGTTTGATAGGAGAACAGTCCAACGACCAGGGGGACAACGAGTAGGGTTTGATTTTCAGACTATAAGGCTGTGAATTTGAATTCTATTTATCAAGGTAAGAATCCTGTACATGATCATCGCTAAATATATGTTATTTATTTGTTAGTCTATATGTTGAATTTGCAATATCGAAATTATAATCGATGAATTTTCTATGCTCGAGACATTGAGATATGGCTTATATGAATATTTTTTTTAAATATGAGTATGTTATGAAAGGATTTTTATGATTGATGGTATGAGTCTTATGGATATGACTTATCAATTTCATCATTCTGTAATTTGAAATAATTCGATAAAATCAAGAATTAAATGAAAAGATATGTTTTGGACTAGCCTCGACATATGAATCAGCCGGTCAGGAGCTCATGCCTGGGACAGCCGCCAGGAGCTTATGCCTGGGACAGCCTCTCACGGGCTTTCGTTCGTGGATAGCCGGCCAGGAGCTCATCTGGACAGCCTTGAAAGGCTTATATGAAAGAATAATTGGATTGGGAAGAGATTGAGGTATGCTCTGGGTTAGTCCAAAGCCAAAAAGGGATAAAAGATTAAAACCGAAAATGTGAGAAGATACAACATATAATATGTAATTCAAAAATGAATGGAGACTTCACTTGATGATATATGATGATCCATATTATTAAATGCATCTTTATGATAATATTTAATTATTATATACATATGAGTCTTCACCAATTGTATTGATTTCAGAAATATTACTTTTATCTACTAGCTTGATGTACATGTGCAGTGATTCTTACTGAGCTGGAGAAGCTCATATTTTCTTCTTATTTTTTTTCAGACTCACAGGATGCTTAGTTGGATGGTTTGGGCGAGAGCAAATGAGAACTAAAGCCTTTAGTAATTTAGTTAGCTTAAATTCTCTGATACTAATGAACATTTGAATAATTGTATTGAACAAGTTTACATTCGATTTGAAGTTGTGACTCGGTTGATTGATTTGGTATTTAATTGGTTATTTAAAATTTTGAAGTGTTAAATTATTAGGCCTTACATGATCAGGACATTGCTCAGGGTTGTGTGGCCGTGTCTCGTGCCCAACTCAAGTGCTGGGTTTGGGGCGTGACAGAAACATCCTCCACATTAGGGATAGAAGGTTAGAAAGAGAGAGTAGAAATGATAATGGTATAATTTTAAGTCTAATTACAAAAATACCAATTACATTACTCTTTCGCGGATATCCAACCATGCATAGGAAACCATCCAATTTTAAATAAACGGTCAGATTGTGTACTTGTAAAGATCAGAATACCATAGATATAAGCTAATTTTGCTATCTCGGATGACACAATTTGAAATAAGATACATATAAATGGCCAAGATTAGTAAATTTGATTTTTGAAAATTTTTGTTATTATAATATTTCAGCTTTAATATTTAGAAAAAATTGAAAAGAAAAGGCAGCTTTATGCACGTGCCCGGAGCAAGACTCATAACCACTAAAATTTGATAAGCTTGTGAGCCCGATGGACACCTCACCCGATCTCCCCACTTTTTATCACTAAAAAATCCCATCCCTTCAGAAAGTAACGTGGAAAGAGAACTCCACGCTCGAAGAACTCGCGGACAAAAAGAAGGCTCACATGGAGGCCATTGCCATTTCCAAGCAACGAATAACACGCACTTGTCGGAACCGATCACATGAAAGAGCCCTTTTCTCTTACGTTCAATGCAAATGCAAGATCCTAGCTTTTAACGTGTTTGTTGGGACCACATGATACTGCCGGGGCCCGTTCTTTACCCCAATGGGGGATTGACACATCAGCTATGGGGCCACCACTACCCAGAATGCAGACACGATAACAGATTCTAGGCCAACCAGTGGAACAAAAAGAGATCGAACTCTCTGGTCCCACCATCTGTTCAACTATAAACCGTTGATTAATGGGTCTCATCTCAATGGACGGTAGGGATTTAGATGGACGGTATTGAGGTAAAAGAGGATCCGAACTCACAGAGAAAGAACGAAAAAATATACTTCTCTCGAATAGTTTTTGAATCGAAA
The DNA here is from genome assembly GCF_000442705.2 of Elaeis guineensis. Taxonomy (NCBI): domain Eukaryota; kingdom Viridiplantae; phylum Streptophyta; class Magnoliopsida; order Arecales; family Arecaceae; genus Elaeis; species Elaeis guineensis. Next base: position 11,039,859 of record NC_026001.2, read on the forward strand.
ATAGAAAAAACTTTTCCAGAGCTCCGTGGTCAGAGATCGAAACTTATAAAATTTTACATCAAACTGCAGCTCAAATGCTGAACTCATCAGTTTAAATATCATTTTCCTCCTCCCATACAAATCTATTTTATCAGTTTCGCCCATTAAACTTGAATTCTTGATGTAGAATTCTAGCGTGAAATAAGATGTAATTTTTTCTGAACTGACATCAGATCCAATTTTGATCAGTTCAAAACGTCGAACTAAACGATCGGCTTTCTTCCTAAGATTTTCCAACAAAGGGACATTTCTGCAAATCTAGAATTAGATCACAGGTTCGGATCGAAAAATTTTGGGAGAACCCCACCAAAAACGAAGAGTTCGGGAGGAAAATTAGCTGAATTCGAGCTATGAGGCTTCAAATGACGACGAATTCTACTACATTTCCTAGAATCTTTAGATCAGATCCAACACTCACTCACCGCACCAAGATTAAGAAAAATTCAAGAGAATTCAAGAAATTAAGGGCGATGGGAGCGCGTACCTTTTGATCAAGAAGAAATCTCCGACGTAGTGAAGTACTTGGATCCCAGATCGCAGATGAGAGATCTGACAAATTTTAAAATTCTAGAAACGATTCAAGAAGACCTCCGATTCGATCCAAATCAAAATCTATACCAGAAATCCTCTCTCTCTCTCTCTCTCTCTCTCTCTCCTCCCTCTCTCTCTCTGGGGGGCAAAGCGAGAGACACTATGCCTTCTAAGCGGGAGATGCACAGTAGCCAAGTAGTTGGTTCATCCTCTAAAAAATCGCCCCTGCTATTACTTTAATTACGAGAAAGCCATCCATTTGCGGTGCACTTCGAGCCGTTAGATCTGTCACCATCCAATCCAACGATGGACACCGGAAAGGGGACCATCCAAGGAATGGTTCCTATCAAGTGATGGACTGATGGAACGGGCGTTGGAGTTTAATAAGACGGTGACTTACTGGATCTCTAGCTTAAAAAACATGACAGGCTTGGAATGTTGTACACATATACTGTTTGGTGACAAAGAACAAATTCTCTCTCTTTCTCAGGACAGTATTAGCTATTGTTTAACCTTCCACCTTTGAAAATTGCATGCAAGAATCTTGGAACACATGGCTCCACGTGTAAGCTAGCTTAAGCTAGCTTTGTGCTTTTGTTTCTTAGGTTATGACTTGACAAGTTCATCATCTGAGACTTTTGTATTCATTGACCTTAATTAGATACAAGTGCCACATATTCACATCAACAAGGACCCATGTAGTTGGTTTGCCACAAATAATGACACATATAGTTTTGCATTTGTTTGGCCTTAATGGTGAAGATGTTCAACGTATTAACATCAGCATGAACACATGTCGATTTATACATTATGGAGACCAGCTAGAATTGATTTTAACATTTTGAGATGTTGATTGTTTATCGTCACCGTGGAGACCAACTAGCATGAATCTTTCGATTATCTTAACACATTGATCATGACAAATTGCTGGAAACTATGTGGAGTTTGACCAGCATTAAAGGTAAGAATTCGCCAATATAGATTAATCCTTTCATTTTTGAGTCATGTTAATAGAACTTTGAGACGGAATCATCTTTTTTCGCAATAAAGAAACTTGAGTGGTACTGATGTATTGGATTAGATAGCATTCATATGAGAAAAGAGATGTCATGTGGACATTGTCCTTGTATTTCTCTACTGAACTATCTCACATAGAAAGCTCTTCTTTGAAGGTACCTATAAATTTATGTAAATGATAATCCAACTGAATTTGCTCTAAAACAAATTATTGAAAAAATAAATTAACTGCAGTGTTTAAGTATTTGATATATATGCACTACAAGAAAATAATCTTTTTGCGATGATTTTTTTGCGACGAAAATTTTTTCATCGTTAATAAGCCTACTTGTAACGTATCAAAATTTTCATCGATAAAAAAATATTTATAATGCTTTAATAATTTCATCATCAATAAAAAATATTAGCGACAAAAAATAGAATTTCGTCGCAAATAAAAGTTATTTTCGATGATTTTTTCATCATAAATAATAAAATATTATTTAAATTCTAAATATTCAAATATTAGTGATAAAAATATTTTCATCATAAATAATTCAAATTTTTGGGATGAAAAATATATCTTCATTGTAAATAACTGTTATTTATGACTAAAAATTTTCATCACTAATGTTTAAAAAAAATAAAAAAATATCAAATATTATAGATTATTTGCAACGTAAGTTTTAGTTGTAAATAATTTAATTATTTATGATAAAAATTTTAGTTATGTCACAAATAAAATTTATTAACGATAAAAATTTCATCATTAATATTTAAAAAAATTAAAAAAATAAAAATTTAAAAATTAAAGATTATTTATGATGAAAAAAATACATCATAGATAACAAAAATATTTGCGATGGAAAACAAAAGTTCTGTCATAAATAATAGATTATTTACAATAAAAAATTTTCATCGTAAATAATGAGAAAAAATTAAAAAATTAAAAATTATATAATATTTGCTACAAAAAGTTACGTCATAAATAATCTATTATTTACGATGGAATATTTATTTTTTATCAAAAAATTACTGATTATTTAGGATGAATATTTTTCGTAGCTAATATGTGAAAAATAAAAAATTTTAATTTTCAAAAATAACACTATTAGTGACGCAAAAGATTTTCGTCGTAAATCATCAAGCGCATTTGCGATGGAAGTAGTTTTTTCATTGCTAATAAATCTATTTTAAAAATTTAAAAATAAAAGATAATTTGTGAGGTAAATTTTTTAACTTAAACAATCTATTATTTGCGATGCGAAGTTAAATATCTGTCATAAAATTATTACTTATTTACGATGAATACTTTTCATCGTCAATATTTAAAAATAAAAAATTTAAAATTTTAAAAACTAAATTATTAGTGATGAAAAATATGAATTTCATTATTAATGTCTTTTTTTACAATGAAAAATTTCATCGCTAATATTTTAAAAATTTTAAAATTTTTAAAAATTTCAAAAAACTTTCCTATTGAAGGATGTTCAGATATATTATAGTAAATTTTTCTATATTTATAAAAATAAATATTAGATAATTTTTAAAAAATAATATATGCACAAAAAAATATAAAATATTAAGATGAATATGTAGTAATATAAAAAAAATAAAATTAAAATGAAGTTGTTTGTAAAAAAATAAAGATAACATCAATTAAGATAAAGTTAGAGAACGTTGATTTTAGATACTTCAGATATATAGAATATAGGTCAAAGTATATATGCGTCCATACAAATGAGTGATTTATATATAAAAATAAGAAAGTGCACCAAAAAATATATAGATAAAGTGGTAAGAAAAGAATTGATATTTAATGTCTCTAAATCAAGTGAAATGAAGAAAAAAGATTTATATACTCGATCCTAATGAGTTTGGGATCGTAGCTTAGTTGAGTTGAGGTGAGGTGAGGCGAGTTGTATATTTACAAAAATAAACATGATGTTATTTCTCTATAAAAAAAATGAATACTAATGTAGTACAACGAGAAGAGTCCTCCACATTGTTAATTTTTTTGGTATAATAATGTGAATTGAACCCTTTATGATTCTTATCAATAATTGACTTAAATTATGATTTATTTTAAATTGAGTATTTTATCTCTAGTGAGTAGAGTTATTTATATTAAAAATATTCCAATAATTACATGCAACTTTTAGCAGATTAGTAATTTATAATAAATTTGTAAACAAAGCTATGCCTTTTGTAGGAGCAGTAACGATTGTGCATCTATTTTAATAAACAAGTCAATTATTTTCTATAATGCGACAATAGCCATGCACTTATATTTATATATAATATATATAAATATATCTACACATCAATTTAGCAGGATCTAATAAGTCTTTTGATCGAGATTCTAGATTATTATATATATTATATAAATTTTTAAATATATATATTTATATATATATATATTATATATATGTATGTATATATATATTATTTTTCTATGGAAGTATCACATTGCTCATGCTTTTTTCATCGTAAATTTTTTTAAAAATAGAAATTTTTTTCTGTAATTATTAAAGACAAAATAGCTTTTCCATCGTTAATAAATTAATTAATGATGAAAAATTTTTATCATAAATAACTTTTTTATTGAAATTTTTTTTTTATTGAAAAATATTTTGACGAAAACTATTAGCGATGAAAAATTTTCATCATTAAAAAATTATTAGTGATGAAATTTTTGCTTTCGTCGCAAATAATATTTTTGGAAAGAATATTTTTTCAGTGAAATTTTTTTTAACGGAAACTATTAGCGACGAAAATTATTTTCGTCATTAATAATATTATTAGCGATGAAAATATTTTGTTTCGTTGTAAATTATTTTTTTCTTGAAATTATTAGCGACGAAAATTTTCATCGCTAATATGTCGCGTCCTGTCAAGTCCTATCTGAAATCCATTTTCTTCCCCGATGCCCCCCTACTCCGATTTCGCGCACCCCCCCGGTCCCCCTCTTTGCTCTGCCCCCTCTCCCAGCTGCCGCATTCACCGCCGTTGTCGTTCTCCATCACCGTTCGTCGATAAGATAAGCTATTTTTTTTGGGGTGTTCTCGAGCCATTGGTGGGCAGTCGGGGATTGGGGAGATGCCAGTGGGGATGGTGTCGAGTCGGACCGATGGTGATGGGGCCGGGTCGGCGGTGCCTGCATCCGCCGTCGGTAAGTATTTTTATTTTTTTTTGATCTTTTGTCTGGCCATCGGGCTGGCGTGGACGGTGCTGGGGCCGTGTTGGGCCGACGTGGATGGGTGGGCCGGGTTGGGCCAGGTTGGGCCGCGTGGATGGGACCGGGGTCGTTGGGGACAAGGACGGGGATGGGTGGGTCGGGTCAGGCTGGGTCGGGTCGGGTCGGGCTGGCGTGGACAGGGCCGGGCCTGCGGAGACAGGGCTGGGGCAGGCTGGGCCTGGCCGGGCTAGGTTGGGTCGGGTCGGGCCGGCTCGGGTCCGGACCAGGTCGGGTCTAGGTAGAGCCTACGGGGATGGGTTCGAGTCAGGCCGTGGTCGGGCCGGCGAGGATGGGGCCGGGCCAATGTGGACGGGGCTGGGGTCGATGGGGACGGGGATGGGGCGGGCTGGGTCGGATCGGGTCGGGTCGGAAGGGGTCGGGTTGGGCCGACGATGTGGGCCGGGGCCTGTGGGGATGGCATTATGAGCAGCGGGGATGGGAAGATGCATATTATTTGATTAATTATATTTATTACATATTATTTTTTAGTATTGCTATTGAAATTATTTAATTATTTGATTAATTATTTTTTTACTAACATAATGCAATTGCGGTTATTTGTTACAATTTAATTATTTTATATGCTGTTTTGTATGCTGCTGAAATTATAAATATAAAAAATATTTTTATTTTAGAAAAAATTCTATTGAAATTTTTGATGCAAAATTATGCTTTTTTGATGAATTAGAAATTCATCTTCGAATGCATATCTAAAGATGGTAGTTAAATTACATTGAGTCGTAGATTTTCGTTCAAGAGTCGATCTTCAGTGAGATCGAATCTTGGATGTTCCGTATTTGGATATTTTAAAAAAATAATAATATTATTATTGTTAATAGTTGATATTTTATTTTATTATGTGGTATTCAGTAGTTATCTGTCTATTATTCTCTGGGTATATGGTGGATAAGGTGTGTAGGCACCATATTCATATCGTATACTCGGAGAACTATGGAAAGATACTATCAAAATTTTTATAAAAATAAGATGAAATATCCACTAGTAACAATAATAAGATTATTATTTTTTTGAAAGAGATAGGACCATACCTGTTAGTAATGATTTGAAATGAATAGGATCATTCATTTTTACTTCATTAAATTGATGGAAGGATATTTTCTGTGTTACTATTCAGTCTGTATTTTTTAATATATATTATTTTATATAAAGTGATTAAGATCTAGATCCGGATCGAGATTTTGATTGAAATTCAGATCGTGATTTAGTTCAAAATTTGGATCGAGATCTAAAATATCATTAATTTTTTTTTGGTTATTAATGATTTTGTGTTTGTTGTTAAATGGATATCAACAAAAATTGGATGAATGCTAGAGATATTTTTTTCCTTGAATATTGAAAAAGAGTTCGAGATTTTATTAAGTTTGCATGGCATAAGGTTGATAGTGCTAGTCGGATAAAATGTCTATGTAAGAGAAGTGTCAATATGGTATATCATCACATAACACTTGTTGAGGAGCATCTGCTGCAATGTGGTATGGATAAGAAGTACACTTGTTGGATATGGCATGGGGAGGGTGATTCAAATAAAGTGATGCGCAATGATGATGATACTGAAGATGATAGTATTGCTGCTGGACCTGTCGAACATAGTGGTATAAAAAAATTATTAGATGATTTACATCAAGGTGCTTGTTCAAATATACGCATGAGTACTACTACATCTAAAAGTAATTCTGATCATGAACATAATATCCGGCTTGAGATGGAAGGGACTTCTGAACAGTTTGCAAAGCTTGTAAGGGATGCATGAGAACCACTCTATCCAAATTATATAAAAATTTTTAAGTTAGAATTTTTGATAAAATTGCTTCTTATTAAAACATGAATCGATGGAGTCAGAAGTCATTTGATCAAATTTTAACATTGATTAAAGCAGCTCTTTCCGATAGAAAGAGACTTCCGAAATCATATTCTGAAGCAAAAATATACATGCGGGAAATAGGATTTGGCTATATTCTTATACATGCCTACAAAAATGACTATATATTATTTTATAAGGATAATGAATAAGTAACTGAATGTCTGAAATGTAGTGAGCCTAGATACAAAATCGATAATAGAAAACCAAAGAAGATACCTCAAAAGATTTTGAGATATTTTTAATTGATTCTAAGACTTCAAAAGTTGTATATGTCCACAAAGACAGCTGAAGAAATGAGATAGCATTATGAGCAGTAGATTTGAAGGAGAACATACTTAGCCATCCGATCGATTCTTTAGTGTGGAAAGACTTCGATGCAAAGCATCCGCACTTTGCGAGTGACTCACGCAATATCCGGCTTAGTCTAGCAACAGATGGATTTAATCTCTTTGGCAATCTGAGTACCTCTTACAGCATGTGGTCTGTGATGCTAGTTGTATATAATGTATCATCTTGAAAGTGCATGAAAGAATCATTTATTTTTATGTCACTGCTGATTTTGGGTTTGAAAGTACTAGGTAATGAAGTTGATGTATATCTACGACCTTTAATCGATGATCTGAAGGAGCTATGGAAAAATAGGATACAGACATATAATTCTATGAGTCGAAATAATTTTAAGTTGGATGCTTTGATTTTATGGATCGTAAATAATTTTTCTGTATATGGAAACTTATCTGGATGGAGCACCAAAGGATATCTTGCATGTTCGATATGCAATAGGAATGCATCCTCCTTACATTTAAAACACAGACGAAAAATATGTTTCATGGATTATCGACGGTTTTTTTTCTGCTAATCATTCTTGGAGGATCCATTATAACCAATATTTTGATGGTAAGTTTGACCGACATCCGCCACCTAAAGAGTTAAGTGGAGCAAAAATTTTAGAACAACTTGAAGTCATTGAAAATATCTAATTTGAAAAAATATCGGATACTCGCAAGCGGAAGTGTACTGAAGCTGACCTGAATTGGACGAAGCAAAATATTTTTTTCGAATTACCGTATTGGAAGCAGCTACTACTTCGTCATAATCTGGATGTAATGCACATTGAAAAGAATATTTATGATAATATCATCAGTACTGTATTGAACATCTCAGAAAAAATAAAAAATGGTACAAAAGCTCGTCTTGATTTGCAAAAAATAAAAATCCGATCGGAGTTACATTTAGTTCGTCGAGGTGAGAGATTTTTTATGCCACCTACGTGTTATTCGCTGTTTGGTGAGGAAAAGAAGAATTTCTGTGGATAGTTCAAAATCGTAAAGTTTTCTGATGCATACGCTTCTAACATATCGTAGTGTGTTGGGAACAACGATGGTAATATCTCTGATATAATAAGTCATGACTCCAATGTGATGATGCAACATTTGCTTTCTGTGGTCAAGCGTGCTATTTGGATGATGATGTTTAAACTACATTGATTGAGCTGGGAGTGTTCTTCTGAGAACTATGTTGCTGAAAATTGAAGATTAACTTACTTGAGAGATCAGAGAATGATATCGTACTTATTTTTTGTAAGTTAGAAAAAGTATTTCCATCATTATTTTTTGATGTTATGGTATATCTCGCTGTTAATCTTTCAAAGGAAGCTCTTTTGCTCAGACTGATACATTATCAATGGATGTATCCTATTGAAAGGTAAAAAAATTATACATACTTTATCATATCAATTATAAGATATAAATATATTTTTAAAATTTAAATTTATTTTTATTTATAGATTCTTGTGTATTTTAAAAAAATATGTGCGTAATAAAGCAAGGCCTGAAGGATCTATAGCGGAAGCATATGTATCTACCGAGTGTGTCACATTCTGCTCGATGTATCTTGATGATATCAAAATAAGATTCAATCGTACAGATCGTAACGTAGACTGTGAATGGAGTGATAATGAACCGATGTTGTCTCTATTTAAACAAACGGTTCAACCTATTAGTGCAAGGAGATATGAATTTATGGACGTGAATGAACTATCCAAGGTACACTTTTACGTTCTAAATAATTATGAAAAAATTAAAAATTTTATTGAGTAAGTACCATCTTACCATACTAATTAATATTTTGAGTAAATTTTTTATGTCAATGTAAAATTAAAAATCATAACTTCTTGTAGTGAGTACAAGAGTATACTATATAGAGAGAATAATATGGATGCCGATGAACGACATAGGAAAAAATTTGCAAAATGGTTTGATGATCTTGTAAGTTGTATTAGTGATACGTTATTTATTTACTTATAAATAATATTTTTTAAACCAACATAATTTTTTATATTATGATGTAGATGAAACATAAGTATTTCAATAAAGAAGTAGGGCGACGGATGAGTTACATGATTTAGTACGTGGTTTCGATCGAAGGGTTAATCACTATGCATCCTGTATCATTGAAAGAATTAGATTTCACACTAGGGAGCTTGAGATGCAACGATGGATCCAGAATAGTGGGATTGCTACAATAGGATATGAAGGAGAAGAAGAGATTGATTATTATGGTGTATTGGTAGATATCATAGAATTGAAGTATGGGTCCAGTAATTTTGTATTTTTGTTTCAGTATAAATGATGGGATATTAGTAATAAAAAGATCAGTATTCATATCGATTCATAATTTATCAATATAAATTTTGGACGAAAATGGTACCAAAATAAGCTGTATATATTAGCAACTCAAGCGAAACAAGTAATATATTTGAAGGATCTAAAGTATCAAGGTAATTAGCATGTTGTACAAAAAATAATACCTAGAGACGTATATGACATACTAACCCGATTAGAGATGGATGAAAATTTGGATTTACATGAAGAGGAAGCTTTTCAGCAAGAAGAACAAACATTAGCTGAGTTTTTTTATTGATGAAGAACTTGTAACGGCACCTTTGAATAGGGCTGATCTGCCGTCCAACGAAGTTGAAGTTGATTTTGTATTTAATCTTGATGAGTTGGAGGATGACGATCAGTTCATAAATGATGATGAGATAGAAGACGATACATATATCGATCACTGTAATTCGGAGGAGGATCTACATATCGAGGAAGATACGAATATTGATAAGTAGACTATATTCTTCGTTCAATCTTCTCTTGCAATAATGGTATGCGATATAATTAAATTTATTAAAATATTATTTTATTATTATTATTATTATTCAATATTATATTTATTTATATCTCAATTATTGCAGATATGACATCAGGAGACAAATGATGACGTTTGCGTTCACAGTCTACCTCAAGGTTGAGGCGCCTTCACCTATCTCCATTGTCACACCGGCTCCACTGTAAGAGGGTCCTGCACTGACAGGTCCCAGTGAGGTGGGTCCCAATGAGATGGATCCTAGTGAAATAGATCCAGTGATATTATTATATTTTTTATATAATAAAATTTAATTCTTTTATTTGGATCATATTAATAATTTATTTATTGTTATTTCAGGTCAGTCTTCATCGGTAGCGAGACGAGGGCGAGATCCATCGAAGAACCTCGCTTTAGAGTATTGAAGATGCGAGCACTCGGGACAGCGTCTTCGGATCGAGATACCAACGACTGCACCAAACCCATTAGGAGATGGTGCAAGCCATGACAGACTGAGCTGGGCATCATATGCCGCAGTAATACCCCTGTGACACTCTTCGATTGGCGTCACGTTCTACCAGCTCAAAGAGAGATTTTCTATCCCCACTTACAGGTAAAATAAATTATATTATAAATATTTAATTTACATAGTATTCTTCTAATATTTGTTATTGGCAGGGTATATTTGACATCATTGATTTTGAGGAGGATCGTGTGAGGCGAGCCGTCGACACTCATCTATCCTTGCATTTTAAGGATTATCGTCATCACATGCATCAGCATTAGTACTGGGTGGTGAGGATAATGGGAGGAGACAGCGTGTTGCAACCCTATGACAGCATCATCATGGATGATTGGACTGCTATATGCCGGCATTACGACGATCCGGCATATCAAGTTACACATCTAAACTTCTTTTTTTTAGAATTTAATGACTGAATCATTTATTCTTAAATTAAATTTGTTATCTACTAATTTGACTAGTAACTTACACAGCCGATGTGCCCAGAATGTCATGAATAGATGAGACAGATCATACCGCATTATGGGAGTTCGAAATCGTTCGCTCATCACATGGAGCATATGATAGATAATTTTTAATTTTTAATTAGCATATGATTTTCTAGTTATTTAAAATTTTTTTAATTAATTTTTAAATTATAGAGAGATACTGAGAGTGATGAGTTTTCTGGTAGGATCGATATCTATCAGCGGACCCACCAGCGATGGTCAGAAAAATGGACGACGGGAGCCAAAGCTCTTTTAAGTTTTTTTAATTATTTTTTCATTCGCAGTCTGATTTTTATTACAAAATTAAAATAACTATAACTTTAATTTTTAGGACCGTATGACAACATGAGATCCCAGCCTATCTTGAGGCTCGACCGCACCCACAGATAATGAGATCTATGATCGGGTGCTCGGTACGAGACCCTATTATGTTAGGATCTAGGGTATGGGATCACTGCTCCCTCATCCTCATGCACATCTAGGACTGACATCCATTCTGCGTGCGAGGCTCAACTGACGGAGGTGTAGAGGCAGGCTATCGAGGATCGACAGTAGACTGCCACGGATCGATAGCAGGCTTAGCAACGAGCTCAGAGTTGGCTGCACGTATCAACGAGTATCAGCACCTTCAGATTCAGATGATGGAGTGGATGGCGCAGATGGAACAGATGATACAGTTGATGAGGTAGCAGTAGGCCGGTCCGAGCTCCGTCGAGCGCTCCCCTTTCCCAACTCATTCTCCAGATGCTGATATTTGACAATTTTTTCATGTACTTTTTTCAGACTTCTTGTAATTTTAATTTAATATAATAAAATAAAATTTTATATAACTTTTTTATTATTTTTTTTTTTTTTTTTTAATTTATAAAAATATTATATATAAATTAAATATATATTCATAATTTTTTAAAAAAATATGATTAAATTATTAGCGATGGAATTATTCTTGACGAAAGATTGATCGCCAAAAATATTTTAGTAACACAATTTAATTTTTCAATAAATATAAAAATATTAAAATTTTATATAATTAATAGTAATGAATAATTATTCATCGTAAATAATTATTAGCGATGGAAAGTTTCATTGAAAATTATCTTATTTATGATATAATTTTTTCATCACTAATATTATTTAATTTTATTTTTTAAAATTTTTATTAAATTAATAGCAATGAAATATTTTTGTTTCTAAAAAAATTTATTGCAACGAAAATATTTCATCACTAAAAGGTTTTTAAAAATTTTATTTTAGAAAAAAATTTAATTAAATTAATAACGGCAAAACTGTTTTCGTTGCTATTAATTTTTTATTTATTAGCGATGTTATAATTCATTGTAAATATATTTTTTACGATTAAAATTTTTTATCGTAGATTTTTTAACGTTGAAAATTTTTGTCGTAAATACTTTTTATTAGTAATGAAATTTTTTTTTTGTCGTAAAATATTATCAATGATCTGATTATTTACGATAAAAAATTAGCGATAGATTTTTCATAGCTAATAACTATTAGCGATAAAAATTGATTATTAGTGACGAAAATTTTACATCATTAATAACCTATTTTAATATAGTGATGCCTAATAAATCTATGAAATGAAGATAGTTGCCTCACTTCTTTCTTCCATTCTTTTTTGATCATAAGAAACAAATCTCTTTGCAGCTTACACAAACATCTCTAATCTCTAGTACTAAGCTTTGTATAAGAGTACATGTTAATCCGAGTTAACTTACCCTTCACAGAACATTAGATATTTTTTTTTCGTTTTGCTAGGGTTCTAGTCAAAATTTTGGTTTATTTTAAGCTACAGACATGTCTCTGGTCAAGCTTGGAGAACCATTCATCATATACATGGAGAGCCATTTAAGTCTCTGTATAGGATATAATTATTTGAATATCCAATTGGCATTATTATTTTCATCAGCATGATGTTAGCTTTTTATAACAATAGTTATATTATTAGTTCATGTAGCTGTAAAGAAAGATAAAGTATTTATTTTATCCATGATCTTACCTGTGATTTTATCTCATAAATAGGCTATGAAGCACATTTTTCTACGAAGCTAATTTTGAATAGTCTTTTACATGTAAGTAGGACTTGATAATGTAAAACTAACTTGTATCTTGCATGTGCAATGCATGATATAGAGGGAGTTGGGAGAATCCATGAAAAATACTAAAAATACTAAAAATCCAAAGCAATTTGCGCAGGGGTGTCAAAATTTCAGATAAGTGGGATAAAAGAAATTGCTTGGGAAGCATGCTTTCAACTAGTGAAAAAGTTTTGCTTGAAAAATGAAACTTATGAGTTGCTTAGGAGAGTGCGGTTAGAGGAAAAATAATATTATTTTTGAAAAAGATATTTTGGTTATTAAAAAAAAAAAACTTGATCATAAAAATCTTTAGTCATTAACATAATATATGTAATTGAGACAAATTGAACAAGAATATAGTAAGTATGGCATCTGCTATGCTAGCAATTTAAAAAACAATCCATAACTTGCATACTCTTCATCATTCCATTGTATGAATCGAGAAGCACTATCCATATCCAATTACAAGACCAATTATAGGCATCATTTATTTATTAACACAATGCAAGCATACTAATAAAAAGTATAAAATATAAGAAGATGATAAAATATTTGTTCATCATGTTAAAAAGAAGATAAAACAAACATTATTTTCTTCAAGGTTTTATAATTTTATATTATAAATAGATCACCCAGCAATTCTTGTTAGAGTGAGTGCAAAGTAATGTTCCATGTCCTATAATAGTTTACAAAGTGAAACATGCAATTATAAAAATTAAATAAGAATATCATAGCATGATATTTGCGATTCTTTTATTTTTTTAAAAAGGGGCAGTGCCACGCTTCCATTCTTATTCTGATTGCATGAATCGAGAACAACTGCTTGATACATTAATTTTCTCTCTCTTTTTTTTGGCATTGGCATGATTTTAACTATTCTAGAATAGGTAACGACTTAGTATAACAGAACCATGGGAATATTAGTTCATGTTCTTACCAAAACAAAGCTGGAAATCTTGTTTTATTATATTTTTTAATCTTATATGTACATAATTAAATATTTCTTTGTACAAAACTAACACTGGGTAATTCTTGCATGCAATTCTGATTTACAAAAGTAGAACTTACATCAACCAAAAAAAAAAAAGAAAAAAAAAAAAGAAGATCCTCACACCTTTATTTACTTCATTATTTACATATATTGAAGGGCATTGCTTGCCGAACTCAGGAATATCCTTAGAACATGAAACTCAAATCTTCACCCTTTTTTTTCATCCATATAATGCTAGCAAGCCTACAAAAAATGAATACCATATTATACAAAAAATATCAAATAAATATTGATCAATGATTTAAGAGAAGAAATACTACTTTATATAGGACTCTTTTTAATCCCTATCATATAAATAGTTCATGAAGCATTTCCTTGTACCATACCGATATTACGTATTCTATCTCATCCAATTAGATTTGTCAACTAATGCAAATGTATGATTTGGTTTGAAAATATTGAACAGGAGGACGATACCATGTTTGTTGTTCATTCATTCCGTATGGTCTTATGGACCATACTTCCATTCTTAAATTGCCCAAATATAGGATACAAATATTGGATACCTCATATTTCAACATAAGCCCAAGAAATATTTATAAACCTATCAGTTTATTTAGCTATACAAAGGATACAGTGTATCATCTAAATGTAATATTCTTTGATCTGTGCTTAGTAAAAAAATGACCAACTTACGAAGCAGTTACTTGCATAACCCAACATCATCTACTCGTCCATATCTAAATAGGATTTACTTAAAGCCATCCCTCATCCAAAGAAACGAAAGTTTCAATTAGCACGCGGTGTCTGCAAAGCTACGAAAGAGTACAATTAAGTCCACATCCACCCAGTTGTCAATGATTAATTATTCTTGTCAAGCCACCTCCATGGTCCATGGTTTTGTTTGCTTTCTTCCATTGGTCCATTTCCTATGAGGTCATGTGATCATGGAAAACCAGGCAAAAAGATGAGCTGTGCCACCTTGAACACCATCTAACATCACATTTACGACATCTTTCGTATGCAAGAATGGACCCACCAGAAATCAACTACGGGGCAGGTATGACATGCATCATGATGCTGTTTTATGTTGTGTTTGGATCAGCCAATCCTTCTCCGACACCAAAGATCCGGTTTCGACTTTACAGGAGTAGAGTTGAATCTTAAGAAATGGTCACAATCTTTGTCTCCTTTCCTTGACTCGTTCGACCACTTGCTCCAGAGTCACATCTCCTCGTTGTCTCCCACTTGCTAAATTCTCATAGTTATCACGTTTCCTTTTCCTGAATCGGATCCGGTCCAGGTAGTGGAACTGGCAATGGCAAACCGGTCTGGCTTAAATTTCATGGCTCCCCAAGAAAATCTTGGAGAAAATAAGGTAGAAGGGTCTGGACCGGAGCTGAAATGGACCGAAATTAACCAGTGAACGGGTCAAGAATATGAGACACCAGGAATCTGGACGTCTAGAAGCAGAAGATAGTTGCGTCATGCAAGGAGACAAGTGGATTAAGCTAAGCAAAGCAAATTGCATTTAAGAAAATTTTTGGACTTTATACAATTGAATTTGATCACACATTGTCGAATTATTTATCAGTTAAATTGCATGCTTCTTGGTGATTAGGAAAGAATAATCTATCCATGGTCCAAAACTTAAAGGATTTGATAATTGCCGTGCTCTTTTCCGATCCATGACACCAAAAAATTGAAAGGCTAGGTAGACCACTTTTGTCTCCTAAAAGGTTGTGAACCTGTAATTATTTGGAAAAGACTAAAATAACAATGGTGATAGTGGTGATGATGTAGGAAAGATTGTGGTTTGAGCATTTGCATTAACATTTGTTGCTATAAACAAATTTGTAGCACCACTTTTTGGTAGGAAACATTTTAGCATTTGTTATATGTTGACCTCGACTCTGTGTGAAAGATAGTGATCTCAATTTTGCCTCATAGACTTTAAAGCACTGGCTAGTTGGCAATCTTGCTATATTTATACAAATAATTTTATAAGATATTTTGCATGAGTACTTTTTGAAAGTTTTGGTTTTGCTTGTATAATGTTGTAACTTTGAGTTCTTGCTTTTTTTTTTTTTTTAGGTACAGATTGAGTTCTTACTCTTTCTATAGCACTTATGAGCTATTATTCTTCATAAATTAGGAAAAGGTGTTGGCTTAACTTTGAAAAATAAGGCTCTGCATGAGCCTTTAGTTGTCGGCATTAAGGCTAATCTACTTTGAATCTACCATGTGATTCTTCCTCTACTTATGCGGTTTAACACTTGACAAGGATGTAGCTATGAAAAACCAAGCTCACATTATATTTGTCTTTGAAGAAAAAAAAAGTTCCATAAAAGAAGTTGGCATACTTTCTCAAAAAAAAAGAAAAGAAAAAGAAAAAGAACAAAGAGAGAGAAGAAGGAGCATGAATTAAATCACATAAAAAGAATTTAACTAATTTATTTCTTACTTTTTATAATAAAATAGCATGACTATTTAGAATTTGTTAACCATCACATCCAACCAACCTCCCCTCACCCAAAAAAGCAGCAAATAAATAAATAAAACATTAATAATTTCTTGCCAAATGCAGATAATAGTGAATGCATTAATTAGTTGTAAAATTGACCTCCTTAGTTGCATGATTATATAGATACATTGAACTACTATTAATATTATCTATTTTATGATGAATGCTAGTTAACTAGTAGCTAATTAATCTCTAATCATCCTTTCTAAATACACCATGCTTGTTTTTATAAAAAATTATGTCATGATATATATCTTTAAAATTTGTCAACATGAATGTTTGAGCTACAATCCTTGGATACATTGAATATTAGTAATGTTAGCAATCCATATTATCTTAAATTCTTGTTGTTGGGCAGCCTTTTGTAGTCTACTCCACTTGCTGGAAAAATATTTTCATTATTTTTTTAAAAAAAAGGTATGTCATTACCATCGATCTTAAATTTGTCAACTTGAACTTTTACGAAAAAAATATTTATATTTTATTCTCAACCTATATGGGTTGCACCTTTTTGTACATTAAACTGTGGCTGAGCTTATCAAGTCATTTTAATCTGATACCTACCGCTAAGCAGCGATTCATTCTTTATCACCCTTGGTACATTTTCTTTAAGATCATGCCATTATCTAAATTTCAAACTTTGCCAAGTGTATACTTTTCCACCTATATATATTCTTTTCCAACATGATTTTAATAGCCATCATCTTATCTATTGTATTGAAAAAACGATCGCCAAGTCCACATTAATCTCTTAGTTGGCAAAAATAATCAAACATGATCACCAAGTCGTTCTTTTATTTTAGAAAGTGTCTTAATCACAACTTTATTTTTGTTGTTATTGCACATATTCAACAATATTGCTTGTCAAGCTCAAATGCTGAAAAACAGATGAATGACTGCTTGATATTGCTTTTTTTATCCGCACGAGATTAGACAACCCACAAATAAAAGTATTTAGAAATTAAATAACAAAATTGCAAAACTATTGATCTATATAGTAATTAAATTTTGAAATAATCATAATGCTACAAATGATTCTATAATTTGTATCTTATAATATGTTAGCAAGTGTCTTCTTTTATTTAACATGTGTTGGTGATTAGTCTTCTTCATCCCTGTAAGTCTTACTAGACTGAATCTTCCATCTAACTAAAAGTTGAGTGTATGGGGTCCATTGTTCATTTCATATGGAGGGTCTTGTCACAAGCTCATTCTTATTTTGCTGCATATATTGAGGACCACAGCATACCATAGCTAAATGTGGCATGGAAATATTAGACAGCAAAATAGCATTACCTTTTCATCTGTATGATCTCGATTCAGATGCAAAATAATTAGCATTGGAATCTATAATGTTATTATTATAAAAAATATTGGAACAATTTATATTTGTTTTATGAATATATAGATTAAGAAGCATTCCTTGTATTAACCCAGGTATCGTGTACTCTTCGGTATTCAAATAGTCTTTAAAATAAAAGGATAAATATATTTGCTACTATTTGTTTTCCTCAAATAGTCCAATCCCGAAGAGGCTTTAGTCGTAAAAGACCTCTAGACTAAGCCAAAGATCATCTGATCCACCTCAAACATCGTAGCTACCACCACTATGATAAGGTCTTACATCCAGGTGTTGGAACCATCAAAAAAATAGGACACATGGTAGGCAACTACAATGATCATGGGATGTTTCCTGATCTGTGCGGACCGGCCGCTGTTTCTCCGACTCCAGATCCGATATCGAATCTTCCATCACCATCAAAGGTTCGGAAGATTTGACTCAAAGGTTCAGAAGATTTGAATCATCCAACAAGGTCGCCGTCCATGTCTACTTTCACTTTTTTGACCAGTTAAAAGACTTGATTAAGATCCCCAACGCCTCGTTGTCCTGCACTTGAGATGTCTAAACTACCAAATCCTCGTAACTGTCACGTTTTGTATTTCTTGAAGTAGATTGGACCGAGCCCGGTTCAAATCGAATTGAGTCGGTTCTAACCAATCAGTCCGGTCTAAGATCCTCAGAACCACTGAATTGATATCATGGAGATCTTATGCATTAGCTCGAATATATATGGTTCCATATATGCTTTATTTATCAGATAATTGATAGTGGGTTTAGGAAGATAAGGTGAATCAGGTCTGAACCGGGCTTAAGTGGACATGCTTGGAATTCGGAACACGTCTAGAAACATAGACAAGAGTTCCATCTAGGGAGGCAAATGTTTGAAGATACATTTGGCTCAAACATTGGAAAGTGGATTTAATAATGATTAAATATTTTTATAATCGAACATGGTCATGGCTATCGAAATCCATAGACCAGTTAAATTAATTTGCACCGTCGTCATTAGCACACAATAATCCATCCTATAATCTGATGGATGTGACAACTATTACGCGTTTTGCTATCCTTATCTCTAACAATTGAAAGACTTAGTAGACCTTCTTGTCTCCTAAGAGGAGGCGGCTTGCTTACGTGTCTCCCTTTAATCATTTAGTCTTTATTCAATTGAAAGGTGGAATATGGTCTAAGCATTCACATTTGCAATCGTTTGGAATAAAGAATCCATGATAGATAAACCTTACAACAGCATACAAAAAAAGATGCCTGCTTCTGGGTAATGCTCTTTATATTAAGGGTGTGTTTGGATGTCCATACTTGTAATGACAATAATCTTTTTTTATTGTTGTTACAATTATTGATAATGCACTGGGAGTGCTATCAATCACCTCTTAAAAATGATACCAAAAATAGCTTGTGTCCTACCATTGAAAATAACTCCAATCTAAATGTAATACATTTGGAGGGGAGCATTGTTTAATTTGAATTTATCAAATGGATTTTTTAGATAGGGAGCAGAGTTTCTCTTTTTTTTTTTAAAAAAAAAAAAAAAACTAGAATGAGAGAAAACCTGAATGAAATTAGGAGAGGGTATAATTTGCACCTAAGTCACCGGTATCCATTTCTAATGACTCTACCAAGTCATTTAGCACCCTATCTTAGGAAAGCAAGGGAGACTAGATGCATTTAGAATGATATGTAGAAAAAAAAGATGGTACCCATTTTTATTGTGGTGGAGTTTTCAATTTCATAAGCAAAGAGTTGTAATATAGTGCTCCCCAAAATGATTTGCATTATCTCATAATTAACCAAGGATTATCAAATAATGGTCTTTGCATTTCCTCCTACATTACCCTTGCTTCGCCTCATCTTCTCAATCAAGACAAGGGCTTTAGTATTATGGATTCCCCACTCATATAAATGATATAAGCCAGTAAGGCATCATGGCATTCCAACGATCCAAATCTATGTAAGAAGCATTTGCTAAGAGGAAACAAAACTCATAAAAATAAAGGATAAAAAAGATAACATAAGATTCATATGACTCTTTGGTGCACTTCATCATTGGCTTTGGCTCCGAGTGCATGGTGTTCAAATAAATTAAACTTTCACAAATATAGCCATCTCATAAGAGCCTTAATAAATTCATATTGTTTTCTATTATAATACAGAAACAACTGAAGGATTTGCCACAGACGAATACCAGTCTAGTATCCTCTCTTCACTTCATGCCCCTTCTCCTTTAGTGAACCATTATCGAGCTCATCTTTTAAGAGCTCTATCAAAATAATTCATTTGCAAGGAAATATAAAATTAACAATAAATTTAGCTAGATTATTCATATGCATAAATTATAAATTTAGACATGATTCTTAAGAAAATATTGTTGTATGCTTAAGTCATGGATATGACTAGAGCAGAGAGTTCAGATTCTCTATGATGTGTATTTTATACCATAGAGATCTAGTGTACACTCTTTGGTGATTGTCAAAGATGGACAATCGTCAAACAAAATGTTATACATCACATCAGATTACGTGTAGTGCATCGCTCTTGAATATTTCATAGCTATCTATCTCCGAGATTGGAAAATATGATGGCTACTAGAAGGTGTCTATATTTCTACGGTAAAAAAAATACGCACCGCAAAGGATTTGATTTGGAATAAATTCTTATCGTAATCAAACTACCAATCCACAAGCTCATCCCCTTGACATTCTTTTTTGCATAGAACTATAATATCATCCAAGGTTCAGGAACATACCTAATTTTTTCTCTCTTCTTTAATTTCTTCGCTGCACCGGGGCATAATCTTCCCATAAAGTTTTCAGAGTAGAACATAAGCAAATATATATAATATTTATATATATATATATATATGAAGCCACACGATAATATTCACTTTGTCTGCTTTTACAAACATAATAATACATCCACCTGTATGCACGTGAAATTTTCCTACATTGATATCTTCGATATCCCAAACACAAATTAACACCCAACCATCCCCCCTAAAAAAATTAAAGGATGTTGCCCCTACAGTTTACAACAACGGATCCCACAACGATCCCTGAACCCAATCCTCCAGCTCACCAGTATCATTGGACCAGACCGGTGGGGCCAGCAGCATCGCCTCCGCCAGCTCCGCCCACATCTTGGGCGACTCGAGCCCGAGTTCATCGTTCCACAGCCACTCCAACGCCGGCGAGCCGGAGCTGACGGGGCTCGACCGGGCGAATTCCTGTCTCAACCGAACCCGGGCGGCGGCCTCGAGGGCGGCGGACCGGATGTCGCTCGGGTCGGAGCTGGCGGGCCGGGGGAGCTGGTCGACGCTCTCAGGGAAATTGAGGCGCGCGTCGCGTCCTTTGAGACTTAGCGCGGCCACGTCGTGGGCCACGGCGGCCATCTCGGCCGACTCGAAGCTTCCAAGCCAAATCCTGGTCTTCTTGCCCGGTTCCCGGATCTCGGAGACCCACTTGCCCCACTTCCGCTTGCGGACTCCCCGGTAGTTCGTGGCCGGCGCGCCGGTATCCTCCGTGGCCGCCTTGTTCTCATGCTCCATTTCCATGCTTTTATGGAGACAGAGAGTGGTGTCAGAATATTGTGGTGGTGTTGGGGGAGTACTGAAAGGGTGTAGGGAGTATATATATATATAGGGGAGGGTGACGGTGTAATTGGTCACATGTGAGGCTGTTAGAGTGGGAGAACTTCCGAGTAGCTACGTAAAGGAGGAATATAATAATTTGGGGTGATATTTTATGAGGATTGCATGCATTGCACTTGAGAAATGGGATGCATACATGATGGGGAAATGGATAAATGTTCGAGATGTCATGAGTTAGAGGAGACTGCGACAAAGGGCTGCTGTTTAAGCTAGGAGGAGCCAGCTGGATCACCGAAGGAAGAGGTGGGGGAGAGAGGGGGGGTCGCGATCGCACACTGGCTTCCATTAACGAGGGCGTCAGCGTGAGCTTTGAATGTCGCGTGGGTCCCGGTTTTAGGCGTTGGGGGTAGATGGGGACTGGCACGTGGCGGTTGACCGTAGCACGGATGGAGATGGGGATGGACCGTACGGATCAGATGGCTATAAAGGGGGATCAGGGCGGCCAAGGCCAGGGTCAGGGTGTGGCCTTTCCACCGAATGATTAAAAAGCGTTTGTTCCGCTGGACACCTGGTTTTCGATATTCGTGCTATCGCAAGATGCACGGATCTGATGTGTGGGCCAGTGGGGGAGCGGTACGTGGCTAAGTGTAGGTATGGGCCTGCGAATCTGGGAAAGTGATGGGCTAAAGATTTTGACTCGCGCGGATGGGTCCAAACATGGGGCATGGGGTTGGGTGCGGACTGGGTTCGATGTAGCCAGTAGAGCAAGCGTGGGGACCGGGTCCAGTCTAGTACGGACCTGATCCAGATGTGTTTGTTCCATCTGCGGTGGGGTATTAAATCACTGTGGGCAAAAGTATGAAGGGTACGTTAACCTATTGCTTTGTACATGATGAGTTTGATATGAACTGAGATGTGGAGGCCAAGGAAGGGAGAGAGTATATAGGAGGAATATAAAGAGATGGATGTTTTGTGTATGAATCAATTAACTTGAGATTAGTTGATTAGAAGATGGGTCTATCTTCATTTAGAACTAGAGAGATTGATTGCAAATCATGAAGACAGAAAAGAATGATAACAAATAAGGAGGCTTTTCTGGTTGGAGGTCGAATAAAAGCCAGTAATTATGTCTAGCTTCTTCATGCAATATGTTTCTATCCATATGGAGGATGTGCAAGATTATTATTAAGCATGGGTTCACCAGTAAGTTGTATTTTCAAAAAAAAAAAAAAAAAAAAAAAAAAACCAAAAGATTTTCAACGTTGTAGCATGGTTAATCTTGGGTGAGGACATTGTGAGAATTTGATTTGACCAATCTAGAATCTCTCAAAATTCAGTTAGGCCTACCTTACAGGCAATTGATCTTATTAGATATTGCTTCAATAATTTAGAATAAAATAAATGGCACAAGTTTAAGCCACATGCTCATATATTGAATGGAATTATTGGTGTAATACTAAGTAAAAATATGTAGGTTTTTTATCCTCATCTTCAATTTGAATATTCAGACAAATTTTGATAATTCAAGTTGTAATTTTTTTTTTTTTATCATGCATGCATATGCCACTATAGATGCTAAATGCCCTATCATCACTCAAATCGCTGGAGGTCCAATCTCATTTCATTAAATCTACCCATTTTCAGGTGTCATAGATGTGGTTGGACCATGTGAAGAATTCTGCTAAGCCTCAAACACGTTCACATGACTTCCATACACTTAAGGTACCTATGATTTTTTTATCCAGGAGATGCACATGTTCAACAATCAATTCCTACGGTTGTCAACATATTGCCATCCTCTCTGCTACACCATTCTAATGTAATGATTGCACGATTTCAATCATACCTGTACGATATTTATCCTATCAATTTAACCTTTCAAAGGATGTCCAATGGAATGATTGAGATGATACTGAAAGCATATCAGCATATGGCTCTAAACTATTTTCCTTTTCCTATTCATTTTATTGTAACATTGACTGATGCTTGCTTTATCCTGCCAGGACCAAATCAACACACAAATTGTAGGCTGACCAATTCAAACAGTGCCGCCATGTGTTGCCATCAGAATCAGGAGCTATGCCTCAGAATCTGAAGCTATGTAACAAAAACTGTGTGATGACGATATTATATCCTATATAAAACTATGAGGGACCATAGTATGAGATATTATATCCCCAATAAAACTATGGGGCCCATGGTGTGATGGCATCACCTTGCCACTGGAGGAGAGAGAGAAGCTTCGTAGCTGCCGTCTTAAGGGAAAAAAGACACTCCCCATCACCCGAATAATAGAGGAAGCATTAATTTGATGAGCTTGAAACAGCTGCATGTACGTCCCCCCGTCTTGTTGACGACTGTGAGGAACGTAATTTATAGGAACTCATTTTATCTATTTTGGTGTAGCCTTCTCTGAGTCTTTTTATTCCATGGTTAGAGTTCTGTTCAAATTATTTTTGGAGCATATTTATTGTATGATGAGATCAGAAGCTTTAGGGCAGTTTAATTTATGGGCACCGTCGATGCAAAACGTAATGGTCCCGTAAGCCTTATCTCATCTCTTTTTGAGATGATCCACAAATTTTCTCTAATTATTTACTAACTAAAACAGCTTACACTATGTCTATTTATTAATAAAGATCAAAACCGTGCCTTGATGATAAAGTTGCCACATATTGCTGCTGTCATGGTGACACATTGTTCTAGATTTGGTGATCCAAATCCAAGTTGCTCATATCTATGTAGGTTGAAGATTTGAAGATTCAACCCAGAGCTCCAGACTTGATTGATGATCCAATTCTCTTCAAGCATTTTAACATAATCTTTTCTTTAAATTTAGCTTGATTTGCTTCCTTTTTTTTTTTTGAAATACATTCTAGTTATCCAATTCTCTTCAGTTGCTCATACACTTGGATTTGCGGGAATTCAGGTGGTTCAACACTCTTGAGATTTAAATCACTGCAGTAAGATTTCAAGTGATTAACATATCAATATAGCAATGTCTATTCAAAAGGTGCTGCCTTTTTGTCTATCTAGATGTAGCTTTCTTAGAAAATTTTGATAGCTGGAGCTTTCCATCAATTGGTTGTGGAGCAAATTTGCAACATTAGGTCTGGATTTCCTCACAAAAGAAACGGCGTTGTGTCAGGGATCTATCCCAGGCACCGCCAAAAAAACGTAATCATCCTGTTAGCCATGCCTCATCTGTGTGAGCTCATTCCCTGGGAGCTGGAATCACCACAAAGTTTCTCCAATTATCTATTATCAATGCAGTTGAACTCCACTGAAGACCATGTAATGCTGTTGTAATGGTGATCAATGTTTTTAGGAGTGGACTCAGAGTTGGACAAAGTAATCTGGCTCGGAACCCAACCAGGATCATCGAGATATGTGATCTGATTGAGTTCTAGCCTTTTGATCTGATATCCTTTTTACACACACACACACACAAACACATACATGCACAGACATACACATACACAAACACACAGAGAGAGAGAGAGAGAGAGAGAGAGAGAGAGAGAACATACATACATACATATTAGGCAATACTTTTTCACTGATTTACCTGAGCTGTCCATCGACTCAGATTGATCAGAGTATGAGCCACTTCAAACTGTCAGGAAGCCTTGAGATAATTAGAAAATATGTGTTAATGTCTTTTTCATTATTCACTGAAAAAATAGATCCTTTTTCCTTTCTTCACTTCTATTTTTACTGATTCATATTTCTACCCTTCACACCTAATTAAATCAGATTGTCATTTATGTCAATAGCATAATTAATTTATCTGCACAAGTTGAATTGTTATTTCGACATAAACATAAGCTGGATCATTTCCTTAGCACCCTGACCTGGAAAGTCCACTTTCAGTTCTTGATGGATTAGTGATTCAATGTCCTCAATCTTTCTAACCAAAAACAAAGAAGAGCAAACTTTAATCCAATTTTTAGACACTATTTAATTAGTTGTATGCTTAAACTATTTCTCACTCTGATAAAAAGTTCTGCATTATTTCTGCTCTTTAATTATTTAAATTTTCAACATACGAGTAATTCTGATGAGTTTCAGATCTACTCTGATATATCTATCAAAACTCCGGGATCTAACTCAGCATTTGATCATGTTCATGGAGAGATTATAACAAGGATCATTAGCTCCTATTCGACGGTTGAACTCAAATACTTGGTGGTCTCACTTGGAAACTTGATCATAGTTAACTGGATTGATGATCTCATTCTCATCAAACTATCTAACAAAAAATCATGATTCTTGCATCCAGCTAGACACTTTATATTCTATTATGATCACTAGGAACAGTAGTTGTCAATCAACCAATCCAATACGATTAAACTTGAAAACTTTGTTATTAGCCTGGATCTTGAACCCAATGTCCACGGGGTTGTTGATCTAGTGCCTTTCAAGTTATTCAACAATAACTACAAATTCTTCTATTAATTTAGTATGTAATATTTTATAATGCATTTTTTAAATTCTTACATCGTTTTCTGATGTTAGGTGCTACTTTTTCCTTTTTAGAGGAATATTATCCAGTTGTTCATTATCCTTACAAGTTAGCAATCCTGAGATGCTAATCAATGGCAGGCACCTGAGTAACTTAAGTTTCTTGACTGCAAATGCTATGATGAAGCCTCATCCAATATGAGAGGTGCATCAATTTCTCTTCTTCCTTCTCTTTCTTCTACTGTTGACACATCTTGCTAATCTCCCTCTACTAGTTCCTTCGTTCATTTCTTTCAGTGGCATACTAAATTTCTATAACAGATTACGTTGCCACTTTTGATCCTCACCAAACAAAGTTTTGTATGGGTACCAGACTACCAGCTGGAAAGCATGGAAAGAGAAAAAAGTCTGAAGAAAGTTCTGATCAAATCTTTATTGAAGCTTAGGAAGTTGAATGCACTAAAGATTGAGCATAATTAGTCATAAATACATGATCAAGATTAACTTGCATTTCTGCTTGCAATAAAAAAATCCATATATAAAACCTTCAACTTCACTTGTAATTCTGCCTGCAATTAGTCATATCTAGTTGTTTTGCTATCTTGTATTTGAAATAATACAAAAGATCACATTACCTGTCTTGAACAGTAAAACCAGTGCTAAAGGTTCTGCAATTAATGAATTTTAGGAACAACTCAAGTATCCTGACAAATTTACAATTCCAATTCAGTGATGAGATCTACAAATATCAACTTCCTTTTTTAGATGAGAAATAACAAACAGAAGCCATATCAAGAAAACTGATGCAACCAGTGAAAAGATTTTGTCCACTGTAACTAACTTAAAATAGTGTTGATTTCAAATAGATAAACCTCTGTGCTTCTTGAAGGCAACCTTTACGTGTAAGAAGGCCAATCATGCAGTCATAATGCTTTTCAAAAGCCTTACATCATACTTCCGAACCATGGTGTCAAATATTCTGAGAGCTTCATCATGCCATCCTGCCTTCTCACAAATATTTAAGGCCACATCAAAAGTGAAATGATTTGGAATGAACCCATTTGATAGCATCCAATCAAAGAGACTAAGTGCTTCTCTGTACCGATTGTTAGAACTATATGCTTCTATAATTGCAGTACAAGTTAATGATCCCTTGGACTGGACCCTATCAAAGACCTTATGTGCCTTCTCCACATCTCCACACCTGCCATACATCTTCACTACTTCAGCTACAACCAAAGGAATTGACTCCACCTTCATCTTGAAAACTTGCCCATGTATCTCCCTTCCAAGTTTTAATGCTCCCAAATCACCAGAAGTACTCAAAACTCTAGATATGGTAATGCAATCAGGCCTATAATTAGCAACCTGCATCGATCGGAAAACATTCAGAGCATTATGTGGGTTCCCATTCTTTAAGTATGAATCAATCAGGGCTGTCCAAGCTATGACAGTCTTTCTCTCCATTCCATCAAACACTCTGCAAGAATACTCCAAGTTTCCACATCCTGAGTACATGGTCATCAGGGAAGTGTATATGGAGACATTGGGCAAGAACCAATTTTTCAAAGCATAGCTATGTATCTCCTTTCCTTGTCTCAAAGCCTTCAGGTCAGCACAAACTGGAAGAGCCGTTGCAATTGAAACGACATCAGGCTTGACCCCTTCCTGCTGCATCCAGACAACAGATCTCAAAGCTTGCTCGAGCCTGCCATTTGACGCATATCCTGACATGAGAGCAGTCCATGAGACTGCATTCCTTTCGTTCGACCCATAGAAGACGCGCCTCCCTGAGACCATATCCCCACATTTGCAGTACATATCAATCAATCCTGATTGAATAAAAATCATTTTCCCAAAATTCCTGAACCTTTTTAAGACATATCCATGAATCTCCTGTCCTAATTTTCGCTCCGCGAGCTCTCCAATTACTGGGAGCACCGACGTTACTATTACTGAATTAGGCTCAATTCCTTCACTCTGCATCCACCTCAAGTACTCCAAAGCCTCTCTCCTCAACCCATTGTGTGCAAATCCCGCTATCACCACTCCCCATAGAACAATGTCCCTCTCAGTAATTTCATCGAAGACCTTCATTGCCAGGCCAGTCTTGCCACATTTGAAGTACATATCATCAAAGAAGTCTGTAGAAGTACCGAAGCACTAAGAAACCCATTCTTTATTAAAAGAGCATGGGCCTTCCTACCCTGCGTGAAAGCCGGCGAGCCTGCTAAGCTTTTAATCAAGCAGGAGAAGGTGTACTCGTTCACATCCACTCCCTCCGCCCGCATCTCCTCGAAAATCATAAGCGGCTCATGGCTCCACCGCGGGCTGCCGACGACCTTGCCTTTAAGCAGTGCATTCCACGGAAAGACACTCTTCGGCGCGAGCACGGCGAGCGCCCTCTTGGCGTCGTCAGGGGCGCCGCAAGTGGCGTACATCTGGACAAGCTTGGTAAGAAGGAATTCATTGCGCTCAAGGCCGTTGATCCTTATATGGACATGAATCTGGCGGCCAAAGGTGAGAGCTTTGAGCCTGGAGCAGGCCGAGAGGAGGGCGGAGAATGTGGTGGCGTTGACAGGGATGCCGCGTTGCTCGACGTAGTCGAGGATGGTGAGGGCCTCTCGGAGCCTGCCGAGGCGGGCGAAACGTTGGATGCTCTGTAGATGATGTGCGGGTTCTTGGAGTGGAGGGGGAGGGAGTTGGGGAAGGCGTCGCTTTCAGAGAATTTGCGGGGTCTGAGGGGTTGGGTGGGGGGAGGTGGAGGGGATTTGGACTTGGTTGGATTGGGGAGATAATTTGGAGAGGTTTGGGATCGGAGGGAGTGGGATTTGGTAGGGGTTTTGGAGAAGAAGAGAGGTGTTGAGGAGTTGGTGAAGAGCAGAGCTCTGCAATCCATGGAGAAAACGAGTTCGAACAGAGAGGAATGGGAAGAAGCAACGGTCGGCTTAGCCCTTGGCCTGGGTTTTACGTGAGTCGTTGGGACCTGATTGCATCCCTACAACTACTCCAAGTTTTTATATTGCGCCGCATATGTGATGTTTTGTGGGAGCACGACAGACGATCAGCGTATTCTTGTCAATCAGACCGGAAATTTTGCATGCAATATGCTATGCAAGAAAGCAGTATTATTTTTTTTTTGTGAAAGTAATAATAAAGCAGTATTTTTGTGGTATTTGATACGGGTCAAAGATTTGATTCGAGTTAGTCTCCAAAGATGGGTTTAGATTAGAAAAGTTGGAAAATTACCCTTCCTACTATGGAAAAATAAGAGAGTATCATCCTCTAAACCAACAAGACAATGTGGTGGATGAAAAGATCAGATTGTCCATATACATCGAAGGGGTAAATCTAAGTCATTAGGCTCAGATAAAATATGAGAGATAGGTAATAAATGCAGTTATATGTCAAGTACTTCCTACTTTAGTAAGGGTGATGGGGTAAGTAGAGATATCAATGGCTCATCTATCTCATTGGAACCCAAAGATATTAATACATTGGTAAGGTAAAGTGCTAGTATTTAATGAGCATCCTCCATCCACCTCTTGTTAAATTGTTATAGGAGACTAAGAGTTTAGGAAGATAATAGATTTGGATCTTTTCTTCTTAACACTATGCTTGAACAAATATAGAAAGCAACGGGACAAAATAATCTTTCATTTGGCTTGCTTCAAATAAATAGGATGGAAAGAAGTAGGTTTTTTGGAATAATTTCTTAGGAGACAGTAGATTTGGATCTTTTTTTCTTAACACTATGCTTGAACAAATCTAGAAAGCAATGGGATAAAATAATCTTGGATTTGGCCCTGCTTCAAATGAATAGGATGGAAAGAAATGGGTTTTTTGGGATAATTTCTTAGATAAACTTTTACCATCAAATAGCAATGGAGAACAAGACTATCTGTCTTGCATCAAAGAGAATCATAAAGTTTCTCAAAAATTTAATTAAAAATCCTTTTAGGTATTCAGTTCAAACCCATAATTCAAAATAGAATACCCAATGAATTTAATAAACTGATCCAGATAAATAAGACTAAAATGTTTGATATGGTTGGTAAAGAAATTTTAAGTTCAAGAACCCAATTTGATCTAATTTGATCTTGGTACAAGATCAAACAATAATGTTAAACCTAGATCCATAATTTGAAAGAGAGAATCAAAATTAGATACACAATCATTATTTTCGATTATATGTCTACCAACAATATCTAAAACAAAAAAAGACCAGCGAAACTCCAAATCAATCCAAAATCAAACATGATAGCATAACTTTGTGGAAACAAAAAGAAAAGAAAAGGAAAGAAAAAATAAAATGACCTATCTTTCTTACAAGACTAGATATTAAAACCCATGCGATGCATGGGGTAATAAAAAAGAAGAGAGTATATGAAAAAAAATATATTTTTTGTTAAAACTAAACGGAATAATAATTAAAACTAATTAATTAATTAATATTAAAAATAATTAATAAATAATTCTTTCTCTTAATGATTAATATATTTTTTATTAAATTATAATAACTAATGCTAAACACTCAGAATGCCATTTATCAACTACTCAGAATGCTATTTGTCAAAAGGTCACTAGCCTGGTCCTTCCTATTAAATTGTAATAAATCATGCTAAATACTCAAAATGTCATTTGTCAAACACTCAAAATACCACTTGTCAAAAGGTCACTAACCAAGCCCTTTTTTTATATATTATATTAGATTTGTTTGTATACCCTTCTATTTCTAAACTAGTGGTGCATGAAAATTTATTCTATAATTTACTTAGGGAAAAAAAGAATAATCATGCAATAGAATATGCATGAAAATATTGAAATTTTCATATCGGGGCATGCATGTATGTTTCAAAAATTTTATTTTCTAAACATCATAGCGGAATAGTTGATTAAAATATTTTTAATCTATATTATGCATATATAAAATATAAACCACAAGGATCTACTTCATATGCTGAAATTGTACGTATACTGAAATTTAATATGTGATCGAATCAAATACTTGTTTCGTAATTTTTTTCTTCAAATTTGAATCTAGAAGAAAGAGGCTCTCTCTTAGCCGCGTAAGTATCCGACCTCTATGGGTATCCACTCAGAATCAGTCTGAAACAGTCTTCTTAAAATTAATTTTTTTTTCAAAAAAAATCAGCATGCGAATCTGAACGAAGCCTGGATCACGATCAACTCTTTGATCCTTTCTTGATCTTCTTCTTCTTTTCTTCTCTTGCTTTTCTTCCTTAGATTATGCTGTTACTACGGAGTAGAAACCAGTACAAGAGATGACGCCCAACAGCTTTGGACGTGGAAGAAGGAGGGACGCCCAAAGGGAGGGGGCATGTGGACGTCCAAGGGAGAAGAGAAAGGGAGAGGAAGAGAGGGCGTGGGGCACTTTAAAGGAGCATGGGGGTTGCTAGTTTTGATGTTTAGGAATCTTAGGGGAGGTCCCTTTAAATAGACGTAAGGATTGAATCCTATTCAATCTCAAATACAAGTAGATTTGTATATTGTTAGATGTATGTCCTAGAAGCCAATATGACTGACACATTGTAATAAAATTAGGACATAATTTTATATTTTATACATTGATTTGATCAATAAAAAACAGGTTTATTTTTCATTCAAATGTGATGTGTCCTTGAATCATCCATGAAATTAACTTTTCAATATATATTCTCAAAGTGTTGAGAATTAAAGACACGCATTTAATTCCTAAATGCTTTCGATCATAGAATCATCATGAGGATGGTGATCGATCCAGATAGATCGATGCACAGATCGCTTCTTTCAGAGTAGATGAGTCCGTAGTCTACAGTGTAGAGACACTGGACGACGAGTATAAGTAGTTGTTAGAGAATAACTAGTACTGAGTGTGACCATATGAGAGATTATTTGGATTTCTATTCGATCGTCAGTGATTGTCTCGATGTTGTAGTTGTGTAAATAATCTTTTGATCTGAGATGGTACTACTATTCATAGTGAGGCTGCTGGAGTTTGATTGACACATAAATATGGATCTCAATGAGCTTTTATAGTGGATATTGATGACAGTTGGTCTATTATAGGAGTAGGATACGCATCAAGATGGGATCTATCGATCTTGATAGAAAGAAATAGTCCTATGAGATTTGAGAGGCGAAGTCTGAAAGTCTGTGGCCATAGCAATATGATTGATAAAAAAGAGTTTTCATAGAAATCATAATTAGACTTGAGCTGATCAGATCTATCATATGACTGATGTTGAGATTTGATGATTTATCCATAACTTGCCATCTAATTGAAACTCACGATAGAGGGGCTGAATCACATGTTAACTATACCTTGAGATTCTTTTCGATTCTACTGGGTTGCACTACATACTGCTAGGTGTCACTGATGGATTGTGAGAGCTCACTAGGGTTATTCTACATCGACAATCCTTGATGAGTTAGAGTGAAATTGTTCTGATCTATTGAAAAGAGTTTCAATGATACTTTGATAAAAATTATTGTATATCTCACTACTAGATAGAACTGATCTATGGATTATACAAAAAAGAATTAGATCTGGAATAAGCAATTAGATTTATGAAGTATCAATTGGGTTTAGAGAAATCCTATTGGGTTCAAGGTAACTTTGCTAGCACATGGTTGGACCCAATTTTCTCTTTATGTTTGATTTTTTTATTTGATAAAATAATTCAAACTTAATTATCTATAAATAATCTAAATAAATTAGATTCATTGGACTTTAATTGTTGGGTGTCTAAGATTTTGGATCAAATGAATAAAGGGTGCAAGTCCTTAATTAATTTCCTTGATAATTAAGTTGGGGTGCCACTTGATTTGATCAAGTTGGGCGTGTCTCACCTTTAAAGGGTGTGTGGATCCATGATGGGGCATCCCTTGGGTGCATTTTGGGGTGTGATTTAGTAGGTGCAAGGACTTCAAGAGTTGGCACCTAATAGATTTCCTAAAGCAAGTTGAATAACTTAAGTTATAAGAATTCCTAATACAAGTAGGACTTGTATTTGAGATTGAATAGGATTTAATCCTTATATCTATTTAAAAGGACCTCCCCTAAGGTCCCTAAGCATCAAAACCAGCAACCCCCACTCCCCTTTAGAGTGCCCCACGCCCTCTCTTCCTCTTCCCTTCTCTTCTCCCTTGGACGTCCACACACCCCCTCCCTTTGGGTGTCCCTCCCACATCCAAGGTTGTTGGGTGTCACCTCTTACGCTGGTTTCTACTCCGTAGTAGCAGCATAATCTAAAAAAAAAAGTAAGAGAAAAAGAGAAGAAGAAGATCAAAAAAGAATCAAAGAGTTCATCGTGATCCAGACTTCGTTCAGATTTGAAGATTGATTTTTCTTGGAGAGAAAAAATTAATTTTAAGAGGACTGTTCCAGACTGATCCCGAGTGGATATCCGTAGAGGTCGGATACTTGCATGGTTAAGAGAGAGCCTCTTCTCTTTCAGATTTAGATTTGAAGAAAAAAATTATGAAACATATATGTGATTCGATCACATATTAAATTTCAGCATATGTATAATTTTAGCATATGAAGTAGATCTTTATGGTTTATATTTTATGCATGCATAATATAGATTAAAAATATTTTAATCTACTATTTTGCTGTGATATTTAAAAAATAAAATTTTAAAATATGCATGCATACCTCGACATGAAAATTACAACAGTGGTATTAGAGCCACGGATTTTATATGCATGAAATTGACATATATGTTTTGAAAAAAAATTTAAAATCTGATTTTTTCTTGATACATGAGATGTATAGATGAATATTTAAATTAAATTTTATTTTAAATTTAATTTTATAACATATAGTTGATATGTGAAAGTATGTATAGATCTGATTTTGATCTAGAACAGTTTCTAGTTCATGTGATATGTAGATGCATACATAAGCCTAAAATTTTATTTGATCTAATTAATAATTCATGTATGAGATATATGATTATATGTTAGGTCATAAAATTATTTTTAATGTAATCCATGATTTGTATATGAGATATATGATATCATGTATTGATCTGAATTTTATTTAGATCTAAATTTTACATGCATATATGAGATATATGTTTGTATGTTAAATCTGAAAATTATTTCATGATTTAAAACTTACCTTTCATGTAAAGAATTTAGATTTAAAATTTAGTTTTAAAATCTGAAATTTATGTTTGTGCATGAGAGTTTTGGTTATGAAAAAAATCAAAAATTAGATTATGTAATAAGATTACATCTAAAGTTTTTGATTTGAATCATATGGATCTAATTCGATTAAGTAATTGATCAAATCGAATCAAATGTTGATTAGGATTAGATCAATTAAGTTAAATGATCATGTAATTATTGTTAATCAAATCGATTGAATCTCATATGTAGAATCGATTAACCTAATGACATAATTTGGCTCAATGATTTGAGTCTAATTCGCTTGAGTTAACCTATTTGGATCAATTGACCTATTGATGCCTAAAACAAGTAATTGAAACGTGGTTATTTAATTGAT
Organism: Elaeis guineensis; assembly: GCF_000442705.2. NCBI lineage: Eukaryota > Viridiplantae > Streptophyta > Magnoliopsida > Arecales > Arecaceae > Elaeis > Elaeis guineensis. The sequence goes on from NC_026001.2 coordinate 11,074,233, forward strand.
TCGTAGCTGATCTGACCAATTTATTGGTGTCTAAGGAAAGCAACGGGGGGACCCCCACTGATCTCGACTTATCTGATCAATTTGAAAGATTGAATCTTTAATAAGGTTGCTTGACATTTTGATTTAGCCCATGCTAATTAGATCAGTTATATGATGACTGATTAGATGAGATCTAAACCTAAACCTCTCCATAAATATTAAGTCCATAGGTCTTCCACATTATAGATGTGCGGGCATGCTACTGATGTTGATTGTTCTTGGCTGGTTACAGTGGTTCAGTTGCATTGAAAATACGCAACCACTCTATTAGCAAAGTATTGCTCTAGGATAAGGATGTGGTTGGATCCAATGACTATTAGGTGAGGGACCTAATGACGGCCTTGCACCTATTTGTGAATGGTGGGTTGGGCTTAACTAAGGAGTGTGGTCAATAACTATTAAGTGAGCCCACATGATTTAGAGACCAAGTCACTGCAGCATGCTTAGAGAAGCATCTGGGCATAGAGTTGTCCATGCATTGGTGTGCATATTACCAATAACTGTTAGGTGAGGTGCATGGCATCGATGGGACCGTAGCACCCACTAGGAATCTTTTTGTCACTTAGATTTTCGTTTCTCATCCAGAGAGTGGAAGGATCCAAAAATTAATGGGAGTAATTTTTTCATCTTAAAGTCTTAGAAGTAAATATAACATTAAAATATAAAAGTCTAACTTGAATCTCTACTCTTACGGTTAAACAATATCAGTCTCAAATCTCTAGCCCGTATTCTTCAAACCAATCATTTGATTGGAACTAATTACAAAGACGGGCTCAGAAATCTCAGAATTATCCTGACCTCAGAAAAATTAGGTCATGTATACGATATGAACCTATAATGTTACCAAACCGTCCTACTGCTGAGCAAAGAGCTGCTTTTGAAAAATAGACAGATGAAGACATCGGATCAAGTACTGTGTACTGCATCTATGTCAAACGAGTTGCAAAGCCAGCATGAGTATATGCGTACTGCTAGAGCTACGATGACTCACCTGCAAGAGTTGTATAGTGAGCAGAGCCATACTGTACACTTCGAAGTGTCCAAGAGACTCTTCAATTTGAAGATGCACGAAGGACAGTTTGTTTATGAGCACTGTATGATAGTGATCAAGGACATTGAGGAGCTTGAAAAGCTCGGGCTTGATATGCAAAAGAATTATAGATGATTTGATCCTTCAATCTCTTACGAGTTCATACAGTCAATTTATTATAAATTTTCATATGAACAAACTGAATTGTATTATATCCGAATTGATCAACATGTTGGTCACTACGGAAGAAATCTTGAAGAATTCAAGGGGCACTGTTCTCATTGTGGAGCAAACTTCTTTCAAGAAAAGTTTACTGAAAAAAGAAGACTAAATCCGTTAAGAAGCAGAAGAAAGAAAGCAAGCCAAAGAAGGATGTTCCTAAGAAGGCCGAAGTAAAGGGAAATGTTTCCACTGTGATGCTTAAGGCCATTAGAGGAGGAACTGTCCACTCTACCTGGAGAGCTTAAAGATAAAAAAAGATGATAAACTTTCGGAAGGTATGCTCGTAATTGAATCTAACCTTACAGTTTCTTCTACTTTTAGTTGGATATTGGACTCTGGTTCGAGTGCTTATATATGTACTTCAATGCATGATCTAATAAAAATAGGAGGTTGAGGGAAGATGACATGATCTTCGGGTTGGCAATGGAGTAAAAATTACTGCAGAAGCGTTGGTGTTATCCTCTTCGATTACCATCTGATTTTAGATTAGATTTAAAGAACTGTTATTTTGTTCTTATAGCTCATCGAAATTTGATTTTCGTGTCTGTACTAGCACAGGAAGATTTTGAAATTAATTTCAATAAAGACTTTTGTTTTGTTTATTTATGAAATAAATTGGTTGCACGAGATCTTTTAATTGCAGTCTATATCACTTGTATATTGATGCGAATGTGAATCTGAATGAGCAAATAGTGAGTGCCATAGATTAAAAGAGACTCAGAGATGAAATTAACCAAAAATACCTGTGGCATCATAGACTAGGCCATATTGGAGAGGACATCATAAACCAATTAGAAAAGGATGGGATCCTTGGCTCTCTTAACCTACAGTCGTATCTAGCTTGTGAATTTTGCCTTTGAAGAAAGATGACCAAGTTATCCTTTGTAGGACATGGGGAAAGGGCTACTGAGTTACTTGTCTTGATAGACACCGATATGTATAGGCCATTTAATGTGCAGATCAGGGATGGTTATAGCTACTTCATTATCTTTATCAATGATTTTTCTAGGTATGCATATGTGTTTCTGATGAAACACAAGTCTGAAGCCTTTGAAAAATTCAAGAAATTCAGACATGAAGTAAAAAAATAAACAGATAAACTCATTAAGGTTCTTCGATCTGATTGAGAAGGTGAATACCTTAATCAAAATTTTTTGAGATATCTTAAAGACAATGATATAGTCTTTCTTGAAGCGAAAATTTAGTGCAGGGGCAAAATGGTAATTTTAAAATTTTTTCAAAATTACTATTTTACAGCAGAATTATTAATTAATCTCATTAATTAATACTAATTAACCCTATACTAGGATCTAAATATGATACAACAGCATACATTTAAATTTGAAATTCAAATTTGAATCAGTAAACGTTTTACAGTACTGTGTTCAGAACACATCACCTTTTGCGAGTAGTCGATCACCGTAATCTGATCACCGTCGGGGGGCTCTGATCATCACGTCGCAGCCACACAAATGTCTGACCTCTGCGGATCGTCCACACGAAGCTCCGTCTGATCAGCTCCTCACGAATGCTAGTTCGTGATTTCACCCTTTTGATGGCAGATGTTGATCGAACTCCTTCGATCGATGTGTGCCGACTTCTCGGATGCTCTGGATCATTTGCACAGTTGCTTGAGAGGCTGATGGATCTCTTCCTAAAATTTGGTGGACTCACGACACTCGTGGCACACCAATCTCACTTCCCGAACCCTAGGTAGAAACCCTAGGGTACATACCAAAAACCCTGCGCCCAATTTTCTCTCTTTTCTTTCTTTTTCTCCCGGAAGGTTTTGGACCTTCACCTTGTGCAGAACCTTCCTCACGCCTCAAAGTTTCTCTTCTAAAATTTCTACGCACGTCCCACCTTTCTCCTCTTTTTAAAACAACGTCGAACGTGTCTTATCCGCGTGAGAGGATAAAGACAAGAGGTTACACATTTGAATTCAAATCAAATTTGAATTCAAATGAAAACCAACTTATCCCTATCCTTTTGGGTGTGAGAAGAGAAGGGGCGTGGCTCTTTGTGCGTGGAAAATGTTTCACGAGAAACCTTTTCTCGTGTAAGTAATGTGGCGCACAAAATGGATAAGGATGAAAGGGCAAGTGATAAGTTATCCATTCAAATTCAAACATCCTTTGAATTTGAATGGCTAACTAATTATTTTATCCATCCATATGGTGCACAAATGAGGGCATGGGGAAGGGTTTTGCGTGAGAAAAATTTCACGAGAAGTTTCTTCTCGTGAATTCAAATGGGTGCAAGGAAGTTGGGTGTCGCAGGGAATTTAAAACAAGGTGGTTTGATTCAAATTGAGCCAACCTAGTTTAAAATAGGTTAAGCACAATTAGACCAGATTAAACCCAACATAATTAGGCTTAATTAGGCTCAATAAAATCCTAATCAAATCAAAATTAACTAAACCTAACCCCTGATCAAATCAGGGACTAAACCACCTTAGCGATTAGGTCAACATTTAACCTAATCGGGTCAATCCAAACTGAATCCAATTCAATTTGGACTTGATCCAAAAATAATTACTCAATCAAATTGAGTTAATTAGTGATTAAATCACTAATTAAATCTCTCATAAATATTGAGTCCAAATCGATGGGCAATCAGCATCAGAGACCATCGATATGAAACCCTGATCAAAGAGTTCAAATTTCAAATTCAAAATTTGAAATTCAAAATTTTGACCCCGGTACCCAAAATGTGTGAAACTCATGATTAGAGAATCCTAATTCTCAATCATAGAGTCCCAGATAGATAAGACTCATAATCAGCCATCAGATCAGAAAGGAACCTCTAATGTGTGTGACCCCGCAGGTTCGAACCTAAGCCGGTAGCACAGGAACCAATTTCTGTACTAATCGATGTGACCATCTAGCAATGGTACCCGACGATCGGATAGGTCGAATAATCGCAATCGCAACATTCAGAACCTACGTGAATATGGTTACCGTATAATTCATCCTTTTGACCCCTGTGTTTAGGACGACTCAGGGTTAAACTGTCAACCCTGATGATATCATCCGAATCGTGCTCAACTCAATTAGTCCTGTGACTCCTCACTAGGACTACCCTGGCCAAGATTTTGCTAAATTGAAACACGACTGTACACAGCTCCTAAACTGGAGTGGTCAATCCCATCTTGACACACGCACCGACAAGTCAAGTACTTGACTACACCCAGCAACCTTCCATCACTGAATTAGAAATTCAGGTAGTCCAGTGCCTAAGTGCAGTGAGTTGCTTGCAAGTTACCGTGGTGGTCTCAGGTCGGAGGGACATTTATACCCATATCCCATCGGAGCAAATCTTGACAGCAGAAATAGCTCCGGAGTTGGTCACGTTCAGTACAGATGTATCATTACATCTCACCTGTATGCCATACCAGTGTCTCCACACTCTTTGGTTATGAGGACAACCAACCCATATGACACACAACGACCTATGCTCGATAAACGTTGTCGTCCTTGGTAACAACGTATCATTTGGTCGCGAACATGTTTAAGGACTAAGCGACAAATCCTCCTTTGTCGAGTCTAAATAGTCCTAAGGACTTCACCACAACACAGGAGTTCATTAGAAGATGAAATATTTGTGATGAAAAAATACCAAAATAACTTTTATTTATTTATAATTCATGTACTAATACAAAAAGGAGCACAACCGTCAACAGGCTGACGATTGCTTTGGGACACTATTTCCAACAATCTCCCACTTGGCCTAAAGCCTATCGGTGCAGTATCTAATACCCATCTTCGACTTGTAGTCGTTGAACTCCTTCACCGCAATGGCTTTAGTGAATGGGTCGGCCAGGTTCTCCTTCCCGTCGATCTTCTGAAGGTCGACGTCACCTCGATCCACGATCTTCGGATGAGATGGTAGCGGCGCAGAATATGCTTCGTCCGCTGGTGTGCCTTTGGTTCCTTCGCCTGAGCAATGGCTCCAAAGCTGTCGCAGTAGAGCAGAACTGGACCAACAAGGGAGGGTGCTACTCCGAGCTCGGTGATGAATTTTCTCAGCCACACCGCTTCTTTGGCAGCATCTGATGCAGCAATATACTCCGCCTCGCATACTGAATCAGCCACAGTGTGCTGCTTGGAACTCTTCCAGCAGACAGCCTCACCATTAAGGGTAAAAATAAATCCTGACACACTCTTGCTATCATCGCGATCAGACTGGAAACTAGAGTCTGTAAACCCTATAAGTCTCAAGTCTGATTCACCATATATAAGCCACTGGTCCTTAGTATTTCTTAAATACTTCAGGATGGTTTTAACAACCTTCCAGTGATTCTCTCCTGGATCAGATTGGTATCTACTCACTACCCCTAGTGAGTATGCCACATCTGGTCGTGTACATGTCATGGCGTACATGATAGATCCCACTGCCGAAGCATATGAATCCTACCCATACGCTCTCTCTCTTGAGGTGTTGTCGGACAATCCCTCTTCGAGAGAGAAATTCTATGACCTATCGGTAGATAGCCTTTCTTGAAATTTTTCATGCTGAACCTTTTCAGCATAGTATCAATGTACGTGGACTGGGATAAGCCAAGCAACTTTTTGGATCTATCCCTATAGATCCTCATCCCTAGGATGTAGGAAGCTTCTCCCAGATCCTTCATGGAGAACTGTGACGATAGCCAAATCTTTATTCCCTGTAATGCAGGGACATCATTCCCGATTAAGAGAATGTCATCCACATACAATACAAGAAATACTACTACTGGACCATTAGCCCACTTATAAATGCAGGGCTCTTCTCCGTTCTTAACGAAGCCATACGTTTTGATCGTCCTATCAAAACATGTGTTCCAACTCCGAGATGCCTGCTTAAGTCCATAAATGGACCTCTGTAGCTTGCACACCTTAGACTCATCTGTGGATGTGAACCCTTCAGATTGTATCATATACACCTCTTCGTCCAGCTCTCCGTTTAGGAAAGCTGTCTTCACATCCATCTGTCAGATTTCATAGTCCAGATGGGCAGCTATCGCAAGCATAATCCGAATGGATTTGAGCATTGCCACAGGAGAAAACGTCTCGTCATAGTCTATACCATAACGTTGACGATATTCTTGGCAACCAGACGGACTTTATAGGTCTCCACCTTTCCGTCTGCGCCCCTCTTCCTTTTGAAGACCCACTTACACCCTATGAGTTTTACTCCTTCGGGTGGGTCAACCAATGTCCACACATCGTTGACCTTCATGGACTCCATTTAGGATTTCATGGCCTCTAGCCATTTCTCAGAGTCAGGTCTCTGCATTGCATCATGTAGGTGATCGGATTCTCATCATTTTCATCAAGTTCGACAGGATCACCATCCCGGACCAAGAAACCATAGTATCTGTCCGGTTGATGTGGTACTCTACCAGACCGCCTTAAGGGGCATAATCAATGGGCTCCGGTTCTGATCTAATCAAATCCGGTTCAGGTTCAGTAACATGTGTCAGTTTTTTCACCTGTCGAACTTCGTCAAGTTCGACTTTAGAGGCAACAGTTCCTTCACTAAGGAACTCCTTTTCTAAAAAGATTGCCTTAAGGCTGACAAACACCTTTTTTCATCAGCAAGGTAGAAATTATACCCTTTGGTCTCTTTTGGGTACCCTATAAAATTACACTTGTCAGACCTAGGTCCAAGCTTGTCTGTAATTAAACGTTTAACATAAGCCGGACACCCCCAAACCCTAAGGTGCGAGAGTACTGGCTTACGTCCTATCCATATCTCATATGGCGTTTTGGCTACAGACTTACTCGAAACTCTATTTAGAAGGTAACAAGCCGATTCGAGCACATATCCCCAGAGGGAGATCGGCAGACCAGCAAACCCCATCATGGATCGAACCATGTCTAACAGGGTCCGATTCCTCCTTTCAGACACACCATTATGTTGTGGTGTTCCAGGAGGAGTCCACTGAGAGAGAATCCCATTCTCTCCTAGATACGTCAGAAACTCATTGGAAAGATATTCACCTCCTCGATCAGATCGAAGAGTTTTAATACACTTTCAGTTTGTTTTTCTACCTCATTTCGGAATAGTTTGAACATTTCAAATGATTCTGACTTATGCTTCATTAAATAGACATACCAATACCTAGATAGGTCGTCTGTGAAAGTTATGAAGTAGAAAAATCCACCTCTTGCACTTGAGCTCATGGGTCCACATACATCAGAATGTACCAGACCTAAGAGTTCACTGGCTCGCTCACCTTTTCCAGTAAAAGGTGACTTGGTCATCTTCACAAGAAGACAGGACTCACAGGTTGGAAGTGATTCACAATCACTAACTTCAAGAATTCCTTCTTGAGCCAACCTGTTTATCCAGTTCTTATTGATATGACCTAGCCTACAGTGCCAAAGTAGACTTCTGACACATTATCTATTCTAGAGCGTTTACCAAATTTTTGAACCACATTAACAGGCTGTGATAGTAAGTAAATTTATTATTTAATTATCCAACAAATATTATAACACCATTCAAAATGATATTGCAAATATTTTTTTTATTAAAAAATCATAACCGTACATGGCCAAAAGGCCTACAGAAATAATATTTAATAAAAAACTTGGACAATAGTGACATTCACTCAGAATTACATTACGAGAATTGATTACAAGACTCATGATTCCTAAAGCTAGAACTGGAACTTTGCTTCCATCTCCAACATTCAGGAACCTCTCGCCTTCATCAAATCTCCTACTGACCTGCAGACCCTGCATCGAATTAAAAATATGATAAGGGCTTCCGGTATCCAATACCCAGGCAGTAGTATCACAAATCAAAAAGTTGCAAGGAGTTATCATATAATTACCTTGCTTCTTCTTTGGCCTGTTCGGTCCAGGGAGGCAATGTATTGAGGACAGTTCCTCTTCCAATGCCCGTGCTTCTTGCAAAAGAAGCACTCCGCCTGGCTCTGGTCGTGCTTGCGCTTCTTGGTCTGACCCCGTGCTACTGTCCCAGCATGAGATTGCACCTTCTTATTTTTCTTCTTCTTGTTCTTCTTCCCCTTCCCAAAGGGTTGACGACGAGAAGAAGACCTCCCACTACATTCACCGACTCCTTATGGAGTTGGTGATCCTTCTCAAAGTTCTGCAGCAACCCCAACAATCCGTGGTAGTTTACTGCAGGCTTTGTCATTCGAAAATGAGTAAGGAATGGGAGGAAGGACTTGGGCAAGGAATTAAGGATCGCATCCTTACGAGCTGCTCGTGCAGAGGAAAGCCCAATTTGCTTAGGCGCTCAATCATCTCGATCATGTACAGTACATGATCAGTGACTGAGGCCCCATCCCTCATTCGAGCATTGAAAATGGCACAACTAGTTTTGTGCCTTTCAACGTCGTCAGGCGTGCCAAAGGAGTCGTTCAACATTTGAAGCATCTCCTGTGGCTGGGCGTTCTCAAACCTTCGGCTGAACTCGTCATTCATTGCTGCCAGCATAATACATCGAACGGTGGTGCGGTCATTGAGCCACTTCAAGTAAGTGTCTCGGATCGCCTTACTAGCGTTCGGAGCTGGTCCTCAGGTGCTGGATCCGTTACTACATAAAGGATCCGCTCATGCTCAAGGACGATTTTCAATTTTCGATACCAGCTATCGAAATTGGTCCCATGAGCTTGTCATTATCTAATAATGACGGAGCGACAGGGTAGTGGCCATAGCTGCTTAAAAAAAATGAGACCTCTATTAGTACATAAATTAATACTAAAGACTTGGATTTTAGTCTAAAGTTTTTTTCAATATTTTTACGAACTGGTAGCCTCATCCTCCAATTCGAGGAATTACTTTAATTCCTTAATGGTACTAGAATCCACACAGACTACACACGAGCCCAACTTTGGTTGGTCAACCCATGTGCATCTATGGGTAGGTTCTTAACCAGTTGTTTCTCTAAACAACTTCTAGTAATTGATTTTGCCCCAGAACCTAATCAGTAGGCTTTGGCCTCCACTGAAAAGATCTGGTTAGGTCCAACCATTAACATGACTTAATTTAGTGAATCGGACCAATAAATGATCAGGCCGACTTTGGCCGGCCAACCTAACCACCATCAGAAAGACTCAATCAAATTATCATATTATGAATAATAATTCCATTAGCCAATGAGCACCAGGCCTTTGGGCCTCCAATGATCATTGAACTAATGGACTCATTATCACTCACTTAATGGGAGGCTATGACTTAGTTATCATTATAACTTAATCATTTTAGGGACCTAATAATTTTGAGATTTTATTAAAGAATAGTAGAGAAGAAATCATCCAGCCAATTTCAATCCTCCCACTGACTTCACCAAGTCAGATTAAAAAAAGGATTTAATTAAAGCTGGCATTAGGAGCACCTAAATCAGTCACACTGATTTACCTAATGACATGGGTGAGCTCTAATCACCAAGTGATCTAATCAAAATCTAACTTACCAGATTGGCCAGGTAAGTGAGATCAGTGGTGGGGATTTGCCATTAACTCGTCAATGATCGAATCAATGCGAGTAGCTCCCGCTTAAGAACCACTGGTCAAAACTGCCGAACTTACCTTAGACACCAACCGGTTCATTAGTTTTAATTTTGATCAACTTAGTAAATAGGGCTCCACCGCGTAGCCATGAATTAAGTCCATCTTGGTCTAGTTAAAGACATGGACCCATTCAACTACAACTATTGAAGTTGAGTCTAGAGTATCCTTGACCTAATCTAATTCAACTTTTGATTAGATTTGACCAATTACTCCATTTAGTCCATTTTTAAACTAACCTTAGGTCTAACCCAATTATGGACCTAATTCATCTAACCCATTGACCCACAAGTTTGTGCAATTGTCTTAGGTCTTAATTCACAATTCTAGACCTACTAGACAAACTTAATTCTTTTAATTAAGTACTTGGACTGATGGGTCAGGGTTTGGCATTTTGAAAATAATTTTCAAATTTGAAAGATTTTATTTTCTGTTCACCAAATGTGTTAACTCATTTCACAAACGGATCAGCACATTTCATAAACAGCAATTCTATTGCTCATTTCATAACAGAAAATAACTCAAAATAAATCATAAATTTTCTTTTAGATCTAATCTAACACATTCATGATAAATTTCTTAATTAAGTCCTTTCGCTCTTCATCGGCATGGGATATAATTGCATCGGCACCCCTACCGTCATAGGAGACCCCATCGAATGGGAAGAGAGGGCCTTTAAACCCTACTTTTCTCCTATGACCGGACGGCCATGGCAACCAACCCAATTAGATTACTTGCTACTTGGATCAAGTATATCTAAATATACTAATTTTAAATTTTAAATTTTGAATTTTAAATTTTAAATTTGAAATTTCAACCAAATTTCAAATTTCAATTTCCAATCTTTGAATTTTAAATTTTGAATTTTGAATTTCAAATTTTAAATTTCGAATTTCAAATTTTAAATTTAAATTTGAGATTTCAACCAAATTTCAAATTTCAAATTTTGAATTTTGAATTTCAAATTTCAAATTTCGAATTTCAAATTTTAAATTTGAGATTTCAACCAAATTTCAAATTTCAAATTTTGAATTTCAAATTTGAAACTTCTAACAAATTTCAAATTTTAAATTTCAAATTTTAAATTTAAATCTTTTTGAATTTTGAATTTTGAATTTCAAATTTAAACTTATAGATTACACCTTAATCTACGCATGCATATGTATATCATATTCTAGAACCATGCTCTGATACCAATTGTAGCGAAAATTTAGTGCAGGGGCAAAATGGTAATTTTAAAACTTTTTCAAAATTACTATTTTACAGTAGAATTATTAATTAATCTCATTAATTAATACTAATTAACCCTACACTAGGATCTAAATATGATACAACAGCATGCATTTAAATTTGAAATTCAAATTTGAATCAGTAAACGTTTTACAGTACTGTGTTCAGAACACATCACCTTTTGCGGATAGTCGATCATCGCAATCTGATCACCGTCGGAGGGCTCTGATCGTCACGTCGCAGCCACACAAATGTCTGGCCTCTGCGGATCGTCCACACGAAGCTCCCGTCTGATCAGCTCCTCACGAATGCTAGTTCGTGATTTCACCCTTTTGATGGCAGATGTTGATCGAACTCCTTCGATCGATGTGTGCCGACTTCTCGGATGCTCCGGATCATTTGCACAGTTGCTTGAGAGGTTGATGGATCTCTCCCTGAAATTTGGTGGACTCACGACACTCGTGGCACACCAATCTCACTTCCCGAACCCTAGGTAGAAACCCTAGGGTACACACCAAAAACCCTGCGCCCAATTTTCTCTCTTTTCTTTCTTTTTCTCTCGGAAGGTTTTGGACCTTCACCTTGAGCAGAAGCCTTCCTCACGCCTCAAAGTTTCTCTCCTAAAATTTCTACGCACGTCCCACCTTTCTCCTCTTTTTAAAACAACGTCGAACGTGTCTTATCCGCGTGAGAGGATAAAGACAAGAGGTTACACATTTGAATTCAAATCAAATTTGAATTCAAACGAAAACCAACTTATCCCTATCCTTTTGGGCGTGAGAAGAGAAGGGGCGTGGCTCTTTGTGTGTGAAAATATTTCACGAGAAACCTTTTCTCATGTAAGTAATGTGGCACACAAAATGGATAAGGATGAAAGGGCAAGTGATAAGTTATCCATTCAAATTCAAACATGCTTTGAATTTGAATGGCTAACTAATTATTTTATCCATCCATATGGTGCAAAAATGAGGGCGTGGGGAAGGGTTTTGCGTAAGAAAAATTTCATGAGAAGTTTCTTCTCGTGAATTCAAATGGGTGCAAGGAAGTTGGGTGTCGCAGGGAATTTAAAACAAGGTGGTTTGATTCAAATTGAGCCAACCTAGTTTAAAATAGGTTAAGCACAATTAGACCAGATTAAACCCAACATAATTAGGCTTAATTAGGCTCAATAAAATCCTAATCAAATCAAAAATTAACTAAACCTAATCCCTGATTAAATCAGGGACTAAACCACCTTAGTGATTAGGTCAACATTTAACCTAATCGGGTCAATCCAAACTGAATCCAATTCAATTTGGACTTGATCTAAAAATAATTACTCAATCAAATTGAGTTAATTAGTGATTAAATCACTAATTAAATCTCTCATAAATATTGAGTCCAAATCCGATGGGCAATCAGGCATCAGAGACCATCGATATGAAACCCTGATCAAAGAGTTCAAATTTCAAATTCAAAATTTGAAATTCAAAATTTTGACCCCGGTACCCAAAATGTGTGGAACTCATGATTAGAGAATCCTAATTCTCAATCATAGAGTCTCAGATAGATAAGACTCATAATCAGCCATCAGATCAGAAAGGAACCTCTAATGTGTGTGACCCCGCAGGTTCGAACCTAAGCCGATAGCACAGGAACCAATTTCTGTACTAATCGAAGTGACCATCTAGCAATGGTACCCGACGACCGGATAGATCGAATAATCACAATTGCAACATTCAGAACCTACGTGAATATGGTTACCATATAATTCATCCCTTTTGACCCCTGTGTTTAGGACGACTCAGGGTTAAACTGTCAACCCTGATGATATCATCCGAATCGTGCTCAACTCAATTAGTCCTGTGACTCCTCACTAGGACTACCCTGGCCAAGGTTTTGCTAAATTGAAACACGACTGTACACAGCTCCTAAACTGGAGTGGTCAATCCCATCTTGACACACACACCGACAAGTCAAGTACTTGACTACACCCAGCAACCTTCCGTCACTGAATTAGAAATTCAGGTAGTCCAGTGTCTAAGTGCAGTGAGTTGCTTGCAAGTCACCGTGGCGGTCTCAGGTCGGAGGGACATTTATACCCATATCCCATCGGAGCAAATCTTGACAGCAGAAATAGCTCCGGAGTTGGTCACGTTCAGTGCAGATGTATCATTACATCTCACCTGTATGCCATACCAGTGTCTCCACACTCTTTGGTTATGAGGACAACCAACCCATATGACACACAACGACCTATGCTCGATAAACGTTGTCGTCCTTGGTAACAACGTATCATTTGGTCGCGAACATGTTTAAGGACTAAGCGACAAATCCTCCTTTGTCGAGTCTAAATAGTCCTAAGGACTTCACCACAACACAGGAGTTCATTAGAAGATGAAACATTTGTGATGAAAAAATACCAAAATAACTTTTATTTATTTATAATTCATGTACTAATACAAAAAGGAGCACAACCGTCAACAGGCTGACGATTGACTTTGGACACTATTCCAATATTTCTATGGACTCCTCTCGAAATACCTCAGCTAAATGGGGTATTCGAAAGGAGGAATAGGATCCTATTGGATATGGTTAGGTCCATGATGAGCTTCACTGATCTACCCTTATATCTTTGGAGACATGCCTTATTAACCGTTATTTATCTATAGAATAGGATTTCATCAAAGTCCGTTCCTGCCACATCGTATGAGATATGGTATGATAAGTAGCCGAGTCTAGATTATCTTAAGACTTGAGGATGTCCAGCCTATGTCAAGAGATAGATGGCTGATAAATTAGATGATAGATCTGGAATAGCTTGTATCATAAGGTATCTAAAAGAATCAATGGGATACTACTACTTTCTATAAGATCACAATGTGATTGTGAGTCAAAACACCATATTTCTAGAAAAACAGTTTATCCAGGATGGTGGCAGTGGGAGATTAGTTGAGCTCGAAGAGAAAGTCTTTGAAGAGAAAAGAGCTATAGATCCTCAGAAACCCATTATTCATGAGCTAATAGTTGATGTTCCTCTACCACCTTGTAGATCTAGGAGGATCTTCCGACCTCCTGAAAGGTACATAGATATGCTTACGGAAGAAGTAAAGAAAATATTTCTTATGAGAGATAAGAGTCATGGTGATGATTCTAATATCTGTGACGAGGTGATGTCTGACATTGATTTTGAGAAATAATTAGATATAATGAAATCAGAAATTGACTCCATACATTCGTACCAAATATGGATCTTAGTGGATCTACCTGAGGGTATAGTACACATTGGATATAAATAGATCTACAAAAGAAAAATAGGTGCCGATGGTAAGGTAGAAACTTATAAAGCTAGGCTTGTAGAAAAAGGCTATAGTCAGTGCTAGGACATTGACTATTAAGAAACCTTCTCGTTCGTAGTCATGCTGAAATCCATCTGCACTCTGCTTGCTGTTGCAGCTTACTATGATTATAAAATCTGGTAGATGGATGTGAAAACTGCTTTTCTCAATGGATATCTTGAGGAAGATATCTATATAGAGCAGCTTTTGGGTTTCATATCTGGTGATCGTGATCACAGAGTCTACAAGCTGCAAAGATCCATATATGGATTAAAGTAAGCTTTTCGGAATTGAAATCATCATTTTTATGATGTGATCAAATCATTTGATTTCATCAAAAGTAAAGAAAAATCATGTGTATATAAAAGAATTAGTGAGAGTGCAATAATATTTCTCATATTGTACATGGATGATATTTTTCTCATTGAAAATGATATTCCTATGCTTACCATGGTCAAAAGATGGTTGTTCAAGGAATTCTCTATGAAAGACCTAGGAGAAGCATCCTATATTTTCAGAATAAAGGTTTATAGGGATAGATCTAAAAGGATGCTAGGCCTATTACAAAAGCTGTACATAGAAAAGATGCTGAAGAAGTTCAGCATGAAAAATTCTAAAAGAGGACTTTTACCTCTTAGGTATGGTATTAATCTTTTCAAGATGATGTGTTTGACCACATCTGAGAAAATTAAGTGCATGAGTAGGATTCCTTATGCCTCAGCCATAGGGAGCCTCATGTATGTCATGCTATGTACTCGATCTGATATTGTCCTTGCTGTGGATGTTATGAGCAGGTATCAGTCGAATCCAGACGAGGAGCACTTGATAGCTGTAAAAAATATCTTTAAGTACTTGAGAATGACTAAGGATTTGTATTTGATCTTTAGAGGAGGTTTTGAGTTTTGAGTCGAGGGGTATACTGATTCAGACTTCATGTCTGATTCTGATGATAGAAAGTCTATGTCAGGATATATGTTCATTTGTAATGGTGGCGCAGTCAGTTGGAAAAGTTTCAAGTAATCCATCATAGCGGATTCGACCACAGAGACTGAATATATCGCTGCTTCGGATGCTGCAAAGGAAGACTTTTGGTTTAAAAAATTTATCGCGAAACTTGAGGTTATGACATCGGATGCCATACCACTTTATTACGATAACAGAAAATTTCTGTTTTGATCTTTTACAAGGAAGTTAAAAAAATCCATTAAAAGATAGACAGATATAAACATACAACAAGCAAACTTTTCATGAGGCATCGAGTGAGAAATGGGGTGATGGTCAAGAGAGTAGAAATAAGAAGAAGTGAATGACAATAAAGAATAATACTTTAAGCCTTACACATTTGAATATGGTTGCATTATATATTTCAACACTAGAATAGGAGCATCTAAGTTAAAAATTTATGTTTTCATATGGATGATACTCGTTCAAGCAACAGTAGAGATATTCATCTATTATATAATTATTTTTTGTCTCATATTGAAGATTTGAACTCTAAATACCTTGAAATATGAGGTGCCACGTGCCAACAAACTATGTTATGGCCACCTCATCCTATTATCATAAGTCTCATGGTGTCTTACCAAAAAAAAAAAAATTTAGGAGTTGGTCTTCCTCTTTTATTTTGTTAGCTTTTGATGTGGGCTATCGTTTCTTTCATATGATATTCTCTACCTATTTGTTTTTGATGGGAGTCAGTCTTTTTCAACCATTGATTGGGATATATTGGACACATTATTTCACTTTTATTGTTCTTGGGTTTCAATTGAATCGCAGGCCTAGATACATCTCACTCTCAATCTCTCATACCTTGGTTTGCCTTATTAATGTCATTATGGGCTGCTCTATGTGGTCTTTCTATTCTCACTTTATCTCCAACTGATGTTTTACTTGATCAGGACTGTGATGATTTTATTTTTAAAGGCACTGTGTTGTGTTTTTTACTCCCAAATGATGTTTGGCCTAATGGGAGTTATGTTTCCGCATTAGCTTCCTTTCATTTTATATCTCGTCAGGACATTATGTTATTTCTTTTGCTCCCAGATGATGCATTTATTTGGATATGTCTTATTCATGGCTTTATGCTTGCTACTTTTGCCCCAGATGATGGACTTCCTGATGGGCTCTGTATTGATTGGGTTTTCTAGCCTTTGAAGCTTTGGTTTATTGCTTGCGGTTTTCTATATCGTCTATTTGATGCTGTTTCTTCTTATCATTCTGATGGGAGCTGGCCTCTGCAGTCTCAATTCATTAATTTTCTACTTCAGCACATGTTGCAATCACTAGTCTTTATAATTTCTTTATGTGGAATTTAGTATTGCATATGCTGGTCTTTAGAGGGTTTTGATTGGTTGTCGGCTATGTATTTTCTTAACAGCATTTGTATACTTCGTTTCTACTTCATTTGTTCGATTATGTTCAATATTACCGACAGGGATTATGTTTCTATATTTATTTTCATGTTTGTTATTTCTGTGCTTATCGAACTTAACCTAGATGATGAGCCACCTGATGGGAGCTGTATCAGCACTTCTATATTTATTCTCCGGGTTACTAAGTTTGGGATCTTTGGTTGTTGCTTTCTGTTTCTCCCAAATGATGTTGTCCATTATTGTCTCACTGTTGGGAGTTGGTCTGAACAACATCAGTTGCCTTGTTCTATGTATCACTACATGCTGCAGCAGTTCTATACTTGGATAGCAGCTATGGATTTGCTTAATTGCAGTTTTCGACTTCATTGCTACTTCAATTTCTAGATTATATTTTATCAATAGAATTTCTTAAACAAAGTTATCAGTTCTGCCTGGTCATCTTTTCTGTTGTATTTTTTATCGTTGTTTTGGTCAAGGACTGCACTTATCCCTTTGATTCTACTGTCTTGGTGTTGTATCTATGTCACATTTCAATTGTTCTGCTCCTTATCTTGACTTGTATAAATAACTTCTTCTTATTAGTAAAATATTTTTTTTTATCAAAAAAAAAAATCTCACGTCTTATGGTGTGTTTTATATTTTTTTCTAAATACTAAGATCTCGAGGTGCATTAGTTCCAAATGATATATTAATCTAATATCTTTGGATTTGCCTATCTTCTCCTTAATACAACACCTTCTACACCACTCATCCGGTGTGGCCCGTTAGCAACCGCACCCCGTACCAAATGGATTTCTTATTGAATGGCCATAATTGCCCCACGTATCCGAATCTCGGCACCTTTCCGTTCATATCTTTTTGTTTTTGAAAACCCATTTATTGCGGTTAATAATTTTCACGGCGCGAATTCGTTGGAGATGTCGAGCTGCTCCACTTCACTCCCGTTTCCTTTCTCACTCTCTCTTTCCCCCGCTTCCCCTAGGGTTTCCTTGATTCCATTCCGGGATCTTGGAACCCTCAACTCCCTAAAACCCCTTGCTAGTTTTTCGGAGGACGGGAGGAGGAGGAGATCCTTCTCTTCTTCTCAGGCCGCTGTGCATTCTCTTCTTCGCCCCTGTTGGAGGGTTCCGCTTCTGAGCGCTATTCGACGCTCAGAAACCCTAGCAAGCCCGGCCGCGGCAGAATCTCAAGTTACTGCAGCTCCTCCTTTGCAAATTCCAGCTGCCGCAGATGTCGTTAGAGCGTATTATGATGCGTTCAATCGCCGTGATCTTGCATCTTTGAAGCTCCTGATCGGCGACAACTGCGTCTATGAGGATCTAGTCTTCGCGAAGCCTTTTGTTGGACGCAAGGTTAAACCGAAGATTCCTTATAAAGTTCTTTTCCTTTGATAAGATGTGATGAACATTGCGAAATGGAAAAAAAAATGTTTTTTTATTACTCTAGTACCCACAGTTTGTTTCTTTCCATAATCATTTCCTTTTAGGGGGCGTTTGGTTCGTAATCAGAATGAGAATGGGAATCGAAATGGATCGAAATCGGAACCGGAATGGCCAAATCCCCCAAAGTGGTTTGGTTCGTGATCGGAATCGGAATTGGAATGAAAAATTGAATCCATAGAAGAGAGTAGGGATTGAGTTCTATATAGATTGATCCATTTTCATTCCAACCCGAAATCGAAATTGAAATGGGACTCCTTCAACCAAACGGTTGGAATGGGAAGTCATTCATTTCGATTCTGATTTCAGACCTCTACTCTCCTAACCAAACACCCCTTAATATGATAAGATTTGGGTTTCAATTTTACTCATCGACTTCTTTGTAGTCACACCTTCTCTAGCTAGCCTGTGTATTATAGAGTCAACATTGTCTTGGTGTATGTAAGGAATATGTTGGAACAGGGCTTAAAGAAATTCTGATATAATTTAAAAAATTAAATAACACTAACAACACTTTATTGTAGAAAAATTATAAACAACTTATAGAATATCAAGAATTAAAAATGATCAAACCAGAAAGCATGTTGCATACTGTCCTAAGGCATATTTTCGTTCATCATATAGAAAATTTTGGAAAAACCATCTCAAGATGCGGTCGGGATCCTCCGTCTGCAAGCACGATCATAAAGGAGGTTGATAGAGATCTTTTCAGTACTTAGAAAAATAATCATAATGAAAAAGATTTGAAGAGAAGCAGTTAGAAGAGAGAAAGAGGATTAGATGGGATGTATCAAAAATGAGGTCTTAAGATGATCTTTTTATAGCATCCAAAGTTCGTTTGGGCTTTTATTGATCTATTAAGGCCTTTAATCAGAAGTCCAATGGTCAAAATCTTTAATAAGGAGTCCAGCGGTCAGAAAATAAAAACGAGATTAAATACACATGACCGTTTGGTAATTAGGAGTCCAACGATCAGAAATTAAAATTATGATAATGAAAAGATTAAAACATTTAAATGATAAAATAAAAAAAAATAAGAGTAAAATGCTTGGAGGGAAATTTTAGGAAAATTTTGAGTTTTCTTTTTTGGATTCTTTCCAACAGAATGTTATTAAGTTGTTTGGCAAGGTAAAACTAACTTGTTCAAAGTAGCTGCTATGAATAATTAAATATCCTAACAAATTTGATACCTCTTGTTTTGATTCCATGGTTAGTTACATTGATTTTAAAATGGACAATGGCTGCGAGTAATTTTGTTCCGAGAAAGGAATTTATCCTTGTGTATTGTTTATTAGTTTGATGGAGAGTTTTGAATTTCTTAAATCTCTACTAGAAATATTTATTTAAAATATGATGTTCAGAAATTGATTCTTCCAGCTTTTTTCATGATATTATTGGATTTGTCCACGATAACTGTTATAATGCTCTATGATCAAGTTTTTGGTGGACTATAAGTATGGCTATTGACATAAAAAGAGGTCTAAAGGGTCATCAAGTAGTGCATGGTTGCCAACATAAGTAGATGATTGCCTGTCTTTATCTTTTATTCAAAACGGAGGGACTGTTCTTGGCTGTTGAATCCAATAATATTGCAGCAAGAAGGTCTAAGGGGTTATCAGAGTAGAGCATGGTTGCCAACAAAAGTAGATGAGTCCCTGTCTTCATCTTTAGTTCAAAACAAAGGGACTGTTCTTGGCTGTTGAACCCAATAATGTTGCAGCAAGAAAGTGTCTACTGGCAAATGTCAAAATTTTTGCCAACTGCAGTATGCCAGCATTGTTCAACAATGATAAGCATGAATCAAACCCTGTTTCATCTATTTTTACTTGTTTCAAAATTCTTGGCCTGCTGTTCTTAGCAGGGGCTACTTTCATTAACCATACCAACTTTTGTAGATCTATGATTACTTTCTCACCTACTTCTAGATGCTTCTGCCCAAATCTAAGCCCCTAATTTTGCCCAAGTCTCCCAAAAATCTGTTGCACATTCTTACACCGTCCTAGTTGGTCCTTGATTGCTTTATCCTCAATTGGTGCAACTTTAATTCTCTCACTGATGTAGTCATTAGAGCTTAAGGTAGAGATTATCGTGCTCCACAATTTTTAATTATTCTAAAGCTTCGATTGAAGAACCGTGAACTTTATAAAATTTGATGCACAGGACTAAGTAAATAAGCAAAGTAAAAACTGATATCATTAATAAATTATTTGGTTAGCAATATCATGATCAAATCAGGTGAGTATGTACCTATAATGATTTCATGTATCTTGTTGCTGTCTACAGATTTAGTTGCCTGAACTTAGTTATCAGCTAAGCAATTCTTGAACCATTTTTTGTGATTCTTTCTGCCTATTTTAAATCAACTATGATGCAGGCTATCCTTGAGTTCTTCAAGAGGTTTGGAGAGTTCACCAGCAGCGACCTTCGATTTGTTATTGATGACATATCTAATGAAGATACATCTGTTGGTGTTACATGGCACTTGGGTGCGTTTTATAATTTTTCTTTCATAAAAGCTAATTATATCACAATTTTTTGCTTCCACATTGCAACTAATTTGTTACAATTACAGAGTGGCAGAGCAGGCCTTTCCCATTTAGCAAGGGATGCAGCTTTTATCGTACGGAAGTATTGGATGGCAAGAGACAGATAGTGTAAGTGGACCTTTTTTTTAGGGTATGATCTTCATAACTTGTGATCCATATTGTCAGAGTGATCTGCACACTGTATGTTGATCTGTGGATTGAAGCAAGGAATTTATTGATTTATGTTCTTGTGGTTCGATGCTTCCGTCAAGTATATATTACACATCGAAGTACTTACTAGAAATTATAAAGTCTGGCCTTACTTGTAGGTCCTGTTTAGCAATACTCTTTTATTCTCATAAAGCGATGCAATTTGTCTTTGGAAAGATTAGGTCCATGTCTAGCCAATAAAAATTGGCATGGTGATTAATCACAGTTCTGTAACCTACAAGGACATGATAGTCTTCACTCTTGAAAGTGATCACTGATAATTCACTAATGACTAGGCCAGCACATGAATTCAAGTCTTTCTCTAATGGTTCCTAATTTAACAACCATGAGAGTCACTGAAGTATCTAATCTTTCATGAGACTGCTCTATCAATTAAAGCCTTTTTACATTATTATGTGCAATAAGAATAATCTTAAGTTCTCAAAATGCAGCTATGGACGAGACTGTGTGGAACCTGCAACAAAGCCTGGGGAGATGACATTGGTATGATATCATAAGGCGACTACAATCACATACACAGCTATCTGCTCTCACGTGCTTGAACACTAATTAAATTTTAATACAATATGCATAGATCTGAAGAAGAAATCATGTGCATTTTTGTGATGACTAAGTGACTCATATGTCAAACCAAGCTGCTGGATTTTAATATATGTCATGTAACTTGCTCTGCATAAATCTGCTGGACCCAATTTTGCTTTTCCCCTGCTGGATCATTCTGCCTTTTCTCTTAGAAATTTTTTTATATTTATTGTAACCAGAGAACTCTCAGCTTATATTTTAGGTTCATGTATAATATTTATATTAAGCTAAATGAAATATTATTGTGTAGCCTTATGATCTTTAAGCATCCATTTAACACGTGCATAAAAATCATCATTGATAACCAGTACTTAGATGTCTGATGAACGTCTTACAATCTGGGTGCTTGTTTAATGAGCTAACTTTTCTGCATGAGCATACAGGTCATTATCAGGGGAGTGACTTGGATACTGCAACAATTTCCACGGCTGGCTGACCTATTGTGATGGAAGTCTCCTTTGCTGGTTTATATAAATTTTGTAATATATTGTTGATCACAAATGCTGAGACTGTGATTTTATAGCTAGGCTGTCTTCAATAAAATTTCAGTTATCTAAACCTTCTCATGATTGTGTTTGCAAAGTGGGGACCATCCAGGAATCTGGAGCGAGTTTTTTAAGTCCATTATTCTCTTAGCGATTGTGATCCCTCCTTATTGGGTGGTAGCTACTATACTTGATGAATGATCTTGTCTTCTAAAATTCAAAGTACTCCAAATGCATATTTAATAAGTATGATGATCACCTTATTGGCTTTATTGTTCAAAATATCAACAGCCTAGTACAGCTAGTTCCTAAATAACTGGGCAACTAGAGGTGAAGTGTTAACAGGATTCTCATGGCTTGACATCTCAGAGACGTATGTTCCACAACAAGAAAAGTATGGTAATCCTCCATTTTGGAGATCCTTTTCTCATATCCTATTTTTATTCCAAATTTTTGGGAGCTCTTTTATTCGGCATTTTCATCAGCAACATTTTTACTTGTTATGTTTAGGAACCAGTGGAATGTCTGCCTTTGGCAGTTCGTGTAATTTTCTGATGTGTGAGAAAAGCTTACTTGGATAAATTTTTGAAAATCTGTAAAGGAAGCTGGAAGCAGTTGAGGAGCTTGTTGGGTAATTTGAATACTCGGGTACGTGGTCTGATACCATACTTTGGTGGTGTGGTCCTGGTTCATTGATCTTTGGATGCTAGCTGGACCATTTGAAAATGAAGAACACTTGAGTCATTGTTAATGAATTTGATTTCAGGTGGGATTAAACCCTTACAGTTTTAATTTTTAGAACCTCGCTGAATTCATAAACATGTTGATCTCTGAATTTCATCTTGGGTTCTTTCTACCACCCTCAGAATTTGCCTGCTCCGTTATTTTCTGATGTATGAAAACTTGCCTGCTCCATTATTTTCTGATTTATGCCTTTTCCTATATGGTGTTATTTTTCATTTTTTTTGCGCTAGAAGATATATGATACTTAAATCTAAAGCTACCGATGTAGTGTTTGGTAACAAATACAATGAAAGGAAACTATGTTAGAAAGGGTCCATACCATTCCATATTCCGTTTCCGTATAAAGCAATCTGCTGACTTTTGTACAATTACAAAGTCGGCAATAATGCCGACTTTATGAGAATAGGAAGTCAGTACAAGTAATCTGCTGAACTTTTGCCGGCCTTATTTAGAACCTGCCGTTTTAGAGATGCTCCCATTTCCTTTTTGGTACATTCAAGTTAGTTGACTTGTTGTGTTAAAGGGGCAGAGGTGTAGAAGTAAGAGGAGGGTACTGACGCTAAAATTAAGAGCTTATTTAACGAAATCCATAAAATTCTGAATAATTTATTTAATTGGAGAGGCCCAACTATCCATCTAGTCAATAGGAAAAGTCTATAAAAGAAAGGTCAGCAAGAAAACCGGGACTAAACATCAACACTGTTCATCTGCTGCCCCTAATTAGCATCCTAGCCATGGATATCTTATCAAAGGTTCCTGATTTGCTTTGATCCAGTGCCACACAAATCCTAGTTACGTCTCCTTATCTTCTTAGTGATCCTTTTTTGTTTTAACGGTAACAAGAATGTCGCTGCGTGAAGTCGTTAGTCTTGAGGATGGCAAGCTCCCTCGTGTCGCTCCAGTTCCCTCTCCTCCCTCTCCTCCCATCCGACCAGGCTTTCTTGATCCTTGGCACCCCAAATCCCATCAAAACCCTATCTAGTGTTTTGGAAGATAGGAGGAGGAGATCCTGAGATCCTCCTCTCTGGCTTCGGTCATTTGTTTTCTTGCTCTGATCTTGGAGTCCCCTCTTCGAGGAAAACCCATGAAAAAATAGCTAGCGTTCCGGTGAGCTGTGCTGCGATGGAGTCACAGGTCCCCAGAGCTCCTCCTCTTCAAATTTGTACGGCCGCTGATGTGGTGAGGGAGTACTATCATGGGTTCAATCGCTGGGACCTTGCATCGATGGAGGCTTTGATTGGAGAGGACTGTGTCTATGAGGATTTGCTCTTTTCCCAGCCTTTCATTGGATGCAAGGTCAGACCAACAGTCCTCTTAAAATTCTTTTCTTTTGACAAGATATAATGAGACTTATGAAGATGTTCATCACTAACCCAGAAAATCCTACAAATTCAGAACAACAATAACACACCATCTCCCTCGAAGCCCTGGTCCATTTTTGTCCTCACATGCTAAACAATTATTTCCTTTCTTCCTGTAGCCTGTAGGTCTCTCAGTAACCATTGAACTGATCATTTGAAACACTTGGAGAGATAGAAAATACATTATTATTAAGATGGATGTTATTGGCTGTCTCTTACTTCTGATCAGGAAGCATTGCACAATGTTGGAATGATCTGTTGTATAAGGCAAAAGAAGTGCAGAAATTGTACTAACCAAGATTAGGAGAGTTGCCCAATGGTTTAAGTTCTGCCTAGCTTGTTGAGATCTTAGCTAGAATGTTTCTTTTCATTTTAAAACCTTCGGGCATAGGTTTCCACAGCTTGATCCCCATCTGTAGGCTGCACTAATTCTAGTGAAGCTGAGACACTGTTTGGGTACCCAAATTCTTCAAATAGTTACGGACTCAGAAAATTTCAGTACCTGGTGTCAAAGCAGCAACCTTTGCAGTGTCACAAGATTTGTTGAAAAAGCCATTGTAATCCTTCAAGGTTGATTCTTGTTCTTCCTCAATACATGTTTTTAGGCATGTTTATTGTATAAACAAGCTAGCTATGGATGTTGTGACTACTGAGAAATTTCTTGATAACTTCATGTCTTCTACCAATTAAATTATACAAGTGGAATAAAGGGGAGAGAGGAGTAGCAGGTCGATCTTCTTCATATCAATGTGAACATGCCCGGAGGTATCCATGGCAAGCTGAGCAGAGCTCAGGGGAAAGAGGATTAATATAAAATAGTGAAGGGAAGAAAAAATCTAGGTCAAAGACAAGGAGAGAAATAATGACATTGTTATAAAAAGTGAATGAGAGAGAGATAAAGAGGAAACTTTTCAGACATAATGATATACCATTTTCTTTTCCTCATTCAGTGAAAAACTTTTATATCCTACAAGGATTATCTGGAAGCAATTATGATTGATAATTCATATTTTTAACTTTCTACATCCTTAAAGGCCAAAACAGGAGAACAAAAATCAAAAAAAAAAAAAAAAGGAACTCATAAATTTGATAGAATTTTTTTCCTGAGAAATCCCACAGTTCAAAAAGCACCAATATAGATTTAAACGGGAGAATTATCAGGTTGCTCGTCAAGGTAAAACCAATTTGATTGAAGACAATCAAAGTTTGGCCAGCTGCTAACCTTTTGTTTTGCATTGTTAGTCAATTTCATTAACTTTAGAAAGGGCCAATGCCCAATGGGATGCAACATAATTTTCACCATGAAAGGGACTTTATCGTAAATCTCTGTTATTGGGATCTTACAATTTCTTTAATCTCTTTAGAGGCTTTTCTTTGAAATTGGGTATATGAATCTTTCAAGTTCCCTTACAATATCCCTCTTTTTCATCCCATGATAATTAATATAAAGCCAATGATGAAGTTTTTTGTGGACCATATGGAGGTAAGGTTGCAAATGGGTCGGGTTGATCCATGATCTGACCCAATCTGATCCGATTAGACCCGACCTGAACCCATTTAAAAGACCTATGGAGCCGGGTCGGGTTCAAAAATTGGATCCGTTCCCTTTTTCGAGTTGGATCTGGATTTTCTGAATTTGGATCCGACCCGATCCGGTCCGATCCGTGGAGATTTTTGGGTTAATTTGGATCTTAAGATACATGACCCGATCCAACCGATCCAAACCTAAACATAGGATCCGAACCCAGTTGGAGTGACTCATCCAAATAGGGATTTGGGCTTGAGCCAAAATTTTTCAAACCCTTCGGTCTTTCCCATCCGATTCCCAAACTAAAAATCTCCAAAATTAAAAATTTTTCAAACCATCTATAACAACCCGAGGAGGAAGGATTTGATGGATTCCTAATAATTTAAATGAAGGACATTTGATTACTTCTTCTGACTTCTTGCTGGACTCAGTTTTCTAAACCTTCTGGTTTATGTTTACTGTGCCATGAGGTACAAAAGCAAGAGAGCTTCTTGAATTCCAATTCATTTTGTTGACTTTAAGAAATTTCAGAGCATGCTCTAATGTGCACAGATGTTGTGTCATCTACAATATATGCAATCTCATTTTTAATCATGTACAAGTATTCCTTTTGTATGATGTTTTAGATTGGAACAATTATATTACTATATAAAATTCATATTTTTTTTCTACTTTTCTTCTTTTGTGTGGACTTCTGGAATCTTGACTCTTCTTAAAAACCGCTTGTTTTTCTCTGCTATCTAATATAATTAATTATTAGAAGTTACAGTTGGAGGATTGGAGAAAAAAAAAAAGAAACCTTTCTTAGTTGTCATCCAGCATTAATATTCACTGATGATAAGTTTCAAATAAATTAAACCTGTGACCCGACCGATCCGAATCGGATCCGAATTGGATCTGTATTTCATGGATTGAGTCGGGTTATATATGGATCCGATCCGACTCGAATGATCCAATGGGTCAATAAATTTGCCATGGATCCAATCCAATCTGATCCGATTTTTTATCGAGATGGATATGGGTCCAATATCAAGATCCGATCAAGAAATCGGATCGGATCGGGATCACTCAGGCCCGATCCGACCCGACCCATTTGTAGGCCTCTATGGAGGTTCATATGGTAGTGCTTGGTGTTATCAACCCATGTAGATAATTTGTTGTCTTTATTTTTAATTTAAAATTTCAAAAACTAAAGGAATATTCTTGGAGCTGAATTCTAATAATGTGACAGCAAGATATAGTGCCTGTTGGCATTTTCTTCTTTTCTCTCATGTTCCTTCTTCTGGGGTTTTTTGCAACAATCTAGCAGGAAAAGCTCTATTGTTGGAAATTGCTATATTTTCCATTAAGTGGGATGCTGAACCTAGTCAAAGAAGGATTTGTTGTAATTTACAACAATAAGCATAATATCATGCCTCTATCCCCAAAATTTTGAATTTGTTCAAAGTTTTTTGCCGGTTCTTCATGGTAAGGGCTACATTTGGTTCTCACTTAACCTTTTCTAAATCTATCCTTACAATCTCCATCCCTGTTATCATTGGCTTTCTTCATTCCTTTCTGGACACTCTGGCACGTAAGCACAAATTTGATTCCCTCCCTCTGACAAGGCCTCCTAACATCCATACTGCATATACTCCTACAATCTTAGTTGTTTATCAATTTGTCCTTGATAGATGCAACTGTTGTGTTTCTGCTAGTGCACTTTTTAGAGCTTAAGGTAGAGATCAACATTCTTGGCTTTTTCTAAAAATTAATCTAATATTTATTACCTTCGAACTTTTTTACAACCTGACCAAGAGGAGTGAGTAAAACAATGAAAGTACAAATATTTAACTAATTATATAAATAAATTTGCTTAAAGCATATTGTCTGCAAATAGAGTGACTAGGTGCATATATTGTTGCCAATTATCTTTTCATGACACCTGAAGTTAGTTAAAATGGATTCTTAAAACATCATTGGATTACTATGCCCATTTTAAATCGCTTATTATGCAGGCTATTCTTGAGTTCTTCAATAAGTTAGCAGAATCTACCAGCAGTGACCTTCAGTTCGTTATTGATGACATATCTAATGAAGATATATCAGCTGTTGGAGTTACATGGCACTTGGGTATGTTTAAATATTTTACTTATCTTACTAATGAAATATAATACTGTCTGGTGAACAAATTTTTGGTGCAATAATACAAGTAGTTTTCCATGAATACAGAGTGGCATGGCACGCCTTTCCCATTCAGCAAAGGGTGCAGTTTCTATAGTACAGAGGTATTGGATGGCAAAAGACAAATAACGTAAGTTGAATTCTAAATGACCAAGTGTTACGTAACTACCTATTGCAGATGATATTTTGAGATATCATTGTGGTTTGAGTTGTTCTTCACACCTATCAAACCCTGCAGTTAATTTTCATAACCACAACGTGCATTCTTTTTCTGATGCAGCTTTCTTTGTAGCAAATATTAGATTCACTTCTACGGATATTGTTTTCCTTATTCTTTTCATATCCTGGTAATAGCATTCTTTTTCTGATGCAGCTTTCTTTGTAGCAAATATTTGATTCACTTCTATGGATATTTTTTTCCTTATACTTTTCATATCCTGGTAACAGTATTTTGTGAAATGGTGTGCAAGATTTCTTGATAGGGGCATATGTAGGTAATGTTTTTGTGCCCCTGAGTTATCTGAACTGTGTACATTGACATCTTGGATCGAAATAAGGAATCTATCCATATCTGGTCTTATTTTGTGATACTTCTGTTGTATATGTGTACGTCCTTTGAAGTTTTCATTATTCTTAGAACCCCCTTTTTTCTGGTAAGATTCTGAACAGTCGCATAATAGTTTAACCTCAGAAAAAGCATCGTTCCTATTTTGGAACAATTAGGTGCATATTCACTTGTGACAGGGTCATCATACCAGTTCATGTCTTTTGCTAAGAGTCTGGCTGTAATCTAATCACTGTGATTGAACCACTGCAGAACTTCATATTCATAATAATGCTTCATGATTAGCTTGTGTACTTAATTATGTTTCATATACTTCATAGGGTAATATTAAGTTTTCAATACAGCTATATGGACGAGACTGCATGGAACATGCTATAAAGCTTGGAGAGATGACACTGGTATGAGCGTAATAAGTTCACTAAAATCACGTATTCTGCTATGGTGTGGTAACCTGCTTGAATGCTAACCTAATAGAAATACAACATGCATGCATCAACAAAGTAAATTTAGTGCTTCTTTTGGGGCATCACTTATTGATTAAGATCCAGCACATGTAGCTATTGGATTTCAATATTACTTCTATTAACTTGCAATTTCTTGTAGCATTTTGTAGAGGGCCCCACTACCTGTTGGCTACCCTTCAAGTCTTCATGGCCAATGTCTTTCTTGTCGAAAGTTGCCTTGTCCAGGGATTTTGCCCCTATTCTTAAGATGGTTGATGTTAGGTTGGCAACCAGTCATAAGACTCAGCTCAACCCTTCTATTTAAGTCTTCTTGATTGAGGCCCCACTTGGCATTGCTTTTGGAGGGCCAGAAGGTGCTTCTTGGATGGTCAAAAGCACTTTTGGGTGGTTTTAATGTATTCGGTAAAAATTTGAAACAGATTTTGGGCTCCTCAAAAAGTTGAAAAAGGTCTACAAAACAAAAGCTCTTATTTGGAGCTTTTGAGCAAAAACTCTATGTGAAATATGCTAGAACCTTTTTTTTTGGGAGGTTGGGGGTGGAGGGGTTGCGTTGGCAAAAGCTCATCTAAGAGACCTAGGTTCAAGTCTTGACAATGATTTTTTAAAAAAATTAATTTAAAATATATTTTTATTGCTACAATCACTTAATTTAAAATATATTTTTATTGCCATAATTATGCGATTAAGAATTTTTAATTTGTGTATTAGATTATTAAGATTAAAGTACAAACAATTAAGGACTAATAATGCTTTACAATGATAGCTTTGATAGTACAATATAATATAACATAGAATAAAATAATATAATTATGTTATATGGTATTATATTATATTCATATTATATTATTATCAATATTATAATTTTAGTATAATAATTATGTTATAATAATATATTTTTATAATAAATATAAAAAATTATTATTTATTATATTATCTAGATTAAAATATCAAAATAAATAATTTTTTAATTAAGAATACTTTATAATAATAATTTTTGGTAGTGCAAAAATTAGATAATTGAAAGTACGATATAATATCCATTGTCATTTCTTGATACTAAAAGTACTTTCTTGATTTGGTCACCGAATAGATATTAAAGTTCCATAGTACTTCAAAATATAGTTACCAAACAGCAAGTGGCTTTTTATTAAAAGCTTTTCTTTTGCTCTACCTTCCAAAGTGCTACAGAGAAATGCTTGACTACCTACAACAATGCCAAATAGGACCCTCATGTTGGGCTCAAACGTCAACCTCATTTTAATGGGAAAAATGTTTGCACGGTGATGGTGATATTGAGTTCAATTTGATGTATGTTAAGCTCGGATTGATGCATGTTTTTGTCTAAAGGTCCTTTCTAACATTTTGCAAAATTAATGTTAATTGGTGCTAAAGAACAATTGATTTCTGTATCAGCTGTTATGGATAATTGCTATGTTATGATTGTGAGGTTAACCCAGCTAACCTGGAAGGAAGCTAAATAAAATAATCATTCCCATCCCTGTCTGGCTGTAAGACTTCTAGGCATCTCCAAATACCATTGATCTAGTAGTCTTCATCAATATCAGTGTTTCGATTTCTGATAGCATGGGAATGCAGGGGCTTCTAAAGGGAGCTACTTGGATACTGCAACAATTTCCACAGCTTGCTGATCAACTGTGACAGAAGCTTCTAATCAGTTGTGATGGAAGTGTCCTCTGCTTGATTTCTATAATATTTGTAACGCATCATTGACTTGGACTGTAATTTTATAGCTAATTTTTGTCTAATGGAATTTCAATCTTAGTGTTATCATGATTGCAATTGCACAATGGGACTATTAAAACCTTGGGATCCTGTTTGTAACCGTTCAAACTACGCCCAACTGAATGGATGGTAGCTGCTAGATCCTAGGAGCATCATTGTCTTGTAAAGTGATGAAACTCCAAATTCATGTTCAATAAGTGTGATGACAATCTGGTTTGCTTATTGTTTAGAATATTGTCAGGTTAATTTGTTCAATTCAGCCAGTTGCTAAATAAATGGCCAACTGGCTGTTAAGTCCTAACGGGCTTCTCATGGCTTGGCATCATTAAGATGTGTTTGCTACAGAGGGACGAAGTTAAGGTAATTCTCCGTGATGAAGCTTCATCCTGATGTTTAATTTAATTCCAAATCTTTGGGAGATGTTCAATTGGATTTTTCTCATCAGCAACACTTGCTCTTATATGTTAGGAAACTTTGCAGAGAATGTGCACCGAGCGGTTCATGTGATTTTCTGTCAAGTGAGAGAAGCTTACACAGATGAGCTTTTGAAGATAGCAAAGGATTATGCTGCTTAAAAGGTGGAAGCAAATGGGGGAGCTTGGCGGAGTACATTTAACTGATAAAACAACGTTACACTGGTTCCTTAGTCTTTGGAAATTAGCTGGATAATTTGAAAAGAGATGGTTAAAAAAATCAGGTGACATGTTAGTTTCCTGAACGTATTTGATTTGAAGAAGGAACGGGATTCTTCAATTTCAGTCTTCAGAACTCTGAAGGATTTGTCAACATTTCAACTCTTGTTTCCGCCTCGGACGTTATAGGTTCTACACAATTTGACTGCTCATTATTCTCTGATCTATGCCTGTGATGCTAAATGTGAGGGTGCAAATGTAGCATTCTAGCAACTAAAATGCAATTAGAGACTATTGTATTATGAGGAACTCGGTTGTGGTTTGGTTCCATCGATCCTACTACTTTCCATGTAGCTTCACACCATGGCCCTCCGCATGATAGTTACCAAGGTTAGGGAATTTGTTTATTGTGATTTTCCTCTCGCTGCATTAGGTGTAATTTGTACTAAAATTTGGCTTCCTTGCATACCTGTCATTTGTACAAAAAAACCAAAAAAAAAAGAGAGAGAGAAAATTAAAAAAAAATCCTGAATGGGAAAAAGAAAATCTGCCCATCCTCTCGTCAAGCATTTTCTGGAAGGAAAATGTCTTTTGGTAAAAGGTAAAACTAATTTGCGTTTGCCGGGAGTCGAACCCGGGTCTATTGCTTGGAAGGCAATTATCCTAACCGTTGGACTACAAACGCTGTGGTTGGATGCGAGGCAAAATTAATATTATTAGACTTGTACTTTATTTGTTCACTTACACTGACCAAGTCTTAGACACTAATTATAGTGTATTTTAATATTATTTTATGAATTTTCTTCCAAATTTATTGGAGGGTGTTTTAGTATATTAAGCATTAAATTATGAGAATACAAATGGACTATGAAGATCAGGATTTCTATCCTTCGCCCAATCCAAAATTCTATGGTTCCAAATATTCTCATCAATTCTCACAACCTAACATTTCTAATTCTCACCATGGGTCATGTTGAGGGAGTAATGCGAGTCACCTCTCATGGCACTTGATGCTAAAATACCAATAATGGTTGATAACATATCAAATAATCATTGAAATGTCTCAATAATTATTATTTTTATTATTAAATTAATATACTGATTGTAGGATAATAAGTTATAAATTTACAGTTCTGTGTGCCTACATATATAAATATCCCTATCTATCTTATGAAAAATTAGCATTCAAATATACATACTTTTACAAAAAAAAAAAAAAAAAAAAAAAAGACACATATATTATTGAGTGTTGATGTTCAAGATTTATTGGGTACTTGGCCGAGTCTTTGCACCAACTTGAGTTAGCTGATTTCTGAGCTTTGAAGTCTATGACAATTGGTAAGGCTTAGTGCAATTATGGCATAACATGTTGGGACTCTCATTGCATCCGTGCACCCATTGCGACTCTCTCTAGGCACCGGGCAGTACTAAGAAATAAAGAGGGGTGAGTTTATTACTTCGTCAATTATCGTGTTACTTGGTCAAATTTTTCTTTCAACAGAAGACAGGCTACTAAAATAGCTAGAAAAATCAGTGGAAACTGGCTCTTTAGTGTTCTTGACGGAGAACATAGTCATTTATAGCTCTCAATTTGATAAAAAAAGATATATGCCAGTCCGGTAAGGCCCTGTTGCTGCTTGCCTTGATGACTCCCATGCGTTCTCACCTTGCTATTGCCTCATATTTACCACAGAAAACTCAAGATTACCAGCTTGCAATTCTATCAACCCGAGTTAAACTTTTACAAACATGAATCTTGAGAGGAGACATAATGAATCTTGATGCAAACTTTGTTAACAGAAAACTGGACTCAATATCCTCCAAGAAGAGTTAAACCTGAGGCCAAATGGTATGCAGCAGATCCAACATGTCACTAGGAAAATGTAAACTATTCTTTGTCTTTCCATGAAGGAAAAGGATAATTTAATCTTACTCTCCGTATTGCATCACCCTTGCCTGATTGAAAAATGGTTGGGAAAATAAACAAGATGCAAAATTTTCTAGTACACAATTATATTTACTAATCATCTATAGTTACAATAAATGCCTCTGAAGAGCCCCCTTCCCAGATGGTTCACCTTGGAAGCATCTACGTGGTACACAACCTACTACTGCTAGTAGTAGCAAAGTAGAGGTCATCTTTGAAAGACAGCCTCTTATGAGGAGAAGACCATTTCTTCTGCACAAACTTCCTTTTCCTCCATGGGCCAATGTGGATGCCCTTCTCCTTCAGTGATCTTTTGCCTGCATCACATAAGATGTGCACAATTCTGTTGAGGTGCTTGGGCTTTCCAACAAATGTTTCAGGCAGGAGGTTTATCAGATCATGGTAGTTCTGACAAGCTTTTGCCATCTGGAACTCTGATTGGAAATCTAGTTCAACCAACAAGCGCGATTCATTTCCTTCCTGTGTTGGACTGACTAAAACATCTATGTATTCATGGAAGCCTGCAAATCATTGTCTTTATAGATGTTTATACTCCAGCTAAAACACACTGGGAAAAACAGTTGAGACTGTAAGTCTACTTGAGTTCAAAATGGCATCCCTTACTACCAGTCAATGCTGAAAGGGGATGAAAACCTTATGGCTATCACTTGATAAAATGGTGTGTCTTTCCACATCAGTTATGTTCTAATGACAGAGAAGTAGAATGCATCTCAACAAGGTGTTGTTTATTTTCACAACAAAATCCTCCAACATTAATTGCTGACATTCTGGTCATAAACTTCTTACCTCCTGGCATACTTTGTGTTGGCTTCCATTTAGATACACACACTGCTGCATCATATCCCATGGCACGAAGGCGGTCGACGGCAGCACGACGTGCACAGCTGCTGCATCCATCTGACTCCTCTCGCGCCATGTTCGCAGATCGAGTCAAGTCCCGAAGTAGCTTTGTTCCCACTGTGCTACTTTGAGCAAGAATGTCCTAGATTTAAAACAACTTTAGCATGTAATTTAATTAAGAAGGAAAATTAAAATCAGTTCATCCAAATTTTTGCAGGGAAAAAAGGGGAAAAAGACTACTATTTTCTAGCGAAAAGGAAGTCCTAAGGCATGACATTATGGATAACTAGATCATTGTGTCACGTATCCTTTCGTTTCTCTTGAAAAAAAAAGAAAAAGAAAAAGAAAAAGAAGGAATGCTTTGCCTTGAAGAAACACCTGCATGCATGCTACAACTGGTTGGGTTTCAAATGCTCCCAACTACAACAAAATACCATTTTCCCCCCTTTTTTTTTTAACACTTAACATCCTCTTTTAGGATCTCCTATAATCTATCAAAATTAAATTTTGAGATAAGTTACCCGTCCAATTTCTACTAGGTTGTCTAATTCCACAGGAAAAACTTTCGTACAGATAAAATCAGCACCTACAATACCAGCCCTTTGCATAAAATTTCTTTCATGAGTAACAGAATCAATGGGAACTGATCTTTTTAATTCCAATACTCCTGTCATAGCAAAATATATATACTTCCATTATATGAAAGATTAATTGGAACAGAAGGCTTACTCATTGGAAATAATATCAGCAAATTAATCCAATCTTTTTTTTTTTTTTTGTTACAAAATTAACCCAATCTTTAGAAAATTCTACAGAACGATATAGAATGTGCTATAAATTATAAATAAGCAATAAAATCACCCGTAGCATGCACTCTTGGTCCCGCCAGAATTCAGCTCGCTCGAGGCAATGTAGCATGTCCTCAACGTCGAAGCTACCATCATCTTCACTACAATGGTCTGACTCATGGAAGTACTCTCCAAAGAAGACTGAAAGCTGATCATTGAGGCTCCCTGAGCATTCATCACCAAGAGCCTTCTCTTCTACAAATTGACCCATTTTTCCTTTTAATTTTTGGCTGGAGAGAAGAAGAGGCTCTCGGTCGGAGAATTGCAGCCATGGACAAGCACTGTATATATGGGTAAGTGAGGGATAGATAAATCCGGAGTTAGTTTGAGGTCACTGGTCCGGATGGTGGTAGTTGGTTGTTGTTTTGACTTTTGAGATAAGATGGTAGTTGGTCTTAATTAGATGGTCCAACTTTTTTATGCCGGATTCAGCCTAAATTATCCATCTGTCAAGGATAATTAAACAAAAATATGTCCTATGAAAAGGACCGTTACATGTTTGAACCATGGCCAGTCTGAAAATTTGGTGTAGATTTCATGTTAAAGGGTTTTGTCAATATTTGCAGTTCATGTCACATGTAGACATGCAGTTAATAACATATGTGAATGTGTGTATGCCTTGCAACCTCAATATTAACTCAACTACAAAAGATTATTTAGACTAAGCAAGTTTTAGATCAGTTGGATGGTTAGGAGAGGTTGCTTCAAGTGTATTTGGAGAATTTGATGAGGTTATGGAGTGATTGGTGTCCATGATCATGGTGGTTGAGTCAAGGTTGGGAACCTACATGGTCTTATGGTATCAACAATCATGGTTGAGTAAAGGCTAAAGAAGATGCTGAATAGAGCAAGGTTATTATAGTGTGCTTCAGCAAGCGACTTAAAATGGCAGGGTACAAAAACAATCTAATGAAATAAAAATAAAAGTTTAATAATAAGAAATCAAGTAGAGAATTGTAGTTTGTCTTAATGATTATATCTCTCTATCTAGCAATCAAAAGCTCTAGGTTTGAGAGGCAAAAAATGGAGATCATTTTCTAGTGTTACAGCAGTTGCAAGGTAAAAAATTGAAGTAGAGCTTTCCCTGCAAGCCTATTGATGCATGATGGATTCGGAACCGCATTGTGGTCATTGATAGCTTTTTTTTGGTACACCAATGAGTATAGAATATAAATAATATAAATACCAAATATTATAGCATATTGTTGTATTGTCGGTATACTCATGGTAGATATATAAAGGTTTTTACTCTATAAAGAACCTAAATTATATATCTAAAATTTGAAATAAAATCAATCATTACGTTGCATGAGTAATGTTAGGTTTTGTTTTATGTACATCAAAATTTTTTTTAGATCACATGACATAAGAGATTTTTCTTTTAACACATGAAAATTTGTTGGATACAGATGGATACCGGACAATGAACAGAAATCTGCCAAGTCACCAAAAGATTGGACTAAATTAATTTTTCATATGTACAAATAAAAAATATATAAATTCTCTATTTTTTTTTATATATTTTTTAGTTAATTTATTTGAGAATCAAAATATGATAAAAAGCATGACCAAAACCATCATGAATTCAAATAGTAAAAATTGAAGAAATTATTGATTAGAACAGTCCTACCATATATATCTTCCACGATCAAACAGCAAACTAATACATCATATATTATTGAAAAAAATATACTATTGTCCATATTTAATTAAAAATTTTAAATTAAAAAATTACTATTAATATTGACCAGCTGACAACTTTTATTATTTGGAATGAAAAAAAAATTAAATTTTTTACATAATATACTGATTTATTATTAAATGATGCAAGATATATATATTAGATCTGTTCCAACGTCCATTCAATAATTTGTCTGTCAAATTTGATCCTCAGCTTGCTGATTGGGACTCAATCGGACAGAAACCTATAAATGTGTCCACTTTGCCCCTCACTTCCTCCTCTCTCTTTATCCTCATCCTGTGGCCATGGGAGGCGCCCATCCATCCTCTCATTTTCTCCCTCTCCCTCTTCCTTAGGGCCAGGATTTCTCTCTCCTCCATGGCGACGGCGTCCAAGGTCTCCTTCACCGCAGCCGCCGCAGCCGCAGTGCTCTTCTCGGTCTCCCCTCGTCCCCACCACCACCCGTCCATCAACCTCCAGAAGCTCCACCCCTTCCCTCCTTATCGGCCCATCTCAAGAACTCTCCAGAGGATCACTTGCAAGGCAACAGAGGTCTCGAAGGTCGAGGAAGGAGAGCCAGAAGTGGTTCCAAAAGGAGGGGATGATGGGAAGAATTGGGTTCCAGTGGTCCCATTGGCAGCGCTTCCCAAGGGGGAGAGGCGGGTGATCATCCAGGATGGAGAAACTATCTTGCTTCTCTGGTACAAAGATGAGGTCTTTGCGATCGAGAACCGGTCCCCTGCCGAGGGGGCTTACAGCGAAGGCCTTTTGAATGCCAAGCTCACTCAGGTATTTCTATAACCTTATTATGTCTTTCTCTTGGAAAAAGAAGCTCTTTTTTTTTTTTCCTCCGTTCGATAGACTGGTAATTTAGTCAGCATGGAAATTGAATGAATAAGGAGAATTGGTTAACTTTGAAGTCTGAAGATGATTTTGTTGATTTAGTAGCATCCATTGATGTGGAGGTGTATGTAAATGGTTATCTCATTTAAAACTTTTGTCGATATTATTCTAGAGTTTACAAGCATCGTTTGCGATAATTAAGTGAAATATCTTACGTACATGTCATTAACTTGGTCTAGTTCTGGAAATGTTGATCTACTCAATTCTTTTCCAGGATGGTTGTATTGTTTGCCCAACGACTGATAGCACATTTGATCTTCGAACTGGAACGATAAAGGAATGGTACCCAAAAAACCCTGTTCTAAGGGCCCTAACACCAGCTTTGAGGACACTCTTTGTGTACCCTGTGAAAACAGATGGGGAGAACATATTTATCAGCATGAAAGGTGTTCAATCTGGAGGATCGGCGGAGATTGTTTTCAGTGGCAAAGCTAATCCTGGTGTGACTGCAGCTGATGTCAATGTGGAAGAGGTTACTTCATGGCTAAGATTGTGCTTATTTTATTTGATGAATGCAATATGGAACCAAATGTCATTGACCACCACAAAAGTAGAAGGATGAGATATTGATGATGTTCATGCATTTATGAAGTCTTTAGTCTAGCATCAATAATTATTTATAAACTATTAGCTGTCACTGTTCCCCACTTTCTATATTGTTTTGACTTGTGTCATGCATCAGCATCTAGATTTG
Organism: Elaeis guineensis; assembly: GCF_000442705.2. NCBI lineage: Eukaryota > Viridiplantae > Streptophyta > Magnoliopsida > Arecales > Arecaceae > Elaeis > Elaeis guineensis. The sequence continues at coordinate 11,112,343 of NC_026001.2, forward strand.
CAAGATTGGCATTTTCCCTGAAAGAGGAAATGAAGATGAAGTGACGTCCTCCACATGTTTCTCTGCTCTATATATTTGGATTCATTATTTTCATTACTTCTTAAATAGTTATGTTCTCACTCTTTCTTCATCTCTTTGTTCTCTTCCCTTTGCTCCAACTTTCTCATTAGACAAATAATAGTTGTTGTCTTCCTTTAACCTCAATTATTCTTTCAGCATGTTACCTTAAGTTTTTACCAGTTCACAATCTGTTTCAAAAAGTACTACTGATTCTTCTAATATAAAAAGTCATGGCATAGATATTAAAGTTAAAACTTCCAGATTATTTGTCTTATCTGATGTTGACATATAACTTGCAAAAAGTGCATGATTCTAATTGTCAATTTTATCCATGTTTAGTTGCTAAAAGTTTTGATGGTTCAGTAGCAAGGATTTTTTTAAATTTTTATTTTGATATGTGAAGTTCAATGTTTAGTAGAGGGTAATGCCAGCACCTTGTTAAGAAAGGCCTAATTAGTTATTTTTTGATGTTGTTGCTTTTGTTAGTTTTGATTGTTTAGGTCCCTTTACTGGGTTTGCACTGACTATCTAGATAAACATGCAAAACTTTAGGTAGATTTAGTTGTGACAGAACATTGGGCAAGGCTCAGCCTGACATTCTCATCTCATTGGGTTTCATCGTTAATGCTGTAATTATCCTATGTACTTGGGCTTTCTACAATCCCACAACTCTAGGCACAATCCTTAAATTTGCTACCTTTTATGTTTTTGAAAAATAATTAAAATGGATTGCACATAACCTAAAGCAAGAATAAACTTGATGGGTTTAAATTAGTTTCTGCCCTTGTCTGGACTAGCAATGCAATATGTTCAGCAACCACATTAAACATATGCTTTTGGAACTCTGTGTAACCTGAAACTCGAGTTTATACTCTTTATGCCACAAGAAGCCCAGGTTTGGCTTGAAGGTCCTTGATCCTTTTGCAACTCTATGTTCGATGCATCTGACGTTGGTCAATCGTCAAATGATAGAAATAAGAATAGCAAGACTGTTGCTTCACATGTGTGCATGTGCATGTGTTTGTTTTAATAGACCTACTGAATCAATCAATGTTGTATATTTAACTTTTGCTCCTTCAAATGCTCAATGTTTTTTTCTTTGTTTTTTTCCTCTTTCTTTGATCAATTTCAGGTGAGAATGGTAGTTGATGACGATTTTGAAGGTTTTGGTTTCACAGGAAAGAATGAATTGATAAATGGGAAAGCAGCTATAATTGGCTTCCTACTATTAATAGATTTTGAGCTTTTAACTGGTAAAGGTCTCCTTAAGGGGACAGGTTTCTTGGACTTCATTTATGCAGCTTCAAGGGCTTTCAACTCTTCATAGACATTCTTATTAATTCCTCATGAAGGTGCTGCAAACTTAAGTCTTTAATGAGTTCAGAAGGTAGATGTTCTGCATTAGCCTCATTTATCTTAAATGTTTTTTCACTTGAAAGGGGTATATATTGGGCACCTTGATATCATTCACTAGAACTTTGATTGTATTGTTTAGGTCTAATTTTAAAACTGCTTGTCTAGCAGAAGGTTTACATATTAGAATATAATTATGTACAGGAATTAATGTTATGATCGAATCTAGTTATATTTGCATACTGGTCACATGCTAATGGAGGATGAGTTCAAATTCTTTGGGACAACTGTATGATTAATTTGATGCATGAATTGAACTGTAGGGCAAAAGAATGCAAGAAAGGTAGACATGGGTGTGGAATGAGGGAATGCCCATACATACCCTATAAGAACTAAGTAATGAAGAATTGCTTGAGATTACTTGCTAATGTTTAACCAAAGCTATAAAGGGCCTTGGTGAGAAGGGGGTCCTATTTGTACAGAGATGGTTGGATGACCTGCAAAGGAATGAAAATTATAAAAGACTGAAGATAACTATGTATGGTTCAAAGTACTTTGTAAGGTTTATTTGAGAATTTCATTTCTTTCTGAAGAAAACAAAATTTAGTATTTCTTGTTGTCGGGACAATCATGTCTATACACCGAGTTGGTTGACCATCAATTTGGTTGCCATGCAGGTGGTATTGTCATAACTGGAAATGATCCAACCTCAGTTTTAACAACTTGGAAATGTAATATTAGAGAAGTCTAATCAGAGCCTAAGTCTCTTTTGATACTATGTGAAGATAAAGAGTGCCTATATATAAGAAAGGAATTTCTCTTTTCCTTGGATACAATCCATAAAAATAGTCAGCTGCAATTAAGTGTTCAGATACAAATTCCAAGATCTCCATGGATGAAGACTTTGTCAAATTCCTTTTTGGTTGAGGCTAGTCTGTGCTAATGACAGTTACTTTAAGTGGAATATAAATGCAGGTTAAATTGCTTGAGTTAATAGGCAATCTATCGCAGGTCATTAGAATATTGGCATGATCAGGTGTTAAGGCCAAGGTAGGGGTGAATGTGGTATGGATAATATTCGTCCGAATCCATTTTCATATTCGAATCAATCTAAATACGGACAGAAATTTGATGATCCGACTAATATCTTTATCCGTATCCTTATCCGTTAAAAAAAAATTGATATGGATATGGATAGACAACTATCCGATCCGTATCCAAATATCCGAATCTACTTGTAACCTTATATAATTTTATATAGCACTTATTAAGTTTTAAGAAAAATATTCAACCATATAAACATGTTATTAACTTGATTTATCGTCTATTTAGTAATATCTTTGATTCTATGGTTATAAAGTTTAATTATTCAACTTATATCAATACTTTCATGATCTGAATTGTACCCGTATGATCGTATCCGTTTAAAACAAAAATGGATATGAATTTTTGCATCTGAATAATATCTATATGCCTATTTTTATTCATTAGACAAAACAAATATGGATATGAATATGTTGGCATCCGATCCGGTTTCAGCCCTAGGCTAAGGTCATGTTTGTGCTTGGGTATGATGATGTTGAAGTTGAACTATTTCCAGCTTTTGTATAAAGAGACTGTAAGTAGTAGTTTTACAGGACGAATGATCATGAACTTTAGTTGCTTCCATAAGCTTATCAGTGTGATGTTTGCTGTACATTACAAACTAAATAATACTATGCAAGCAAAAAAAAAAAAAAAGAAAAGAAAAAATCTTAACAGATAACATTTCAGTGTTTATCTGAGAAAAGTTTATTTATTTTTATTTTGGATTTTTAAGTTTCTTTTAATCAATCTTTGTGGTGTCATGTGGATGAGTTGCCATTTTTTTCTTTTTTTACTTCTTAACAGACCGAAACATTAGGGATGAAAACAGAATAGATCAAGGGATCTGCAATTTCTCAAATCCCAGACAGACTTGAACTTCAGCTCCATTGCTCATGTAGAAATGTTGGATTTTGCTTTCTCTTTGTAAGATACCTGCTACATTCCTGTTACATAAATACAATGTGCCAATTGTGCGTTTCTCACCATATTTAGAATTTTTATTTTGGTATATTGTTGGCTAAGCATTCTGTGCAAAATGCAGTAAGATTTCTTCCAAGCAGAAGTTCCTGATAAGCAGTGCATTTCCTAAGTCACATGCATGGTGAGCCTAGCAATTAGAAGGTCAAGATTATGTCATATTTTTCAGGGATTTGCAAATGTACCTTGACTCTTGGTCAACCTATCATTCTGCTGAGTTTAAATGCCATCTGTTATACTATATTTAGCACATTTAAAATGCATGTGACCTGTAGAATCATGTGGTTTGAGCGCATTTCATGAAATTTATGCGCTTGCTTTTGGCTGATTGAGTGACACAAGTGAGTGAATTCAGGTGGATGCATGTCAGTTCTTTGTAAACAAATTATTTTTTTGGTACACCAAACTCTTCTATAAGAAGATGAAAATCCTGAATTTTAGGGCTGTAATTTCCAAAATAAAGAACAGATAAAAGGTTAAAGCATCCAAAGTCAATTGGCTGAGTGATTAGCTCTACTGGGATTAGATACAATTTAGTCATCACTAAAATGTATGGCTGAATGTCTGTAGGATCCAATATCTCTTCCTTATTGCTCAATCCTATAAATCTGTCTAGGTTGTTGGAAGATGAGATGAGATCAAGGCTGCAGCATCTGTGTATATGGCAGGGAGAGAATGTCTTGATATCAATTTAACTTTAAGATGTTTTATTCTTTAGTATGCAACATGTGCTACATAGGGGAAGAATGTGGTAAGTATATTTCTTCAAGATAATTGTAGCTGGATGCAGCTTAATGGAGTTTCTCATTCTCCATCCTGCAAATGATTCACTTTTCTGAGACTCAAGCTAACATGACTTGCGGTTCTAGAATTTAGCTAAATTATACTCCAAGTCGCTGTGGATTAATATTCAGTCCTAGGAAGTTGTCATGTACAAAAATAAGAGCTGTAGTTTGCTAGAACCGTAGCTTATTGAAATTCGCTTCCTTTTTCTTTTCCTGGAGTACATGTAGTCTCATTGCGTAGGACTCAAGCTTTATCAAACGACATCAAAATGCAAAGGTACGCAAGTTTGATCTGAGTCCACTACCCTGGATTTCATGTTCTGTCTTGTGCTAAAGTTACATGCCTTGAACTCAAAGGATTAATTCAGATAGGTTTGATCGTCTTCACTTTATATTATTAATCAGAGAATTCAGCTACCAATAATTGTTAGCTTGGTTAGGTGGCATGTCTCTCATGAAGGTGTCATGAGATCGGGTCGTAAAAAAATTAGAGGGTTCAACTCAATCACCCACCATAAAATTGAGGCTTGTCCCAGTCATGGTGGGATTCACTTTCTTTCTTTTTCTTTTTCTTTTTTTTCTTTTTTATTTTTTTCTCAATCAATTATTTTTGATTGGTGCAAGGATGTTGTGTGATCGAACTCGAGATTATGAACCGGACAAGATCCAAACGCATTCAGATTGGAATACTTCATTGACTGTCCATCACATTAAATTTAACGTGGGCGGTAGCTTTGAACCATCCGAAGGTTTTCAACCATGACTTGTCAACCAAATTACGTACCTGCTTTCTCTCCACTCATTCAGGTGCTCGGTTTTCCTCCTCTCCTCTGAGTCTCTTTCCCCGCTGCATTTTTTAGACCAGAGAACGGGTCAAAGACTTCAAAATCTACTCATTTACAAAAGAAAAGACCAAAAAAAAGAGAAAAAGACTTCAAAGTCTACTCAAATCTCTCACCTTCATTGGGCTTATTTTGATTCAAGGTTTAAAAGAACGGCGACATAAAACTGGAACAATCATTATGAAGGTTCCACAAATTTCTAGCTCGGGATTGAACTAGAAGGTTCAGTCCTCAGAGCATTCGAACTATTTAGCTATCGCCTGGTGTTATTTAGCAAGTATTATGATATTTTTCATTTAATATCGTTTAAATTTCAAATCTGCATATTATATATATCAGAAATAATTTTTATTTTTATATTAAAAATATAAATTACTTAATGTACAGTGATATGAGAAAAACGTGCAATGTATTCGTGATTGTTTTTGTTTCCAGTTATAATGGCTAAAACCTGTAGTTATAGCAACAAATAATATATTTCAAAAATAAAATCAACTTAAACCGAACTGAGGGAAACAAAAATAGTGGAAGTAGCCAGCGTTGTTGTTGGAACTACTGCACCCAGCCTAAGTGATCCATTTTGGAGGGGAAAAAACACATGAAATTAAAAACAAATGAAAAAAAAAAAAAACATCTATCAAAACCGTCAAATAGATAATAACTAATTTTTATTTTATCCATTGGATTCATCCGTATGATGGAGAGGAGGTCTGCTATTCATCCAAATTCGATCCCGAATCGGACATTCTTCAATGAGAGTTGGAGTCTTATGGTCACACTCAAAAGAGGTAGATGCGCCGGGTCATCCTTCTCCAACTCTTTTTTTTTATTTTCATCAAAAAAAAAAAAATTTTTTACCTCTCAGTTCGACTTTGAAAAATATAACCCTCGTGCTTCCGTGAATATTCCTCCTCTCATCTTTGACAAACCCTTCTACAAATCAAAGACCACCCTTCCAGGGTTGACCGGTTGACCTATCTTTTTCTCCCGTACTCAAGCGACAATATATCAAAATGTATAGATCCCAGTTCCAAACGCTCCACCTCCCACAAAACTGGAGGGTTCCACACTACAAAATTCCTAAGACCAGCATTGACCTGCTTGTCGGATTCCGGTCACATGAGGCGGTCTGAAGAACAAGCTAGCCGTGGTTCAACCGGCCGAACCGCCGGGAAGGAGATAAGATACAGGGGAGTGCGCCGCCGGCGGTGGGGGAAGTGGGTGTCGGAGATTCGGATCCCGGGAAGCCGAAAGCGTCTCTGGCTGGGGTCCTACTCCGCCCCACAGGCCGCTGCAGTGGCCCATGACACCGCCATGTTCCTCCTACGTGGACCATCCTCGTCCAGCGGTCTAAATTTCCCCGATCACGTCACCTTGTCTGATTGCGTTGGCATGTCGCCCAAGTCGATACAGAGAGCGGCGTCGGACGCCGGCATGGCGATCGATGCTGAGCTGATTGCCGCAGGTCCATTCATGGAGGCTACGTGGGAGCGTGGTGGCTTGAGTTGTGGAAATTAGTGAGGTTAGGGACTGTGGAGGTGAGAGAAATATTTGAAGGGATGGTTAACTAAGAGAGATCTCCATATCTGAAGTGCTGTTACTAGCCGTAGTTGATTATTTATCTAAATTATCTCGTAATCTTTGTAATAATTACTTGGTTTGTCTAATGTTGTCTACAGCTAGGAAAGGTGGCAAGAAGGAATTATAAAGGATTGCTTTCTTATTGGAAACTAAGAGTCATCAGATGATTTTCTTTTTAAAAAAAAAATCGATTTTCTACTTTTTGGATACGATGGCATAATGACTTTGCCCCCGCCTCCTTTTTCTTCTTCTTTTTCTCCTGGTCCTTTTCTTTTAATTTTTTTAATTTACAATCTGGATATTTAAATAACAATTATATATTTAAATGGTCTCTTATCTATGCACTTCACCAGACAATCCCAACGATATCAATATGCTAAAATTAAATTAACATGATATTATTAGATCTGAGATTGTATTCTAAAATTATGTTCAAACGCAGAGAATTCCATACTCAGAATTCATACTCAAAGAGGAGGACATAGCTTTAAAAGTGAAGGAGTTGTCCCTTAGAGATGGAGGAGCTGTTTGTTCGCCCAGAGTCCGAAGTACTGTGCTATCTCCCCAAAATCTGAATGAACAAAAAATTGAATTGAATCTACCAATCTATACTGAGGTTTATTACTCATTTTTGTACTTTGTTTTATTTTTCAATTATTTTTTTAATTGAGAAAAGAAAGAGAAAGTAGGAATTCTTTATCCCATTCGAAAAGATACTATCTCATAATTATTTATGACTGTTTTTGTCTCTAGCATGACTACTTGATGAAATGTGTTGGCTTATGAACTCGTCACATATTGAAGTTGTTTATTCCACTCGTCGATATGGCTTTCTGTTCTTCCTGCTACACAAACATAATCTAAAGCACCGAATGATTATATTTTTTCTCCTTTCCTTATCCTGGATTTCATTTCTATTTTCTTTAATTAATTTGATTCAATCCATTGAGTTGCCGCTCCAATCCAAAATGAGAAGACCTTCCCTTGAACTGATCTCCTCAATGAGTGACTGACTCTCGTAGTTCATTAGGCAGAAGCTTCTTCTTCTTCTCTGTATTATTTAAATCCACAAGCCTTGTCCCACCCTTTTTACCTATTTAGGAGGCTGGAAATCAGATCCGAGAGAAAATGAGTTGCCACCAAAGCTGAGGATGATGGCAAAGATGAGGTTCCACCCCAGGAAAGACTTGGGGATAAAGATGCAAGGAGAATTGAGTTTCTACAGCTAAGCCGGCTATTTTTTATTTTATTATAGATAGACAGGTAAGAGAGAAGATCGATTACGCCGAGAGGAAGACACCATCCTCAATTTTTATTTGTTATAAACCTAAACTTTTTGAAATCTAATAATTAATTAGTGATATACTATAGAATCTTGATTTGGATGGTACAATCATTGCCATGCATAGGATGTAATGGTTTGATTTTGATCTCCCCATATATAATTCTCAAATCAACAAGTGGTGGCTCGATATCCCTAGAATCATGGAATTAGCATAACGTAATTACTATAATAATTATATCGATATAAAACTAATTTGATATTATAACATCAAAGCATATTATTATCATATGCCTTATAAAACTAATAATTTTTTATATATTATTTAGTTATATAATTATAATTTTTATAATATTTTATAGTACCAAATATAATATATTATACTAGTATTGTAATAATATATTATTTTTATAGTATTGTAATAATACTATAATAAAAGGAAATAATACCATAAATTGATATAATCATTTTAATATGATGCAGTTTAAACTATATTATTGTTTCATAATAATATTTTATTATATTATAATATTATTATAATATAATACTAAATATTATATTGTAATAATAGTATATTAATATTATTGTTACCAATAATATAATAATACCATAATAATATCATTTTATAAGGATGCCATGGAGGAGGAGAAGAATAGTTAAGAGTGGTGAGGGAATCTCTCCTGGAGGATTTTGTTTATCAGAGAATTTTTTATACTTGGAGCTGTGACTGATTTTGACTATGGTTTGAGTTGTAAGTTTTGGATTTTTATAGTTAAATTGCAATTGTAGGCATCCAAACATTTGTTTTTGTATCCATAATTTAATTGCAGTTAATTGGATTGTAGCATACTGATTATAGTCAATCAAACAGGGATGGCCAAGGATTAGGTATGGGTCAAATAAGCCATTCTCGTATCCATCCCGCACTTGTCTTTGAACGGGGGGTAGAGCAAGATAAATAGAGTTAGATGCGCGGGTTGGTCAGATTAGGTTAGGTAAAGTTATGAATCTTTTTCTTCATACAATCAAATAAATAAAAATATAAAAAGTAAATATTAGTACTTGATATAACATTAAATAAAATAAGAGTTAAAGACATAAAATATAAGAAACCAATTTTTTCATAATAATAAATATATAATAGGTAAAATTTTTATTTTTTAGGAAGTTGAATATTCTATTTTTTTTTGGATAGAAAGGATGGCCACACTAATCTGGTACGAGAGCAGCTCAAATGGTCAAGGTATACAAAATCTCACAGGACAGGAGGGCAGACATCTCCTTATCTCTAAATTCAGTCTTCCGAATGCTCTACCACAAAGACAGCCATCCAATCTGCCGCGCTGTTCGCCTTTCGATAGATGTACCAGAAAGACACCACCGCAGAATGGCGAAGGGATATCCAGATGTCTCGAATCAACGAATAAGCCCCCATTGGTCTGGATCGCCTTGGATCCAGCCGATGACAGTGGTAGAATTATCCTCAATAAAGATCCTCTCCGTCCAAAGTTTCCGTATAGTAAAGATAATGTCAGCCAAGTCGTATGAATCTCCACGTCAAGGATGGAAGATTCCAAAAGATGGGATCCTTCAGCCACTAGCAGTCGAGCATCAGGGCTATGAATGACAAAATCAGCTCTATTTCTGCCATCCCTAACACTACCATCAAAGTTTACTTTGACACATCCCGAAGGAGGAGGCTCCTAAGATATGAATAAAGCCCGTTGGATTGCTGCTGGTGCAGCAAAGGAGTCCTAGGACTCGAAGTTGTCAAGAAAACGTGCAGCAGTATCAAACCGAAGTTGAATTTCTTTAACCTAAGAAAAGCAATCAACTAAAACTAAAGTGAACAACTAAATATCATGATATGTAATAATTCGCATATTCAATCTTTCTAAAGAGTGGAGTTGCAAAGGGGGTTTTCCCACCGTGCACATCCATCCTGGATCCACAATGGGTTGGGTCAAAACCCACTCCTTTAAGGTTATGTCAGGTCAAGTACTCGATGGAGCAAAACAACTTACGACCCTTAAACCTTCTAGAAGGGGTAATCCACGCCTATACTGTGGCGCCACGGAAATGCCTAGAGTGCTGCACACCATCCAGCTTAGCCTGTGCCTGTCTTTTTTTATTTCTTTAAAGAAAAATTAGTGTTTTATTTAGTCTGTGATAAATCATAACACTCCTACTGGACTTGTTTATTGGGTGGGCCAAAGTGTGTTCGAGTGAGGCTCAGCCCAAAGTATAACTTAATTGAGAAATTCTTTGTGCACCGCACGCGGTGCACGAAGTGGGTTCGAGTGAGGCTCAGCCCAAAATATAACTTAATTGACAAATTTTTTGTGAACCGCACGTGGTGTGCGAAGTGGATCCGTGCGGAACGCGCGCGTGGTGGTTGGTTCATGCTCGGAGCCAGGCAGCGTACGGAAATTTTTTTTTTTTTTCCCTGCCAGATTCGTGTGTGAACCAATCACTATGGTGAGTGCATTCGCGCACCGCACGCGGTGCACAAAGAATTTCTCAACTTAAATTAGTTAGACAAGGGCGAAGCTCAGCCTGACTTTTGGGCCTACTTTTCGGGCCAGAACTTACTAGTAATTCGAATTTCGGACTGGATCTTGAGCTTTCTGAATTTTTTTTTTAATTTTTTTTTAGAAAAATCTCTTGTCAGCTAGGCTGCATAGATACGGTAGATGAACCCACACTCGCTGCTGTCCTTGCCATAATTGTGTACCCCTGGCCATTCGCCTTAGCCTCAATCGCAAGGCTGCCCTTGTGAGTCCTTTTTCTAAATAATATAAAAAAAAATTATTTATTTAAATAATTTAAATTCTAATTTATTTACGAATCTAATGTAAAAGGGATAAAATATTATTTTGAATGGTATTTTATCCAAGCCACGTCATCCATAATTTTTACGTAGACGTCGTCCAAAAAAAAAAAAAAAAAATATCATTTTGAATGATATTTTTAAAAATATTATTTAAAATGATATTTTTAAAAACGCCATTCAAAATGATGATTTCTATTTTTTTTCTCAAAAAAAAAGAAAAAAAATAAAAAAATATAAAATTATAAAATTTATAAATTTAAATTTTTAAATAAATAAAAATTTTAAATTTGAATTAAATTTAAAATATAAAAATTTAAATTTTTAATTCAAATAAAAAAGATAATTTTAAATTATTTTTTTCTTTTCAAATAATTTTTTTAAAAAAATATCCAAATAAAAAACTTAAAAATTTAAAAAATTAAAAATATCATAGAAAAAGAAAAAATGAGAAAGAAATATGAAAAAAATAAAAATTATAATTTTGAATTTAAAAAAAATTTAAATTTAATTCAAAAACATCATTTCAAATTATTTCCCCATTTCAAATTAATTTAAAAAAAATAAAAAATAAAAAAAATAAAAAATGGCATTAAAAAGTCAAAAATTTAAAAAGATTGAAAAAAATAATAATTATAATTTAAAATTTAAAATAAATAAAAATTTTAAATTTAATTAAAATAAAAAATATCATTTCAAATTACTTTCCCCATTTCAAATTAATTTATTTAAAAAATATTTCAAATCAATAAAAAAATAGCCTAAAAAAATTTCATAAAAATAAAAAAAATGAAAAAAATAGAAAAATTATATAATTATAATTTTCAATTAAAAAAAATAAATTTTTAATTTGAATTTAATTTTGATAAAAGGAAAATAAATGCCATAAAAAAGTGAAAAAAAGAAGAAAAAATGTGAAAAAAAATTTATAAATTTAATTTTTTTAAAAAATAAGAATTTTAACTTTAATTCAAATAAAAAATATCATTTCAAATTACTTTCTCCATTTTAAATTATTTTTTTTTAAAAAATATCTAAAGAAAAGAAAAAAATATTGTAAAAAAATAAAAAATATCATAAAAAAAGGAAAATAATAGAATTGAAAAAAATAGGAATTGTAATTCTAATTTAAAAACAAAAATTATAATTTTTAATTTTAAGAAATAAAAATTCTAATTATAATTGAAATAAAAAATATCATTTTAAATAACTAAATTAATTTAAATTTAATTATTTAAAAATATTTTAAATAAAAGAAAAAAAATACATAATAGAATGCCAAAAAGATAAAAACGAAAGAAAACTAAAATTATAATTTAAAATTATAAAAATTTTAAATTGAATTCCAAAAAAAATGCCATAAAAGAAGTGAATAAAAGAGAAAAAAATGATAATAAAATAGAAATTATAATTATAAATTAAAAAAAATTTACTTTAATTCAAATTAAAAATTATCATTCAAATTACTATCCCCATTTTTAATTAATTTTATTTATTAAAAAATCACAAAAAAATAATTAAAGAAATTAAGAAAAAAATTAAAAAAATCAAAAAAAAAGAAAAGAGAAAAAAAAAGAGAAAATGCAAAGGGAATGGCATTTTCTTCCTTCTCCCCCTTCTCCCTTCTCCCTTTTCTCCCTCTTCTCCGGTATCTCTCCGGCGACACGGCGGCGAGCTCCCGACAGCGGTGAGCTGCCTTCTCTCTCTCCCTCTTCATCTCTCTCTCTCCCTCTTTTTCATTGGCCACCGATGTCAGAGGGCCGGCAGCGGGCCGCGCACCCCGGCGGCGGGCCGCGCACCCGCGGCGGCCGCGCACCCCGACGGCGGGCCCCGGCCCCCTCCTCTCCCTCTTCCTCTCTCTCTCTTCCTCTCTCTCCCTCTTTTTCCTTGGCCGCCGGCGACGGACGCCCGACGGTGGCCCATGCGCCCAGACGGCGGGCCCCCGCAGTGGCCCTGGCGGTCCCCTTCCCTTGGCCGGCCCCTCCTTTCCCTCTTCCTCTCTCTCTCCCTCTTTTTCCTTGGCCGCCGGCGTCAGAGGGTCGGCGGCCGACTGCACGCCTCGATAGCGGGCCCCCTCCTCTCCCTCTTCCTCTCTCTCTCTTCCTCTCTCTCTCCCTTTTCCTCGGCCACCGACGACTGACGGTCGGCGGCGGGCCCCGACGGTCCCCGACGGCGGGCGCGACAGTCCCCTTCCCTTGGCCGGCCCCTCCTCTCCCTCTTCCTCTTTCTCTCTCTTCCTCTCTCTCTCCCTCTTTTTTCTTGGCCGTCGGTGGCAGATGGCCGGCGGCAGCCCGGCGGCGGCCCCCCGCAGCGGGCCCCTTCCCTTGGCTGGCCCCTCCTCTCCCTCTTCCTCTCTCTCTCTTCCTCTCTCTCTCCCTCTTTTTCCTTGGCCGCCGGCGACGGACGACCGGCGGCGGCCTGATGCGGCGGGCCCCGACGGTCCCCTTCCCTTGGCCGGCCCCTCCTCTCCCTCTTCCTCTCTCTCTCTTCCTCTCTCTGCCCCTCTTTTTCCTTGGCCGTCGGTGACAGACGGCCGATGGTGGCCCATGCGCCCTGACGGCGGGCCCCGACGATGGGCCGTGGGTGGGCCCTGCGGGGGTCGAGCGGTGGGCCCTGTCGGGGGGGCGGGCGGCGGCTCCCTGTGGCGGGCCCCGACCCTCCCCTTCTTCGGCGGCGGGCCCGGCAGTGGGATACGACAGGTCCCTCGCGATGGGCCGCGATGGTGGTGGGCCCCATCGGGCTCCGACGGCCGCTCTGCGACGGCCCCCGGTGGCGGCCCCGCGACGGCCCCAGCGACGGGTCATCTATTTTAATCTTTTTATTTTTTCTTTTTATCTCATTATTTTTTTTTTTTTATTTTTATCTCATTAGATTCAAATATATTTTAAAATTCGATTCGATCATAATTTAAAAATTTTAAAATATATTACATTTCATGAAAACGTAGATCCATCAATTGATCAATGTAGAATATTCTATGATATCCATATAAAATATATATTTAAATATATATTTTTGTATGAATATCGTAAAATATATATATTGATCAATTGATTGTCCAGTTTGGACAGTTTGAGAATTGTATTTAATTCTATAGATAATTACATTATTCGAATGATATGCGGAGAGTTCAAGAGAAATTTTGGATAGTATTTTTCTTTAGTTCTTCTCACACATTTTGAGTCGTGTGGGAAGAACTAAGGAAAAATGCTACCGAAATTTTTTTCGATCTTTTTTGCGTATCGTTTGATTAATGTAATTAATCTATAGAATTAATGCAATTCTCGAATAGGATAGGATCTATTTGTACCTATTTATTGATGATATGATGCATGTATCATGTAAATCTTTTGAAACGATAAAATAATTAATAATACTAAATATTTTGATTTTGATTTTATCGTAGGTTTCTCTGAGAAAATGGCCAGTACTCGAGTTCGTGTACTATTGTATTATGATGGCATGATACAGAATGATGAAACTGATGTACAGTACAGTCACCCTGCAAATCGGATGATTAGAGTATCTTCATCATTATCACGTCAAGAATTATTGGATCATTTATACAGCAGTATTCCATAGACAAAGAAAAATATGAAATAAAATTGAAATAAAAATTTTCTAATCTATCGGGACAGTTAATGCAGAGCAAATATATCTTAGTTCCAATTGATATGATGAAGATGTCGAAGAAATGCTGACCTTTCCTTTGAAATATTCAGAATGTAGATTTTTAGAATTATATATTGAAAAGGAAGATGTACCAAGCTTTGGATACCATAGTCGGCTTTTAACTCAAGCGGACAATAATGTTGGGCCTTCCTCACCTTTCGTAACTCCTATGGTGCAAACCGATAGTGTTGAGGCCGTTTTTACAGAATAGCATTCCACTACTGCCGGCCCTAGTTGTCCAATTATTCAGAGTCCTATAGTGACTTATCCTGTATCTTCTGCTATAGTGACTTCTCCTTTGCTAGAAGTAGTGGTAAGTGTGGGAGACGACACTCATATAGGGAACGATGACTGGGTAGTTGGTGGAATAAATTCTGATAGTCTAGCTAGGCTTTGAGTCAGATGAAAGTGGAGATGAAAATTGTTGGATGGATGAGGACAGTAGTAGTAATAATGATGATGGTGAAGATGAGAATGATGATGAAGATGTTCAGGCTAATATTAATGTGGAAGAACCTTAACCTCATTTGCACGAACCTCCATAATATTTTAATGATATAAATTTAGATGATGGTGGTTGTGTTAGTGTTGGTCGAAGATTGAACTCTGACAATCAGTTTTGGGACTCCTCGATGATTGAATTTTTTAAAGGTCTAATGTTTGAGAGTAAAGATTATGTAAGGAGAGCTGTTGATCTTTATCACATTATGAAGCATCTGATATACAATGTAGTTCAGTCGCATTCAAAATTATGGTCAGTACGATGCGCATCATCAGATAATATTCAAAATTGTAAATGGAGGCTTCGTGCTGCATTGTTGAAAAAATATGGATATTTTTAAATCAAAAATATGAGGGTCCTTACACTTGTTTGTTTACGGGATTGAGTCGAGACCACAAACATGTCAGTGGAAGGATGATTAGCACATTAGTCTGACATATTGTTGAGAAAGATCTCAATGTTAAAGTTGAAGCTATTGTGGCAACCGTTAATGATCAATTTCAATATACAGTGTCATACAAGAAAGCATGGTGTGGAAAGCAGAAGGCATTGGTTGATATTTATGGAGAATGGAAGCCGTCTTATGCTAAATTACCCTATTATATGGCTGCACTTCAACATGCAAATTCTGGTACAGTTGTTTCATGGAATTTTTTTTAAACTGTGAATTCCAATGTTCGAGTTTTAAATTATATTTTCTGGGCTTTCAAACCATCTATCCAGGATTTTATGCACTGCCGTCCTGTAATCAGCATTGATGGCACGCACTTGTATGGAAAGTTTAAAGATAAGATGTTAATTGCAACAGAAATTGATGCAGAGAATGAGATATTTCATTAGCATATGTAATTGTAGATGAGAGACGACTGCAAGTTGGAGTTGGTTTCTTTTTCAGCTCAGAACATATATCGTTAAAGATAGAAATAGAATATGCTTAATTTCTGACAGGCATCCAGGTATATTAAATGCCATCGCAGATGAGTCTATTGGATGGAGTCCACCACGTGCCTATCACCGATATTGTTTAAGACATATCTACAGTAATTTCAACACTCATTTTAAAAATATGCAGCTGAAAAGAGCAGTATGGCAAGCAGGAAGCACTCATCAAGTTCGCAAGTTCAACTTTATCATGGGTAGGATTAGAACAGTGAATAAAGAGGCTTGGAGCTGGTTGTCTGAGATAGAAAAGGAGAAGTGGACATTGGCATATGATGATGGCCTGCGCTATGGTGTCTTAACTATAAATTTGTCAGAGATTTTTAACAGTGTTTTACGAGGAGCTAGAAATGTGTCAATTACAGCTGATGTTCAAATGACATTTTATCATCTTGTGAAATACTTCAATACGAGGCATACCCAAGCCTTGAGATATGTAGAGGAGAATCTAAATAATCTTTTTACTCCTCATGTTGCAATTAAGATTGTTGAAGATCAAGTTAAAGCTAACCAGCACCGAGTGACAGCATTCAACCTTCAAAGAGGTATATATAAAGTGCTTACGAGGAGAGCAAGCGCAGGATTATGAGGTGAAAAAAATTTTTATATTGTTACTTTAGCTGAAAAAAAATATTTTTGTGGAAAGTGGAGCATGTATAAATATTCATGTTCACATGTTTTAGCTGTGTCAAGAAATTGCTGTACATTTTAGTAGTTTTGTGGATGATGTATATACAATTACAGCATATATGAATGCTTAGAGCGGTGACTTTAATCCATTACCACATGAAGATTATTGGATGCATACACATATGTTCAAATGTATTCCTGATCATAATCGTTTGAAACCCAAGCAGAAAGGTAGACCAAAGTCAACAAGACTACGAAATGAGATGGATGATAGGCAAATAAGAAGTAAGAACCACTGTGGCATTTGTAGAGAACAAGGTCATGACCGCCGTCGCTATCCTAGGATACTTCAACTTCAACTTCAAGTAGTGGAAGAAATTAAAGGCTTCGAAGACTTATTTTCATCATTATTTTATTATTTCTGTGAGATTGTATTTGAATATACGTGTTTAATATCCTGAGATGAACTGAATTTTGTGTTTAAATTGTATTGTGTGATAATATTGTGTTTAAAATATATTTCTCTTAAAATATATTGTGTCTTATTTTTTAATACATCTGTGATAATATCGTTATTTTAGATTCATTAGCGTATTATGGCTTACGATTCGCGGTATCCCGATCCTCGAGACAGCAGTATTCTTATATTGCAGGAGCACCATCAATCACAGACTATTTTAGATGACAACATAAGCATTCCAATCCTATTTACTATTTAAATTTTTATTTTAAAAGTCATATACATTATCTAATTATTATATTTTATTGCAGAAGCCCAGACATCTTTGTCTACGATGATCTGATGCTGACTTCTGGAGGATAGAGGACATCCCACATAGAGTGTTAGATTATTTACGATATCTGAGATTTTATGGAGTATATCAGATTGGTCGTATACAGATGGACGTTGGTCTTATTACTGCTTTGCTTGAGAGATGGCGTCCAAAGACACACACATTTCATCTTCTATTTGGTGAGGCGACCATTACTTTACAGGATGTCAGCATCCTTACTGGACTACCAATTGATGGCGATCCAGTTACCAGAGTTGAGCCCACGCTTACCATTCCGGAGTGGTAGGCTTTGTGCTTGCGATTGCTAGGGTTTGAGTCGATGCATATTTTTTCGATCATTCACGACTCAGGATTGAGTGTTTGGATGATCGTTATCGATATTTTCATATTGCGGATGATGCACCAGAGGAGATGGTGCAGCAATATGTTAGGGGTCAGGTGCTGCGATTGTTAGGTGGTGTCCTGTTATCCGATACTTCATCGAATAAGATGAAGTTGATATTTTTGCCATTATTATATGATTTAAACTTCGCTCGTCGACTCAGTTGGGGCAGTGTAGTACTAGCTTGCCTATACAGAGCTATGTATTGGGGTTCTTATGTGATCAGAACAAGATTGGTGGTTATCTTGTATTATTACAGGTATGTGAATTAAAAATTTTTATTTTTAATATTCAATTATATTTTATATTGGGTATATCATGTATGATTTTTTTTAAATTTGCAGATTTGGGTATGGGAGTGTATGCCGACTATCAGTCCATTACGACGACAGTTGCTCGAGATGCCATCAGAGCAGCAGGATCCTGATGTTCCATTTAGACTAGATGAACCATTGGGATATAGGTATCGAAATATTATTTTTTTTATTTCAAACTTACTGTTTTAAATTCGATAAAATTTATTTAACATGAGTAGATTGTGAAACAGATGGAACGTTGCATTCAACGTTCATCACGTATCGACGAGAGTGGCACGGGTTTATAGGTGTCAGTTGATATATTAGTTGATACATATAGACGGATAAATTTTGAATTTTTTACAAATATCATTTTACAGTATTCATAATCTATTAAAATTTTAGCTTACTAATTTTTTTTATTTTAACTCTATCAATTTTTGTGGGAGCCATATACAGATGAGATATTGGCTATACTGCCACAAATGTGTACAGTTGGACACGATATATGGACTGCTAGGGTGCCACTTATTTGTTTTGATATGGTAGAGTGGCATCTTTTCGATCGTGTCCTGCGGCAGTTTGGTCAGATTCAGGGCATCCCAGAGCAGTTTGATACCAGCCAGGAACTTCATCGTATTGATCGACGAGGGAGAGCTCGTATTGACTGGCGTATCAGACATGCAGAGTACATCGATATTTGGGATGCACGTCAAGATCACATTGTTCATGGTGATCCTATTTTGAGAGGTCGTTCATATACCGATGACTACATGGTTTGATTTTTTAGCATTACGGTGCGAGTCACTGGACAGCCTCGGTATGCAGTTCCCGGATACGAGGGCGAGAGTTCTACTGTGCATCTTTTGGTAAGATTATGAAAATTACTTTATGTTATTTGTGTTATATTTTTATTTTATATTTTACATTATACTGACTGTTTTATTTTTATTTTGTAGACTGATTCTATGTCGGATCTTGTGTTGGACGCTCGTCGTGCTTTATCTACGATTGATGAGGACGAACGGATTCGGATACTGCGGGAGATAGAGAAAACAAGTTCTAAAATATTGGTGGCGATTGGTGTTGACCCATATAGCTGTGCGCCTTGGTATGGAGCAGCTCCGATGCCAGATATGAGATATACGCCGTCACCATATGTTTCACATATGCCATCACCGCATATTCCGCAGATGTCATCATTAGATGCTGCACAGATGCCACTGCCTTTTGATCCATAGATGACAGTGCCTTCTTCTTTCTACATCCCCCAAATGACATCACCGGATACCAGTTGGCCATATGAGTATGATACTTTCTTTTCATGTCCATCCGTGTATCCAAATGAGAGGGTTGAACGAGTCTCTCAGTCCGTAGATGATCCGACAACATCAGTTATTCCTGAGCAGCATGATCAGCAGATCTCCTCCACTGATATAGGGGAGGAGCCATCACAATAGGAGCAGCCGGCGAGGACCTTCCTGAGAAGGTCCAAGCGACCACGGGCACCGTGACATCCTTGTGAAACTTAATCTTTGTTATATTTGTACTTAGTATTTTTTACATTTTTATTGTACTATTTTTTGTACGTTTGATATTTTTATTCTATTTAATAATATTAAATATTAATTTTATTTTATATTATTTAATTTCAAGTGATCGGATATTATACTTTGTGCATATGGATACACATACTCGAATGTGTCTCAGAACATTAGGAGAGAAAAAGTTATGCTAAAAGGACTATAAAAATTATAACATAAATAATAATAATATATCGAATAATTTAATTATGAGATGAATTAGATCGTACTGGTATATCTCGATCTGATACAGGTACGAACAGGTACGTATGGTGTGGTATGGAAAAAAAAATTAATTAATTTTAAATAAAAAAAGTAATTTGAAATGATATTTCTTATTTGAATTATATTTTTTATTTTAATTAAAATTAAAAATTTTATTTCTTTCAAATTTAAAATTATAATTATAATTTTTTTTATTTTTTTATATTTATGGCTTATTTATGGTACTTTTTATTTTTTTAATTTATTATTTTTTATATTTTTTTAAAAAAATTAATTTTAAATAGGAAAAGTAAGTTGAAATGATATTTTTTATTTGAATTAAAATTAGAATTTTTTTTAAATTCAAAATTATACCTTATATTTTTTTACCATTTCTTTCTCATCTTTTCTTTTTTTATGGTATATTTTATTTCTTTAATTTTTTAAGATTTTCTTTGAAATATTTTTTTGAGAAAAAATTTTAAAAGAAAAAAATAATTTAAAATTAACTTTTTATTTGAATTAATATTAAAATTTTTATTTTTCAAATTTTAAATTTTAAATTTATATTTTTTATCATTTTTTCCCTTTTTTATCTTTTTGGTATTTTTTAGGTATTTCTTCCTTTATTTAGAATATTTTTTAAAAAATTAAATTTAAATTAATTTAGTTGTATAAAATGATGTTTTTTATTTGAATTATAATTATAATTTTTATTTCTTAAAATTAAAAATTAAAAATTTTGTTTTTGAATTAGAATTAGAATTTCTATTTTTTTTTAATTCTATTTTTTTCTCTTTTTTCTTTTTTTATAATATTTTTTATTTTTTTACATCAATTTTTTACTTTTCTTCAGATATTTTTTTCAAAAAATAATTTGAAAGAGATAAAATAATTTGAAATGATATTTTTTATTTGAATTAAAGTTAAAATTTTTATTTTTTTAAATTTTAAATTTATAATTTTTAATTAAAATTTTCATTTTTTAAAATTCAAATTTATAATTTTTATTTTTTCGCATTTCTTTCTCCTTTTTTTCTTTTTCTATGGTATTTTTAATTTTTTTAATTTTTTAAATTTTTGTTTAAATATTTTTTAAAAAAATTAATTTGAAAAGAAAAAAATAATTTAAAATTATCTCTTTTATTTTAATTAAAAATTCAAATTTTTATATTTTAAATTTTATTCAAAATTAAAATTTTTATTTATTTCTAAATTTAAAATTATATATTTTATTTTTTCCCATTCTTTTCTATTTTTTTTACTTATTTAAAATGATATTTTTTATTTCAATTATAATTATAATTTTTATTTTTTAAAATTTAAAATTATAAATTTTATTTTCAATTAGAGTTACAATTCCTATTTTTTTTCAATTCTATTTTTTTTCTTTTTTTCTTTTTTATGATATTTTTTATTTTTTTACAACATTTTTTTTCTTTTCTTCAGATAATTTTTTTAAAAAATAATTTGAAATGGACAACGTAATTTGAAATGATATTTTTTATTTGAATTAAAATTAAAATTCTTATTTTTTTTAAATTTTAATTTATAAATTTTTTTTTTCACATTTTTTCCTCTTTTTTTTTCACTTTTTTATGGCATTTATTTTTTTATCAAAATTTAATTCAAATTAAAAATTTATTTTTTTAATTCAAGTTTATAATTATATAATTTTTCTATTTTTTTCTATTTTTATGAAATTTTTTTAGGCTATTTTTTTAATTTGTTTGTAATATTTTTAAAATAAATTAATTTAAAATTAGGAAAATAATTTGAAATGATATTTTTTATTTTAATTAATTTTAAAAATTTTATTTTTTTAAATTTCAAATTATAATTCTTATTTTTTTTCGATTTTTTTAAATTTTTGATTTTTTAATGGCACTTTTTAATTTTTTAATTTTTAATTTTTTGAATATTTTTTAAAAATTAATTTGAAATGGGGAAAGAATTTGAAATGATGTTTTTGAATTAAATTTAAAATTTTTATTTTTTTAAATTTAAATTTATAATTTTTATTTCTTTTGCATTTCTTTCTCTTTTTTTTCTATGATATTTTTAATTTTTTAAATTTTTAAGATTTTTGTTTAGATATTTTTTAAAAAAATTAATTTGAAAGAAAAAATCATCTAAAATCATCTTTTTTATTTGAATTAAAAAATTTAAATTTTTATATTTTAAATTTCATTCAAAATTAAAATTTTTATATGTTTATAAATTTAAAATTATAAATTTTATTTTTTTTCTATTCTTTTTCGTTTATTTTCTTTTTTTTTTGGGGGAAAAAATTAGAAAATACCATTTTAAATGGCGTTTTCTATTTTTTTTTTTTGGACAACATCTACGTGAAAATTGTGGGTGACGTGGCTTGGATAAAACGCCATTCAAAATGGCGTTTTATTCCTTTTGTATTAGATTCAATAATAAGTTAGAATTTATATTATTTAGATAAATAATTTTTTTATATTATTTAGGAAAAAGACTCCTGCTTTTGTTGGCTCGATTGAGTTCTCATTGTCGGTTGCAGTCTCGAGGAAATGATGGTAGTTGAAGTCAATGAAGAGAAGCTTTCCATCCAACGCTAGCCCTCCACCCTAACCTCGCTCCAAGGGAAAGGTTCCAACACTTTCCTCGATAAGGCTCGACGCTCTTCAACCTCATCCTTTGAAGTGAACCAGCTTTCTCTCGTCTCTCAAAAAAAAAAAAAAAAAAAAACCCCAAGTGAACTGATGGATGAACCAGCTAGGTTATGGATCTATGGTATGTATAGTATATGAAATCTTGGTTGGACCCGGCTGCAAGACCTAAATACCATCTAGCTTGTTTATCAGAAGTATTAATATTTTAGATCCGACCCAGTCTATGGGCTTAAAATTCAAATCCAGATTCATTCGAACTTGAGTAGATTAGGCTGACTATCTAGCCTATGAGCAGACCTGGTCCGTACTCCCAAAGATAGTATTTGAATTTTTTTTTCTTATTATTGGAATAGAAATACGTATTCTTAGAGAATAGCTATTCACTCTTGCTATTCCAAATTTTTGTTTGGTTGAAAATCTGCTATTCTATAAGAAATAAGATGTAATTAATACAGTATTATTCTATATACCTAGAATAAAGTGTAATTAATACTCATTAAAGATTTAAAATAAGTTATTCTATAATCTATAGTCAAATAGCTAAATCAGGATAGATGAAAATAAGAGAAAGTTGGTCAAAATTACTAAATCAAAATAGCCCATTATATTTTTTTTCATCTATTTAAAAAATAAAATAAAATAAATTTTTATTTTATCTGAAATTGAAGCATCCAAACACTACCGAAGTGTTCTACGCGAGCACTAAATTTCTCCCACGAAGCCTTTCGTCACTCGACCGTTATTCTCTTTGATCACAGGGTACCTGGCGCGCCCGTCGGTCGGGGACCCCACATTCTTCATAAGAATTTTTATGAAGAAATTCTTCTGTATTTCCCTGATATTCTTTTGTTATTGTTGAGAATTCTCCCCCTCCCTCCCTCCCTCTCTCTCTCTCTCTCTCTCTCTCTACCAGAATCCAGCCCATTTCAGCTGTGTCTCGGCCGCGCGGGCTTTTAGGGTTATAACTCCGACAAATCCTCTCTGCTTCCTTTTCTCTCTTCCTCTTTGCTGGAATGACTTTTTTTTTTTTTTTTGAAAAAAAAAAAGTTTCTTTTTACTTTTAATTTCCATTATCTCTCTGTCTGTATCCAATTTATCGCCCTGTCCGAATTTTCCTCAATCTGTTTTGCCAAAAATAGAATGAAGAATGGGGGTCGAGGGGGAGGAATTCGCCGTCAGAAAATTAATGAAAGTTAAACCAAGAAATGCCGGTCGGAGCCGTTGTTTGCGGTTCCGGTCTCGGTCGTCAGAGCAATTTGGCCTTTGGATTGAGACTTTAATGCTTTTGTTGGTTCTTTTCTTCGTTTGAATCGAAGATTGGTTTTGGAACCATATTCTGCGGTTGGTGATCTTGGTTCTTGAGATTCTGGGAACCTTTTGGATTCAATTTGAAGGACTAGGAGGAGGAGTAGCTGTTCTTCGAATCGAGTTCTTGAAGAATCTGGAAAAGATTTGAAATTTACGGTACATTGGACGTGGAAACTTTCATTTGATGAGTGGTTTTGCGGAATCCCTCTTTATTTAAAAGGGATTTGTGTTGCAATCCTACAGTCTGTGTGTTTGAAGGTTTTGGACATAAGGAGTTTTCCTGGTGCAATGCAGTTCCATTGCCACAAGTAATGTGTCAAAGTTTCAACACCAAAGGAAAAAGGTGTTGTTTAGTTGCGCTTATGGGCTGCATTTGCTCCAAAGGTATTAGCACAGATGAGGATGGTGAGACCCAGCAGAAAGATCTGAGCAAGTCCTTGAAGCGGTTCGTCACGCTTTCGAAGAAAGAAGAGGTTGTGGTCGCAGTTGCTGAAGTAGTTGCTGGAAATGATGGGGGTTCGACAAGGCCAAAATCAAAGCCACAGGACAATGCAGCCAGCACTGCATTCCGAATGTTGGATGGGGGTGTGAAGAAAGCCATGGCGAATGTTGACAGGACAAGGAAAGCCATTGGGCACCAGAGACGGGCCACTGTGGTTGTTGGGCCAGATGGCAGTTCAACAGTTGGTGGCGATGAGGAAGAGGCGAATTTGGGGATTGTTGATGTGCCCAACGGGTTCTCCGGGGAGCATGTAGCTGCAGGTTGGCCTTCTTGGCTCACTTCTGTGGCAGGGGAAGCAGTAAATGGCTGGCTACCTCGGAGAGTAGATGCATTTAAGAAGTTAGATAAGGTCTGTTGTTTACTTTTTATTACTGTTTTTTCCTTCTATTTTCATGATTTAGTGCCTCCTGATCCATTGTTTGGTTGTTTTTTCTTTCTTTCATAGTCTTTGTATGGATTAGAGAAAAAGAATTTATCCTTGTAAACTCCAACATTGTTATTTTATGCTTTGGGAACTTTGTTTCGACTCTGGTTATCTTGAGAATATATATAGAAACATCCAGGATATAGATTCATATGCACCTAATATCATTATTGCAAAATTGATATAATTAATGTATATCTCCTCTGAACTTGTTTGGGTAGCTTAAAACAAGTCATAAGAAGTCATGATGTAATCGGTGACTCGTTAGAAATGCACCGCGATTCCTTAATATTGCTTTTGAAATTTCTGTTAGTGAAAATTGAGTTAGTGGCAATGGAATGAATAATGTAGGCAACTTTGATACAAATTGCCATTTTGGATTCTTGTCGGAGACATTGATAGAACTGTTATTTTCTATTTCATCATTGCATCCTTTCAGACTTATTTTTGTTATTTTAAAATAATTATGGTATACTTATGGTATTAATGCTAATTTGGGTTCAATTGCACAATGATTTGAAATTCTTTTGCCACCATAAATAAGGCTTGAGTTTAATATTGTTCAAGGATTAATTTGGGACCTTGCCAATGACTCTGAATTTAATCATGAATTATCTTTGCAGATTGGACAAGGAACTTACAGTCATGTGTACAGAGCCCGTGATCTTGAAACTGGCAAAATTGTTGCACTCAAGAAAGTGCGATTTGTTAATATGGATCCTGAAAGTGTCCGCTTTATGGCAAGGGAAATTCAGATTCTGCGTAGACTTGATCACCCAAATGTTATAAAGCTTGAAGGTATAGTTACATCACGAATGTCAGGTGACTTGTATCTTGTATTCGAATATATGGAACACGATCTTGCTGGACTTGCAGCGACGCCAGGGATCAAGTTCACGGAACCGCAGGTGTTTTCTCCAATAAAATGTTTCACGATTTATTGACCCTTGGTGATCCTTCAAACACTGTTTTCATGGTCTCACATACTCATTTAGACTTCCTTTGGATTTCAGGTTAAATGTTATATGCAACAGCTACTACATGGGCTTGATCATTGCCATAGTTGTGGGGTTTTGCATCGAGATATCAAGGGTTCAAATCTTCTAATTGACAACAATGGCATCCTCAAAATAGGGGACTTTGGCCTGGCAACAATTTTCAATCCTGATCACAAACAACCGCTAACAAGTCGTGTTGTGACTCTGTGGTATCGGCCTCCTGAGCTTTTACTGGGTGCCATAGAGTATGATGTTGCTGTTGATTTGTGGAGTGCTGGTTGCATCCTTGCAGAATTGTTTGCTGGGAAGCCAATCATGTCTGGAAGAACTGAGGTAAACCCTCTTTTGGCAGATGCTTAGTTATTAGATCAGGAAGCTAGTTAAGATAAGATATTCTTCTGTTATTTCTTTATCGTAGTCTTTTAAAAATTTTAATATAAGTAGATGGATAACAGTGATAACAAATGTTCATCTCTTTATCATAGAAGTTTTTCCCCCTCTCTATAACTGCTAGTTGTAGCAATAGTCATCCTCTTATAAACCTTGCTGGCGGAACCACTCTTAGGTGGAGCAACTGCACAAGATTTTCAAGCTGTGTGGGTCACCATCTGATGAGTACTGGAAGAAATTGAAGTTGCCTCATGCAACTATTTTCAAACCTCAACACCAATACCGACGCTGTTTTGCTGAGACATTTAAGGATTTCCCTCTTTCAGCATTAGTACTTTTGGATTCTCTACTTGCAATAGAACCAGAGAATCGGGGAACAGCAGCTTCTGCCCTCGCCAGTGAAGTAAGTTCTGATTTTCTGTAACTTGCACTTTAAATCAGAGTCGTTTTCTTGAACTGCCTTTAGGCATTAGTTTTTGGTTTCTAATTTTTTTTTCGGAGTTTTGTAATGTGAGCAAATATGGTACCAATAATTCTTCAATAGATATCATTCTGTACTATTGATTTGCATGCAAGTTATCTTTGTTTCTAATATTTTAATTTTCTGAATGCGGGAGTGATCTTTATATGATCTTACTGCAGGAATCTTTTTTTGGTGGTATCTTATTCTTAACTTGGGAAGCGCATTACATGCTTTGGCAGAGCAAGAATTTTATCAGTCCTCTAAGACTGCATGCATTTCTCTTTCAAAACATAAACTTCAATTCTTTTGTATAAGAATGATGCTGTTTTGATTATTTATAGTCTCCTTGATCTAAATTTTCTCAAAAAAATGCTTATATTATATTTTATTCTTTTCACATTGTCATAGGATTATCTAATTTTTTTCATGTTTTGTTATTTATATTTTACTCCATTTCATACTTTTATGATCAGTAACCTCTACTTTTACTTTCCAGTTCTTCAGATCAAAGCCACTTGCTTGTGATCCTTCAAGCTTGCCCAAATATCCACCTAGCAAGGAGTATGATGCCAAACTTCGGGATGAAGAAGCTAGGAGGTACTGTATCTATGACAACACTAATTATACAGAAAGCTTTATTGTTGGGAGAAACCTATCTAACATCTCTTGATATGAACTAGAGATAATCAATGCTATATTTATACCCGTTAAGTTGAGGTTGAAACCATTCACCTCTATGCTGTATCCCTTTACAGGCAAAGAGGAGCAGCCATCAGTGGCCGATCAGAATCTGTAAGGCCAGGAAGAGGAGAATCCAGAGGAATGCAAGTACAATTGGTTCATCAGGTATCATAGCTTATTATTATTATTATTATTATTATTTAATTCTTCATTATCGTTGCATTATCACATAAATAAAGAAAACTAAAATGTTACCTAAGAGTTGAAACCGCTTGAGAAATAACATCTGTTTATAATCATTTTTAGCTTCCGGAATGGCTGCAGCTTCACGTCAATATGAAGAATGAATAAAATAATTTGCATCTCTCTCTCTCTCTTTCTCTCTGTGTGTATGTGTGTCGTCTCTCTCATGCACATTACAGCAACCCCAGTTTTTCTCTTCTTGTTATCAATTAATAGGTTCGACCATAATGAGGAAGTTGGTTTTCAGGCTTAATGTGTTTTGCTCACAAATTATTTGTTCTTTCACGGGCACAGAAGGGAGAATCACAGGCAAATCCCAAAAGCACGGGTGAGAAGTTCAGCCCACTGGAAGATGGTGTGGAAGGATTCCCACTTGATCCTCCCTCGGGAGCAGAGAATGGCTTCCCTCAATCTGGTCATCCTGGTGCATATGGAAACTCATGGACTCAAAAGGTTAACAAAGATGAGCACAGGATGGTTCCTGGCCGTTCTTATAGTTCTATGAGG
>NC_026001.2:11147799-11156673 GCF_000442705.2 Elaeis guineensis
AAGGGCGTCGGCGCTGGCCGACCACAACCTGGCCAGGAGGCTGTGCCAGGGATCCTCCTCCCAGCTGACGTGGAGGTGCTGAGGTCTCGGCAAGTGACCGAGATGCTGTCTTCGTTTTACCCGACCATGGTCGGGTAAGTTCTACTCCGCCTCCCTTTCTTTAGCATCTTCGTTATTTTATTTTCTGATGTAACGCTCACGTCGGCAGCTGATCTACACCATGTCCGAACTTGAAGCGGGTACCGAGGTTCGGGAACGTCCGGGCGGCTTGGAAAGACAGGGCGCGGCGGCCGAAGCCGACGGGCAATGCTGGTCGACCACCTGAAGCAGTCGACCGATCGGGAGGCAAAGTTGGTGGACGAGGTCTCTCGTCTCGGGTCCGAACTCAAGTCGGCCCGAAAGAAGCCAAACGCAAGGGTCGGACCGTGCACCGTCTGCGGTGCGAGCGTGACGGCGTCGCGCCGAACTCGAGGGCGAACGCGAGCAACTCCGGGTCAGCCTGGAGAAGCTCGCCAAGGCTGAGGAGGATCTGTCAATCGCCCAGGCCGACGCCGACATATCGAAGGCAGAGGCAGAGTCGGCAAAGGACTCTCTCGGTCGGGGAAGCGGAAGCAAGGTCGGCGAAGGAATCGACGAGTCGGGCGGTGGACGACTTCGCGCCACCGACAGTACCGGGAGAGTTACTGGAGTCCGGCTTCGCGTCGTACGGGTGGGGTACGAGGATGGTCGGGATGCGGTCCAAGCCCTGTACCCGGAGCTGGACCTCAGCGGTATCGTCCCGCCGGGAGCCGAGGACCAAGCCACGGAAGAGATGGCCGACCCGTCGTCGGGAGGCATCACCGTGGGGGAGAGGCCGTCCAGGAACAAGTTGCCGAAGGAGAGACGGCTGCGACTCGTGACCCGCGCCGACTGCCAGTCCCTTGCCGACCGACGATCCTGCTTCGGCCGTCGACCCAGCGCCGATTGCAGTGGACACGCCGGTCATCCCCGAGCTTCCATCGGTCGAGGAGATTGACTCGGATGGATGACCGCGGCCTCGCCGTCTTTTATCCTTTTTGTTTTTTCTTCTTAGAACACTTATAACCGGGCTTCGGCCCGACTTTGTAAGCTTCTTTTGATCTTTAATGAAGTCACAGTTATAGACTTAAACCTTTTTCCTTGTGTTGTAGAATGCATCCGAACACGTAAGTCGCCAACCCATATGGGTCGGTTAGGTCGTTCGGCAACTCGTGCCGTCACGAAGGTGGGACATGTCCCGACTTTGGCTCGGCCTTCAATGGTCGAGGTCGTAAGTCGGGCGTCCTTTCTCCGGCCGTGTGTCGGGCGCGTTCGTTGAGTCGGAAGCCGACCGACCGCCGGATAGAGGTTCGGTAGTCAAGTCTCTTCCGACGCGTTCAGTCGAATGTCGTCCGACGCATTTAGTCAGGGGAACGCCGATAAGTCGGATCCTGATACCCTTGTGTCGGGTATCTATACTGCGCCTCATGATATACGGTGGTAAGCCGAATATCTTCCGGCCGGCCGTAGCTCGGTCGGTGAGTCATGAATGCGACTGAGGTCGCATTGTGTGATAGACGGTGGTAAGCCGAATACCCCTCGACCGCCGTAGCTCGGTCGGCAAGTTGCGACGGCAGTCGCATAGGCATTTTGCCTTTCTTTGGTCAGGGCCCAATCGGTAAGTTAGCCGATAGCTCGGCCCGAAAGTTTGACCGTAGAAGGAGTGTCAACTCCCGTCAATATAGATATACCGGTCCTCGTAAGAGTCCGATGTGTCGTCGAAGGTCGAAGGAGTGTTACTCCCGTCCATGTAGATATATCGGCCCTCGTAAGAGTTCGATGTGTCATCGACGATGGGGCCGTCGGTTTCACGCGAGTACCAAGCCAGAGTCGGCACGTTGGGGCTCGACCTTGGTCAGCGTCGATCGTCAGTCGAAGAGTTAAAACTCTGAGATTTCAAACTGGATTTGTATTCCGAATGAACAAGTACAAAGTTCATTGGTGATACAACTTCAGATTGTCGGCGTTCCATGTTCGGAGAATGGGTTTCCCTTCCAGGGTCTCCAGTCGGTAAGCCCTTGGCCCATAGGTGTCTGCTACCATGTAGGGCCCTTCCCAGTTCGGAGCCAGCTTCCCTTGGTCCAGGGGCTTTGAGACCTCTGCCTTTCTCAGGACCAAGTCACCAGGCCTGAAAAGCTTTGGTCTGACTTTGGCGTTGTAATACCGGGCTACCTTCTGTCGGTATGAAGCCATGCGAAGTTGAGCCTCGTTTCGCAGTTCGGGGAGGAGGTCTAAGTCGGCCCTCCGACAATCAGAGTTGTCCGGCTCTTGATACCGCTCGACCCTTGTAGACAGCAGCCCAATCTCGAGTGGGATCATCGCTTCCGTCCCATAGGCCAAACCGAAAGGCAACTCCCCGGTCGGTACGCGGGGGGTCGTTCGGTAAGCCCACAGAACGGAGCCTAGCTCGTCGGCCCAGAGGCCTTTGGCTTCGTTTAGTCGGGTTTTGAGCCCGTGTAGTATGGTCCGGTTGGTCACCTCGACTTCGCCATTGGACTGTGGGTGCCCGACTGAAGTCAGTCGGTGTGTGATGTGAAATCTTGCGCAGAAATCTCTGAAATCTTGATTGTCGAATTGCCGCCCATTGTCGGTGATAATGGTATGCGGCAACCTGAACCTGAAGATGATGGATTTTTGGACAAAGTCTTCCATCTTTCGTTCGGTAATCTGCGCCAGGGGCTCGGCCTCCACCCACTTGATGAAGTAGTCGATGGCGACAACTATGAACTTCCTTTGACCCGATGCTGGAGGGAAAGGACCGAGAATGTCGACCCCCCACTGGGCGAAGGGCCATGGAGCGACGATAGGAGCGATTTGGCTGGCCGGTCGGTGCTGCACGTTAGCGTACTTCTGGCAAGGTTCACACCTTCGGACCAACTCAGCCGCATCCTTCCTCATG
The DNA here is from genome assembly GCF_000442705.2 of Elaeis guineensis. NCBI lineage: Eukaryota > Viridiplantae > Streptophyta > Magnoliopsida > Arecales > Arecaceae > Elaeis > Elaeis guineensis. The sequence continues at coordinate 11,150,756 of NC_026001.2, forward strand.
GTGGGCCAGTAGTAACCCTGTCGCAGGACTTTGTAGGCTAGAGACTTGCCCCCCAAGTGATTTCCGCAGATCCCTTCGTGTACTTCTCGAAGAGCATAGTCCGTATCGGTCGGTCCCAAGCACCTAAGCAAGGGAAGGAAGAACGACCTTTTATAGAGTCGGCCATCCATGATCACAGATTGGGAGGCCGACCATCAGAGCCGCCTGGCCTCCGCGGGGTCTTCGGGACCGATCCCGTCAGTCAGGAACCGAATAATCGGATCCATCCAGCTTGGTTCAGCTGCTAGTTGTAATACTTCTTCGACCCGATCGATACTCGACTGCTCGAGGTTCTCCACGAACGTCCGGTCCAAAGAATCGAAAGCCGAAGTCGCCAGTCTGGAGAGTGCGTCGGCCCGGACGTTCTCCGATCTAGGGATGTGAAAAATCTCAAAATACCTGAGGCGCGCTACGAGGTCCTTCACTTTCTGGAGATATTTGGCCATGGTCGGATCTCGCACCTCGAATTCACCTTTGACCTGCCCCACGATCAGCTGAGAATCGGAGAATGCCCGGAGGCTGTCGACACTCAGCTCCCTCGCCATCCTCAAGCCGGCAAGGAGCGCTTCATACTCGGCTTGGTTATTGGAGGCTTTGAAGTCGAATCGGAGGGCGTACTCGGTGACTACCCCATCCGAGTTGGTGAGTAGGAACCCAGCCCCGCTCCCTTGAGCGTTTGAAGCTCCGTCGATGTGCAGCACCCAGGTGGAGACCGGGTCTGGCTCGGAGACCGCATCTCATCCCGGATCCGCAGCTCCCGACCCTTGATCGGTGGTCGAGCACTCGACGATGAAGTCGGCCAGGACCTGAGCCTTTAAGGTAGGCCACGGTCGGTACTGTATGTCGAACTCGCTGAGCTTCATCGCCCACTTCGCCAGTCGTCCCGATGTGTCCGGTCAGTGCAATATCGCCCTCAGGGGCTGGTTGGTGAGAACCACTATGGCATGAGCCTGAAAGTATGGGCGGAGTCGTTGTGCGGAGACGGTCAAGGCAAAAATCATCTTTTCCGTCTCCGAATATCGAGCTTCAGCGCCACGGAGCACTTTGCTGGTATAGTAGATAGGCTGATGGGTTCGGCTCTCGTTCTCTCGGACGAGCACCGAACTGACCGCTTCAAAGGAGGTGGCCAAATAAAGAACAAGGTCTCCCCGACCAGCGGCTTCACGAGCAGCGGCGGGGAAGCCAAGTACTTCTTCAGATCTTCGAAGGTCCGTTGGCACTCATCCGACCAAGAAAAACCCTTCGCCTGTCGCAAAGTTTTGAAAAATGGGAGGCACCTTTCAGCTGATCGAGAAATAAACCGGCTGAGAGCGACGATTTTTTCGTTCAACTGTTGGACCTTCTTCTTGGTGTTCGGATGACGCATGTCGATGATCGCCTTTATCTTCTCAGGGTTGGCCTCAATCCCTCGCTGAGAAACGAGGAATCCGAGAAACTTCTCTGAGGTCACCCCAAAAGTGTACTTAGTCGGATTCAGCTTCATTCGATGTTGTCGTAGAGTGCGGAAGGCCTCTTCGAGATCCTGAATGTGACCCGAAATCTGCACACTTTTCACCAGCATGTCGTCCATGTATACCTCCATGTTGCGTCCGATCTGGTCTTTAAAGACCTTATTGACAAGTCGTTGGTAGGTGGCGCCGGCGTTCTTCAGCCCGAAGGGCATCACTCGATAACAGTAGAGGCCCTTGGGGGTTACGAAGGCAGTGTGCTCCTTGTCTTCGGACGCCATCCGGATCTGGTTGTACCCAGCAAAGGCGTCCATGAAGCTAAGCAGTCAAAATCCGGACGTCGCATCCACCAACTGGTCGATCTTTGGAAGTGGAAAGCTATCTTTTGGACAGGCCCGATTCAGGTCGGTATAATCGATGCAAATCCTCCACTTTTCGTTGGCTTTCTTGACCATGACAACATTGGCGAGCCAATCGGGATACGCGGCTTCTCTGATGAAGCCCGCCTCGAGCAGCTTATCCACTTCTTCGTCGATGGCCCTCTGTCTTTCGGGAGCAAAGGACCTTTTCTTCTGCCTCACCGGTCTTATCGTCGGGTCGATGTTGAGTCGGTGGGTTATTGTCTCTGGGGGGATGCCCGACATATCTGCTGTCGACCAAGCAAATATGTCGGCGTTGGTCGTTAGCAGCTCCGTCAACCGTCTTCGTTCTGGGTCAGGTAGTTGAGATCCGACCCATACTTTTCGGTCGGGGTCCTCCGCAATCGGGATTGAGACGAGTTGTTCGGCCGGCGAGCCCCGTTCTTCCTCCTCCCGTTGGTCTAGCTTATCAATCGTCAGGGAGCCCCTCAACTCGTCGTTCTGAGCGGAGATCTGGAAGCATCGGCGAGCGAGCTGTTGGTCTCCGCGCATCTCTCCGACTCTGTTCCTAGTCGGAAATCGAACTAGGAGATGGTACATCGAGACGATCGCCTTGAGGGCGTTAAGTCCGGGTCTTCCAAGTATGGCGTTGTAGGCCGAAGGCACTTGGACGACCGCAAAAGTCAAATGAACCGTGCTTTGTCGTGGTTCGGAGCCGACCGTCACGGGCAAGGTAACTTCACCTTCCGTTGAGACGGCATCCCCGGCAAAGCCTATCAAGGGTGTAGAGACCCTCTTGAGTCGGTCGGTAGACAGTCGCATCCGGGAGAAGGTCGAGTAAAACAAAATATTTGTCGAACTTCCATTATCTACAAAAAAATTTTTTACATCATAGTTTGCTATTATTGTCGAAACAACAACAGCGTCGTCGTGGGAAGTTTGGATGCCCCGAACGTCTTCCTCTGTAAAAGTAATCACGTCGTCCGGGTGCAGCTTCTTCATGGGCTCCCCTTCAGCAGACGTCCCTGGGCCGAGTCGTTTGGAAATCATATTGATGACCCCGACCGTCGGCTGATTGGTGGTCGCTTCCTCAGTCGGCGAGGGTCGTCGGTCGGCCACAGGTCGAGTCGGTGGGTTCCTCCGGAATTTATCGAGATACCCTCGGCGGATGAGAGCTTCGATCTCATCCTTAAGCTGGATGCATTGCTCGGTATTGTGGTCGTGGCCCCGGTGGAATCGACAGTACTTCCGCTGGTCGAGGCCTTTTGCCTTCAGAGGTGGAGGCCGTCACAGGTACTCTTCCCCCTCGATCTCCATCAAAATCTGCGCACGGGGAGCGGAGAGAGGAGTGTAAGAGTCATACCTGGGGCGCGTCGGCCTTGGAGTCCGCTGTCGGGGCGACTTTTGGTTTCGTCGCGGAGGCGAGACCCGATCATCAGTCAGGGGCCTGCTAGGTTCGGCTGGGTCCCGACCCTTCCTTCGCTTTTCCTTCGGACCCTTGAACTCGGTTGAGCGCCGGTCGGAGGCTCCTTCGTCCGCGCGCATATACTTGTACGCGCGCTCCAGCAATTCGGCATATGTACGGGGGAGGGTCTTGTCCAGGGAGTAGGTGAATCGGGATGCCCTCAGCCCCCGTTTCATGGTCGAGATAGCCATGTCTTCGTTGAGGTCCCGGACCTCAAGCGTGGCCGTATTGAATCGCGCCACGAAGTGTCGGAGCGTCTCATTTTCTCCCTGCTTGAGGGAGAAAAAGCTGTCCGACGTTCGCGGCGGTTTCCGGCTGGTGCTGAAGTGAGCCACGAAGGAGTGCTCGAGCTGCCCGAAGGAGTGGATACTTCCTGATCGAAGATCGGAGTACCAGGCCCTGGCAGCTTTGCGGAGTGTGGCGGGGAAGCCGATGCAAAAGAGAACGTCGGTTGCCCCCTGAATCGTCATGAGAGCTTTATAGCTCTCCAGGTGGTCGATTGGGTACGTGGAGCCATCGTATGGCTCCACGTGTGGCATCTTGAACCGACTGGGGATCGGTTCATCGAGGATGAGTCGGAAAAGAGGTTGGACAGTCTGGAAGTCGACGTCGTTCGAAGACTTCTGCCCGTCCACCTGCAACTGTGCAAGCCGACGATCGATTTCCTCGAACCTGCATTCGTAGTCGTCCGTCTGTCGGTACTGGGAGACCCCAGGAGTGGAGTCTCCGGAGGATTCCGAGAGGGAGGCGGAGGGCGTTCGCGGTCGCTTCTCCTTCCTCGCCCGTTCCAGCAGGGAGGGAGAGAGCTGCTGGGACTGGCGGGCATCGCGCCGTGGCCGCCCCTCCTCCGCTCCTTGAGAGCGCTGTGGCAAGCGCTCGCGCAGAGGCGACGGGGATCGGCACGGACGTCGGCGGCTGCTCCTAAAGGGCATCGGACGGGCCGTCGGTTGTTGCTGGAGGCTCTTGACCGCGTCCGTCAGCACGGTCATCTACCGTACAATCGCCGCGATCTGCGCCTCCATGGTCACCGCGGGGTGCGGAGAGCTGGGTTCCGCCGCAGAGGGTGGCGGAGAGGCCTCTTCCCGGCGGGAAGAGCGCCTCGCCGACCCGGTGACTCTCGATCGTTGGGCTCTTGTCTTTGTCATCAGTATCTACTCTTGAGAATGCCTGCCTCGCCCCTACCTGGCGCGCCAATCTGTTGCGGCCAATCCCCTCGTCGCCTGATCGTCGGAAACGAGCGCCTGCAAAAAAGGAAGTCCACACTGACCGAAGGCGGCTCTGGTGGAGACCCTCCGACGGTCAAGTCAGAGAGGTGACTGTGCAACAGTGAAATGAAGACAGAGAGCTCAATCGAGAGAGAGGGAGAGAGAGGGAGAGGGAGCAAGCCTGTTGTTTCGAAGGCCCCCTGCACTGTTGCCTTCCCCGATATATATATAGTGGAGCGTGGTATGGCGCCGTCATTAATGGTGCAGACAATTGAGGAATTGTCAACTCACTGTAGACTGTCAGAGTCACCATGAAAGTGTCACATCGCCGTGGGGCTGTCAAATCACTAGGGTTGACAATGTCCTAGGTGGGATAATGCCCTTAGATGGCAGTGCCGCGTGTTGCTGTCGGGGCTGACAGTCTCTGGCAGCTGTACGGCGATCGGAGGAGTCGACCGACCCTAGGCCGGTAGCCAGCTGTATGGCGTCGGGTGGAGATCCAGGCCCCTCCGACGGTCAGTCGGACATGTTGCTAGAGTCGGCCATCAGACTTCCTGGTTCGGTCGGTCGGGAGAGTGAAAAAGGTCTACCCGACCGACGTATCCTCAGTCGGTAGAGGGCCGTTAATCGGTCGGTCGGTCGGTCCGTCGGTCGGTCGGTCGGTCGGTCTTCCCCAACAGGAGCTTATGGAGAAGTTTTCTGTCTAACTCACTACTGGATGCCCAGGACCGGTGGCAAGCAGAGTGGACTTGTTCTTTTCGGGGACATGAAATAGAACTTGAGATACTTTGGACCTTCCCTTGTGATTCCCTTTATGCTTTAATTTTTTGAAGTTCGGAGCTCATCTCTTGTTCTGCTTTGAATGAGCCTCTGTACTCATATTTAAAGCTTATACTTTTTTGTTCTGTTCTCAGCAGTGACTTCTTTCTGTTATCCTCTTTTGTAAATATTCTTCCATCAATAAAATTAGGTGGCATTTTGCTTCCCATATTACTAAAAAGAAAAAAAAAGGTGGCATAGAGGAGCTTATGAAGTTACTCCCCAACACTGTGTTCGAGTAAACAATCAGAAACTTTTAAAGAACTTGAACGACATACAGAAACAAGTAATGCCAACAAGTTTCTGCTAAAATAACCGCGATACTTATGACACCCACGTTATCTTATTGTTATTGTCCGAAGTAACTACTGTAAAATTCAATTGTTATTATCTATTCAATGCCGCCATCCCCCTCTATATTGACCCTCACAACCCATCCTCTCCTTCTATGGTGGCTCCCTCCACCTCAATCTTTTCTTTGCCCGCAACCCCTCCTTTACTTCTTCCCCATTCCTTCTCCTTGTTGTTGTCCTACTCCTCCAATCTCATCTATACCTTCGACACCACCATCCCTCTTCATGCT
>NC_026001.2:11161773-11169026 GCF_000442705.2 Elaeis guineensis
GGAGTGGAACGGTATCGCAAAGATGAGAGAGAGACCCGACTTGTGACCAGTGGATGCCATTGGTAGGGGAGTCCGATGCTAGGAGGAGGTAGCAAAAGAGTTTAGGGTGATGAGCGAAAAGTAAGAGAGGCGGCAACAGTACAGAGACTAGACTCCTAGTCTGATGCCTCGATTGATGTCCCAAACCATTATTCAATAAAAAATTTTTGAATATTCTTTCTAAGAAGATCCATAATCATTAATCATATAATATCAAACTATTTTTGATATATTTTATAAAAATATATTATTAATTATATAATATATTATAAAAACATATTAACATATTAATTATTAATCTATTTCACCAAAATATACTTATTAATCCTATAAATTATTAATTTATAAAGATATATTAACTATTATTATAAATTAATATTGTTATTTATATTTATGATATATTATTTTTAATACTAATATTTATTTTGATTATGAAAATAAAAAATAGAAGTAATATATTAAATAATTTTATCGTATATATATAATGTAAAATAATAATTTTTATTATGATTTAAAATTATCATTGAGTAATATTACAAAAATAATATGATTAATAATATTATATATATATAGACACATGCGCACACACATCATAAATATGATATATAATATCAATATGATAGAATATCATATATATAATATTGATTTAATATATTAGTGATATACTGATATACTAATTTTTGTTGCAGGACTATAGGATATTTTTGTCCATAAATTTCAATCCAAGATTACAATCTTGAGATGATCTTAAATTTTCGACATCAATGAATATTTTATCATTGGATTGAACGATGATTTGAGAAGTGAGAGTAACTTAGAATCATTATTATGAGATACATCATGATGCAATCAGATGCAATCCATCCATGTGATTATTGATCTTGGGATGATTATCCTATATCAAACACCCCTTAAAAGCAGTTTCTGCAACCAGCCCGCCACACAATTAATGCCTAACCAAGAAATTGGAGGGCGTCCAAGCCCTGACACTACCAAATTTCGTACAGCATCCAGACATAACATAGCCCACAATAGTTAGGCAAGGAAGAAAAATTACTCGTATTATCTATCCTACTACTATTCCGAGAGAAGTTTCGTCAAGACTTTCTTTTGCAACCAAATATCTATCCAAGCTGGATATTCTTAATTGAAAAAGCATAACTAATAATACATTTAATAGAATAATAACCGAGTGAAGAGGATATATATATATATATATATATGTATATATATATATATATATATATATATATATATATATATATGATAGAATCATAATACATTTAATATATATATTTATATAAGATATTTCTTTTGCATCTCTGAAATTAATTAAATCCTTTCCTTCTCCTTGCTCTTTCAAACCTCAAAATGGTTATTTGATGGTCGCCCCATTTTTTTTCTCTTCCTAATTTTCTAGAAATCCAAAAATATGAAAAATCATTGAAAGCTTGTTTTAAGTTTAGAAGACCTTTTACCACAGAGGGAGCTCCAACATCAGAGTTCAACCACGTAAGAATGATCCAATTTCACCGAATTTATATTCCAACCATTTTTATCATTAAGATAGTATACCCTTTCTGACATGTGCTACGTCAGGTGACAATGGAGTGTACTTACTTTAATTTAAAGGATATCATATGGTTATCCACTCACAGGCCAACCAGTTATAAAATATACGGCCTTACTTAGATACATTCATTAAATTTTTGAGAAGATGAGTGTGATTTATATGATGACATGCAACTGAAAATAGACCCCTCTTCTTTTGGCTTTCATGATCCATTCCCTTGGCCTCGGCGAGATACACATGCCAAACAAATTCCAAGTGATCCCCCCCTCAAATCATTCTCTGACAGTTTCCTCGTAACTCAAAGCTCCCATTAAACATGCAATTAGCAGTCGTGCATGAAGTTTCCGAGCCCTGCATGTAAAGCTGCAAAAGTGCATATAGAAGCTGGATTTGAACCACCACAACGTACATCGTACAAATTTGACATCCGACGTCACTCTCCTGATCAAGAAATTGTGGATTTTGTTCTGTAGCTTTACTATTATTTTCATTTCAACCATGTTAGTCAAAACCACCTTTTTAATCTTCTGAGCTGTCATTCGTGCTGCGAAAGAGTGCCTCCAATATGTGATCTTCCTAGAAGTTCTTAGTGCCAAAGGTCCAGATTAGTGGGTTCTTTTAATTGTTCTTGATGCCATAACCCTGAATCAGTTAAGCATTTTAGCATTAGAACTCAAAGCATGAAAACCATATGTTTGCTATCCTAAGAGCTCCAAGCTCTAGTACGTCGTAAGGCTGAATCTGTGTCAAAGTGGTTACTGATTTGCTAAGTGTGGCTTAAATTTTAGATGTGATGTGTTTTACCATCTGATCTGCATATTTTGAAAAAATGACAAACGGATTTGTTATGGCCCGACCCAATTAGGCCTTAAACCCAGTCCACAAAATCCAAAAAAAAAAATTGAAGAAAACTCCCTGCGGGAGTCTTCTTCCACCGTCGACGACTCCTAATCGGAGTCGGAAAGGCCGTCGGGGAGGAGTCAAACTCCTCTCCTCCGACTCTATTTAAGGGGGAGACCCTTCTCCCTTTTTCTCACCAAAGAATCTCGGAGCGAAATGACAAAGATCGTCAGAAATTGTTCGTGAAAACCATCACTGTGCTCGCTGCGATTTCTCACCGGAGAGATCGCCGAAGCTCGAGGTAAGCATATGGTTCTCTTCCTCTCCTCTCTCTCTTCCTTCCCGTGGACGTCAGTGGTCGCCGCCAGCCATAGTTTCGGGTTCTTTTTGATGGCGGTGCGCTCTCCTCCAGCCGCCGACCATTCTCGCACCGGCCAGCCACCGGTCGGTCAACCTTATGAGGGGACATCACAGTTCCCTGTTTCACCCATGGGAGGCCACGGGAAGAAAAAAAGAAAAAGAAAAAGTAAAAAGGAAAGAAAAAGATAACGAAAAGAAAAGAGAAAAATAAATAAATAATAAAATAAAAATAAGAGTGTGTTTCTCTCTCTTTCTTCATACTACAGTGAAAATGATAAAAGACGACGCTATAAAAGATATTTTACGATGCTAATAAGCATCGTCAATAAGCTTTACGATGCTTCAAAAAGCGTCGCGAAAGCGTCGCCTATGTAAGAGTAGAGACGAAAAGCGCCGACGCTTTTTAAAAGCATCACAATATTTTCTAACGACGCTTTAAAGCATTGTAAAATTAAATTTTAGCGGTGCTTTTTAGCATCATTAATGACAAGGCATCCTCCACTCTACCAAGACGCTTTTCGAAGTGTCAGCAGTTAAGTCACTAGCGACGCTTATAAGCATCGTTAAACAGTGTATTAACGATGCTTATAAGCGTCGTTAAATTTTTTAATAGGAAAAAAAAATATAGAGATTTTATATACAAAAAAAAAGAATATATACATTCCTGTACAAAATTATATCAATTATTCAAATATAAACCTATACAATCACCACCATTCACACCAAAAGCAAACTTCAATAGCAAATTTAACCAAATCCAAAGACATTGTTTTATATAAATAAAAATAAAGTACTAATCATCCATTACAATCAAGAGTAATATAAATAAATATAAGACTACAATAAAAATAAAATGATGTCAATCTGCAGGCGGATGGTTGTCGCTGTCTCCACGTGACGTGCCACCATCTTGACGAGTGGCTGATGTGCTAAGAGCCTACAAGAAACATATGAAAAGCTTGATTTGTATATCTATAAATAAAAATATATAGATCATTAAATTAATATAAAAATATATATTTAATAATATGTGTTTACCTGATATGGGTCATACATCTCTAATAAAAATGTAAGCCGATCAATCTATCCCCTCATGGCCTGCATCTCGGCACGGTTCTGTCGCATCTCTTCCATCTCAGCGAAATGACTCTGCCTAATCTCCTAAATCTCTGCCTCGAGTCTGCGGACGCGTGAATCCTGAGCATCTACTGCAGCATGCTGCGTATATCTACTAATCTCAAATAACTGAGTGGGGGTGACTCCTCCATAACCCCTCACTCGACCGTAGCGATCTGGTCCCATCAACTCTGTGAACACCTCGGCCTCGATACGGCTCTGCTGTATAGATGCTGCGGACTCATCATCATGCTCCGCAATGAGAGATGTAGCCCTCTCCTGTATTTATTTTGAAAACAAGAGTTATACATTAATAGTTAACAAAATTAAATTAAAATCATTGCAAAAAATAGAATATTAATAATGCCGTACATATAAATCTCTCGACTCATCTCAAACAAAAGTACCATCCTGATGAGTATGAGTCATCCGATAAAACTCCACTTTATCGGATTTCCTCCCATGCTCATCCACCTACACAAATAATTTCAATTTTAAGCAAACAGTTATAATAATTTAAAAAAATATATGAGTATCATGATACAAACATGGTCCACGATACATAATGATATTAGTTATATAAATGTTTCAACATAAAAATTAGAAGTTAATTATGAAAGTTTGAGGAACATACAAACTCCTGTCGGAGTCGTGCATAACTCTTCGACCCCGATGTATGAGAAACAGACTGAGCTTCTTGTGCAGCTCTACCAATAGCAGAATAAGTCTGTAAAATAAAATAAAAAATTTGTTATATGTATAATACATAATATACAATATAAATCAATATTTTTATAAAATATTTAAAAGAAAAGATAATGAGCAGATAATATACCTGTGCCCTCTTGGAGAACCAATAATGAACCAACTCCATCCATTGATGAGGGGGTACATCAGGAGGACAATTCCTAGCAACCTCCTCCTCTATCATACCTTGTCTCATATAGTCCCTCTTCAATTGTGCTCTATATTCTTTTCATTTGCGGTTGAGAGACTTCATTACAAAATTATGAGTGGATGGAGAGAGAACAAACTTGCTCTATAAAAAAAAAGTTAAATGAAATAATTATATAAGTGATTAATAATTAATATATAGTATGAACATTAATTCATTACCTCTATAACTCGGAGGAGCTCAACTTTGTATGTTGGAAGCATGTCATTCCATTTTGCATAGCCCAACGAACATAGCTGAGGCCTTCGAGCAACAGTCTCCAAAAATGAAGTCAATAAGCAGGTAGCTTTCTTAATTGGCTGACCTAGCTGATTGCACTCCATAACAATTCTCTCGTCCTCACGCATCTGCCACACATCTCGTACTACTGTGGATCCGCATCTAGGGCGTACTCTTCCGGATCTGTCTGTAAAAAATATATAAAAGTAACGATATCATAAATATACATAAAATAAAATAAAAATAAAATTATATGAAAGACAATATATACCCTGCACGTGTATCTCATCATCTGGTTGATAAACAGGAGGATCGTGCTGTGCTGATGATGAAGAAGGACAGGGTTCGAAATGCTGTGCAGCTGAACTGGCCTCAAGCTGCTGTGCTGAAGAAGACGTACCAGCCTCTGTCTGTGAAAACTGAAATTGCACACCAGCATATCGTCCCCTGCGACGCATGATATCACCTAGCATTTATATAAATAAAAAGTAGAATCAGTTAATATATGGAGTAAAATAATATAATAATTAATATAAATTATATACATCATAAATAATTATTATCAGTAACAATCAAGCAGTAGTGTTTTCTTCAAATTCTGTCCTAACCAACGTCATTGTAGCATTTAAATCATCAGCTGGCACAAAATTGTAGGGCATACATTGTGTATAAGTGTCATCGTCATCATCCTCCACTTGATTTTCCATATCATATAAGTCTTTAGGTTTTGTTTTGATGACAGTAAACCAATCCTTATCTTTTGCGTCTTGTACATAAAATACTTGACGAGCTTGAGATGAAAAAATGAATGGATCATCCTTCAATAACACACCAGTGTGTATCAACCTTAAAAAATTTACAAGTGTAAATCCATTTGCATCTTGTTTCAAACCTCTTGGTGAGTTTATGTCTACCCAATCATATCTAAACAATACTACTTTAAATTTTTCATAATAATCCAACTCATAGATATCTTTAAGTGCACCATAATAGGATTTTCCATCCGCTTCCACCATAACACCGTTATTTTGTGTTTTTCTAAATTTCTCCCGTTCTCTAGTATGAAATTTAAAGTCATTAATTATGAAACCATTATATCTATTCACAATCTTGTTAGATCCTCGAGCAAGAACTATTAGTTCATTTGAATTATTTCTCTCCATCATCTTTGATACCTAAAAAAAATGATATGAAGTGCTGTTGAGTTATCTGATATTAAATATGTATCAAAAATTAATGTATCCCATAATTAAATATAAATCACACTTGATTCGAAAGTCACATAGGGAATAACTCGACCAACCATCGCTGTTCAATCCTTGCATTAGGACGAATGTTATGATTGGATCGTCTCTAATAAATTAAAAATTCACTGCATAAAATATAAATATATCATTTAGAACATTATATCTAATATAAAATTTAAATCTTGATGTCATAACTTAAATATACTAACCTGCAATAGTCAGATATTATATCACTATGAAGTAACACATAACGATGTGTTTGTGCTAAGAATTTTTGATCAAGTACAATACTTTCAACTCTTCCCAAGAATTTTTCAGCAGTTGAGAACTTATACAGTTCTGCATTGTCCACAAAGTCATTATGCCGTTGAAGTCGACTAAAAATAGTCTCTACACCTTGAAGATATCTTGAACAAAATGTCAAACATTCATTTGCAATATACCCTTCAGCAATCGAGCCCTCGGGATAGGCTCTATTTCGCACATAATCTTTAAGACGCACAAGATACCTTAAAAAATTAAATATTTATTAAAATATCAGTATGCTATTATTTTTAATAAAATTATCAAAAGATTTAAGATTTGCAATAATACCTCTCAATAGGATACATCCATCTATAATGTACCGGTCCACCAACTTTAACTTCTGAAGCTAGGTGAATGAGCAGATGTACCATAATAATAAAAAATCTAGGAGAAAAAATCTTTTCCATCTGGTAAAGTGTAATTGCAATATCAGATTCTAACTGATCAAGTTTTCGAGGATCAATAACTTTGGAACATAATGCCTTAAAGAATGACAATAATCGAAGTACAATTGCAACAACTTGTTTCGGCAATGACGATCTTAAAGCTATTGAAAAGATATCTTGCATCAATACGTGACCATCATGAATTTTAATTT
>NC_026001.2:11174126-11204126 GCF_000442705.2 Elaeis guineensis
AGAAAGAAAGATAATGAACTAGACAGTCCAATAAGTAATAAATATCTCAATCAGATATTTTAAATATTATATAATTTTTAAGAATAATACTGTAAATAAACATAAAAATATATTTCATGCTAATTTAATGTAAATCCAATCTTTTCAAATATTCATATATAATATAATCATAAATTCGATTTGATTCAAAATACTCGTAACTCAACAGTCTCGACTATGACCAATATTTAACCTCCATTGGTAGGGTTCACTGAATATCAGTGCACAACCTCTACTGGCAGGGTTCACTAAACACCAGCGCACAACCTCCACTGACAGGATCCACTAAATACCAGCGCACAACCCCATTGATAGGATTCACTGAGTACCAACGTATAATCTCCATTGGCGGGGCTCGCTGAAACATAGTTAGGCTGAGAGCATAAATTCGATCTGTATCAAAATACTTTTATATCATAACATATCATAATTTCTATTGAACATATGTATAATCAATAAACTCATAGTATTTCAGAACACTTTTCTTTCAAAACATAATTTCATAAATCATGCATAATTTTAAAATATAATTATTTACTTTCAGAATAAATATGAAATATCTCAAGAAAATAATTCATTACTTATCTTTCACAGATCACTGAACGAATAGATCGATTAATCTCTAGGAGATTCTTCAGTGCCTATTATCCAAAATTATATTCTTGTATTAATTTTATTTCAAAATTAAATCTAACAAATCATAGATCAAAATCCTACTTAGGATTGGACTCTTCACTAAACTTGATCAGAATCATTAAAAGGAAGTCTTTAACTATGCTAATCTTAAAAAGATAATTTTGAAAGAGAAATATCTATCAAGAGAGAGAAAAATCCAATTTTAGAGAGAGAAAGTAAGGGTTCAGACTGACACTACAGTAAAAGAGAGAGTTAGCGACCATTTTTTGCCGACGCTTTCAAAACGTCGGCAGGTTGCGCTGACTTACCGACGCTTTTAAAAAGCGTCGTGGTTCGACGACGCTTAAAAGCATTGTAAAATTTTATCATTTTCAATGCCGACGCTTTTAGCAAAAGTGTCATTAAATAAAAAAAATACCGACGCTTTGTTGCATCATTATTTAACGATGCTAAAAAGCGTCGTTAGGTTCGATTAATACCTCCGTTCTCCCGTACCTAATCTATCTGCCGTCGTCCCCTCCCACCCATTCCTCCATCTCCGCCGACCTCCATCTCCACCGATTCTTCGCCGCTGGCGCCGCACCCGCCATCCACGCCGCACCGCCGTCTGCCGCTCCCCTCTGCTGCCACGTCCGTCCATACTGCACCCGCGCCGTCCACGCCGTATGTCGTCCGTTCTCCTCGAAGCCACCCCACCGGCCCTCCTCCCCTCTCCCCTTCCGACGGCCATCTTTGCAGGCCCAAAAGTCCCCTCCGATTCGATCTCGAGCTCGATTTGCCCTCTCCTTCGCCTCCTAATCTCAAGCTCCCAGTATTCTCTTCAGCAGGAAAGGAAGGAGATGAGGAATACGGTGGCGATTCTTTAGCGGTGGATCCATTGTTTCCATCCTAAGAGGTTACCTTTTCTTCCCGTTACCGTTTCGTTAAATTTTTTTGTCCAGATCTTCGCCTGTGTCCTTTTGTGTTCTATGATTTTTGGGAAGAAGGACGAAGTAACCACCGGAATTGCCTACCAGCCATTTTATAGAAAACGATCGGAGAGATGGTCACAAAATTCCGTAATTAACGGTACTTTGAGGGGCGGTGTTTGGGTGGCCAGTGACGGAAACGTGATGGAGTATTTGAGAACCGGAAACAGGGGAGAGCAGTCATGTGCTTGTCGCGGTGTTCCGCCCACTGAGGCCAGTGAGGTGTGAAGGGTCTTGATTGGAAAGACGTGGTGTAATTGATAGAAAAAGCGTTTTTATTCTCTTGTTTCTTTTTTTTAGTATTATGATTACAACTTCTAACTGCTATGTCATGAATGCGTCTTTTTATTTTTCTCTGTGAGTTTTAGCTGCTTCGAGGAACAAGTAATGGATGGGCCATTACTTCGAGGATGGTGGTGATCCAATAAGGTGTTCGTTAGGGGCTTAAGTGAAAAAAAAATATTAACATCCAATAGAATGGCGACATGCTACTTTATGGCATGCAAAAGGACTTGTATCCCTCGTTTGGAGGTTGATATAGCTTTTGTTGGAGACAAGCAGCTAGTGTAGCAGCTTCACAACATTCTTCTCTGGACCGTGGAGCTGCTTGAGAGCGTAAGAAATTCTATACGTTCTTGCAAATGAAAACAAAAGGAAAAAAAAAAAACTGGAACTTAGTTTGCAGCATTGCTTCAGCAACAAACATGCATATTATTAACATAACTGGGTCAATATGGGGAGAATAACTGGCTAGAGATGCTGAAGCATTACACTGCAATGTTTGCATTATCTCAGGGAATGGTTGCATGCGAGGATATGTAACACGAGGAAGAAATTTCAAGGTTCTTTTTTAGCAAGTTTTTTGAAGATTGTAATGGATAGTTGAAATCTAGAGCAAGTGAAACTACTTAGCATGGTTTCTTCATTTTGAAAAAAAAAAAAAAACTACTTAGCATGGATTAACTTATTCTGCAACCTGAATGCAAAATGATATAAGTTAGAATATCAGCTCAACATCATCATTCTGGTAAGGATGATGATCCTTCCAAAGTAGATTCTACACACTTATGGTACAAATAGTTTTGCAAGGGCCTACTCTCATGATGCAACTATCTACCTCTTGGTCTTCGCAAAGCATTCTCTCACTAGTTTGCTCGAACTAAAGATAGATTCTAGCCACTATCAAAGTGCGACACCGAGTACTGTATTTTATACCATATATATATATATATATATATATATATATATATATATATATATATATATATATATATATATATATATATGATTGAACTTAATTTTGTAGGAGAATGATTTTTTAGATAGGAGAGATGCGGTTGAAAATCCGACCGTATTCCAATGTTCGTTGTTGATTAAGGCAATAAGCTATCGTATCGACAGTGCTTAATAAAATCAAAAAAAATGAGAAAAGAAAAACAATGAGGAACACTAACTATTTTTTTATGCAGCTCACCTTTATCATATGATCCTTGATATTATTTTAATAATATTTTAAAAATATTAGGAAATATCACTGTGCCCCACATTCATGATAAATTTTTATGTATTAGTTTGTAGCTCATCTTCATTATATAATTTGTGACATTATTGTAGTGATATTTTTAAAAAATATCGAGAAATAATGTACATATTCTATTGCATTGTATAGAACTATAGACCCATCTTTTGATTAATGTACATATTTTATTATATCCGTATATTTATTTATTTTTGTACGGGTAAAAAAATTATGTACATTGGTCAATTGATTGTCCAGTATAGACAGTTTGAAAAATGTGAGTAATTCTATAGGTCATTACAATAATCAAATGGTATGCTGAGGGTTCGAAAAAAATTTTGGAGGGTATTTTCTTTTTTCTCCCTATACGGGAGAACTAAGGAAAATACTGCCGAAATTTTTTTCGGCTCTTGTTGCATATCATTTGATTACCGTAATTGACCTATAGAATTAATGCATTTTCTGAATGGGATAGGACCTTTTTACCTATTAGTTGATGATAGCAAGCATTTACTATGTAAACCATATCATATCTAGATGTATTTTTGAGTCTTTAAGTTATATAATGAACTACAATAGCCTTATTTTGAATTTTATTTAATGACTGATATTTTTTACTCATTGCATTAATATAGATTGTATAATTTTTTTTATTTTTAGATAAGTTGCAAGTTCGATCATTTTTATCCTACAATGGACAAAAGTTGGATAAATAAATCAAGAAATAGTAAAGAATATTTAGATGGAGTTCATGACTTTATTAAATTTGGTATGGAGAAAAGTAGTTTGAATGGAAAGATTTTATGTCCATGTCGGAAATGTATAAATAGTTATTCTTTAGATCCACAAATTGTTGAAGAATATTTGGTATGGAATGATTTTTTAAGAGGTTATACCGACTAGATTTCATGGGGAATCTATGTTGCCATCATCATGTAACCAATTCCTGACTCATTTTGGATCCACTAGCCTACAAGATAATTCTGTAAGAGATGATGATATAAGGGATTTGATCACAGATGCTTTTGGACTTGGTGTTCAAAATTTAGGAGAATCCAGTAGTATACAAGAAACAGTTGGGATGTTTGATGGATATACGCATACGGAACGTATGCATGTTGAGGAGCCTATACATATATCTAATGATGAGACAGCTCGTTATCACACCTTAATGAAAGATGTAGATGAAGAATTATATCCGGATTATACGAAATTTTTTAAGATTTTTTTTTTGTACATTTATTCTATTTAAAATATTTGAATGGATAGTCTGAAAAGAGTTTTACCATGCTGCTCAAGTAATTAAAGGATGTATTTCCAGAAAGCACTCATTTACCACCATCGTATTATGAAGCCAAGAAAGTAGTAAAGGAATTGAATTTTGGATACGAAAAGATTCATAGTTGTCTGAAAGATTGTATGTTATATTGGGGTGAAAATACTAATCAAGAGGCATGCAATGTATGTGGATCTTCAAGTGGATAACACAAAAAGAAGATCGAGATGATGTACTGAATGAATTGGATGCAACGCGAAGTAAAAAAAAACCAGCGAAGGTATTGCATTACTTTCCTCTTATACCTAGATTGAAAAAGATTTATGCATCATCAAAAACAGCTTCATCAAGGAGATGGCATGACGAAGGACGTACAAAAGATGAATGTTGAGACATCCAGTAGATAGTCTTCAATGAAAAGCATTTGATGATAGGCATCTTGATTTTGCCTCTGATATTCGCAGTGTTAGGTTTGGCTTAGCTTCTGATGGCTTTAATCCATTTCGGATCCTGAGTTCTACCTACAGCACTTGGCTAGTCATTTTGATACCTTACAATTTGCCACCGTGGATGTGCATGAAACAATCATCACTTATCTTGTCAATGGTTATTCCAGGAGATAAGGGTCCAGGCAATGATATTGATATTTTCTACAGCCTTTAATAGAGAAATTGAAATAGTTGTGGGAGGGTATTGATGCATTTGATGCTTCCAACGGCCAAACATTTAAACTACGGACAGCTTTGTTATGGACTATTAATGATTTTTCAGCATATGCCAATTTATTTGGCTGGAGTACAAAGGGACGGGTCGCATGTTTTGTTTGGAGATTCAACATATACAATTTGGTTAAAACATAGAGGTAAATTTTGTTACATGGGACATCGTCGATGGTTGGAAGTAAATCATCCGTTTCGATTTCAGAAAGATTTGTTTGATGGTACTATAGAATTGGGATGTGCCCCTATTCCACCTTCTGGAATTGATGTTCGTAGACAAATGGATGGCATCAATTATAGCTATGGTAAGCACTCAAAGTCCTCTAAAAAAAGAGGAAGGGATGATGTTGAAAGCTCAATGCATGAAGGATTACCAGAGGAAGTCAGTATCAGTACTATAGATGCAGAGGTGTTTCAAGATTCAGACAATTATTTCGAGATAAAAATGAGGAAGACACACAGATAGCATCTACACAACAGCCTAATAAATATTTATGAAAAAAATAAGTATCTTTTTTGACTTATCTTATTGAAACATAATCTTATTCGGCACAATCTTGATGTCATGCATATAGAGAAGAATGTTTGTGATAATTTACTTGAACATTTTTAAACCTTGATGGAAAGAGCAAAGATAACATGAAGGTGCGTCTTGATTTAAAAGAAATAGGTATCCGACAGGAGCTTCATCCTAAAATACTTGCTAATGATAGAATTGATGTGCCTCCTGATGTTACACAATGTCTGCTCGAGAAAAGAATAATTTTTTGAGAGTTTTGAAAGTATCAAGGTACCTGATGGATATGCATCAAATATTTCATGATGTGTGCATCTAAAGGATCGAAAACTTTCAAATTTAAAATCATGATGGTACATATTGATGCAAGATATCTTTTCAATAGCTTTAAGATCGTCATTGCGAAACAAGTTATTGCAATTGTACTTCGATTATTGTCATTCTTTAAGGCATTATGTTCCAAAGTTATTGATCCTCGAAAACTTAATCAGTTAGAATCTGATATTGCAATTACACTTTACCAGATGGAAAAGATTTTTTCTCCTAGATTTTTTATTATTATGGTACATCTGCTCATTCACCTAGCTTCAGAAGTTAAAGTTGGTGGACCAGTACATTATAGATGGATGTATCCTATTGAGAGGTATTATTGCAAATCTTAAATCTTTTGATAATTTTATTAGAAAAATAGCATACTGATATTTTAATAAATATTTAATTTTTTAAGATATCTTGTGCGTCTTAAAGATTATGTGCGAAATAGAGCCTATCCCGAGGGCTCGATTGCTGAAGGGTATATTGCGAATGAATGTTTGACATTTTGTTCAAGATATCTTCAAGTGTAGAGACTATTTTTAGTCGACTTCAACGGCATAATGACTTTGTGGAAATGCAGAACTGTATAAGTTCTCAACTGCTGAAAAATTCTTGGGAAGAGTTGAAAGTATTGTACTTGATCAAAAATTCTTAGCACAAACACATCGTTATGTGTTACTTCATAGTGATATAATATCTGACCATCGCAGGTTAGTATATTTAAGTTATGACATCAAGATTTAAATTTTATATTAGATATAATGTTCTAAATGATATATTTATATTTTATGCAGTAAATTTTTAATTTATTAGAGACGAGCCAATCATAACATTCGTCCTAATGCAAGGATTGAACAGCGATGGTTGGTCGAGTTATTCCCTATGTGACTTTCGAATCAAGTGTGATTTATATTTAATTATGG
Source organism: Elaeis guineensis (assembly GCF_000442705.2). Taxonomy (NCBI): domain Eukaryota; kingdom Viridiplantae; phylum Streptophyta; class Magnoliopsida; order Arecales; family Arecaceae; genus Elaeis; species Elaeis guineensis. The sequence continues at coordinate 11,181,039 of NC_026001.2, forward strand.
GATACATTAATTTTTGATACATATTTAATATCAGATAACTCAACAGCACTTCATATCATTTTTTTTAGGTATCAAAGATGATGGAGAGAAATAATTCAAATGAACTAATAGCTCTTGCTCGAGGATCTAACAAGATTGTGAATAGATATAATGGTTTCATAATTAATGGCTTTAAATTTATACTAGAGAACGGGAGAAATTTAGAAAAATACAAAATAGCGGTGTTATGGTGGAAGCGGATGGAAAATTCTATTATGGTGCACTTAAAGATATCTATAAGTTAGATTATTATGAAAAATTTAAAGTAGTATTGTTTAAATATGATTGGGTAGACATAAACTCACCAAGAGGTTTGAAACAAGATGCAAATAGATTTACACTTGTAAATTTTTCAAGGTTGATACACACTGGTGTGTTATTGAAGGATGATCCATTCATTTTTTCATCTCAAGCTCGTCAAGTATTTTATGTACAAGACGCAAAAGATAAGGATTGATTTACTGTCATCAAAACAAAACCTAGAGACTTATATGATACGGAAAACCAAGTGGAGGATGATGACGATGACACTTATACACAATGTATGCCCTACAATTTTGTGCCAGCTGATGATTTAAATGCTACAATGACGTTGGTTAGGACATAATTTGAAGGAAACACTACTGCTTGATTGTTACTGATAATAATTATTTATGATGTATATAATTTACATTAATTATTATATTATTTTACTCCATATATTAACTGATTCTACCTTTTATTTATATAAATGCTAGGTGATATCATGCATCGCAGGGGATGATATGCTGGTGTGCAATTCTAGTTTTCACAGACAGAGGCTGGTACGTCTTCTTCAGCACAGCAGCTTGAGGCCAGTTCAGCTGCACAGCATTTCGAACCCTGTCCTTCTTCATCATCAGCACAGCACGATCCTCCTGTTTATCAACCAGATGATGAGATACACGTGCAGGGTATATATTGTCTTTCATATAATTTTATTTTTATTTTATTTTATGTATATTTATGATATCGTTACTTTTATATATTTTTTACAGACAGATCCGAAAGAGTACGCCCTAGATGCGGATCCACAGTAGTACGAGATGTGTGGCAGATGCGTGAGGATGAGAGAATTGTTATGGAGTGCAATCAGCTAGGTCAGCCAATTAAGAAAGCTACCTGCTTATTGACTTCATTTTTGGAGACTGTTGCTCGAAGGCCTCAGCTATGTTCATTGGGCTATGCAAAATGGAATGACATGCTTCCAACATACAAAGTTGAGCTCCTCCGAGTTATAGAGGTAATAAATTAATGTTCATACTGTATATTAATTATTAATCACTTATATAATTATTTCATTTAACTTTTTTTTTATAGAGCAAGTTTGTTCTCTCTCCATCCACTCATGATTTTGTAATGAAGTCTCTCAACCGCAAATGGAAAGAATATAGAGCACAATTGAAGAGGGACTATATGAGACAGGGTATGATAGAGGAGGAGGTTGCTAGGAATTATCCTCCTGATGTACCCCCTCATCAGTGGATGGAGTTGGTTCATTATTGGTTCTCCAAGAGGGTACAGGTATATTATCTGCTCATTATCTTTTCTTTTAAATATTTTATAAAAATATTGATTTATATTGTATATTATATATTATACATATAACAATTTTTTATTTTATTTTACAGACTTATTCTGCTATTGGTAGAGCTGCACAAGAAGCTCAGTCTGTTTCTCATACATCGGGGTCGAAGAGTTATGCACGACTCCGACAGGAGTTTGTATGTTCCTCAAACTTTCATAATTAACTTCTAATTTTTATGTTGAAATATTTATATAACTAATATCATTATGTATCGTGGACCATGTTTGTATCATGATACTCATATATTTTTTTAAATTATTATAACTGTTTGCTTAAAATTAAAATTATTTGTGTAGGTGGATGAGCATGGGAGGAATCCGGTAAAGTGGAGTTTTATCGGATGACTCATACTCATCAGGATGGTACTTTTGTTCGAGATGAGTCGAGAGATTTATGTACGACATTATTAATATTCTATTTTTTGCAATGATTTTAATTTAATTTTGTTAACTATTAATATATAACTCTTATTTTTAAAATAAATACAGGAGAGGGCTATATCTCTCATTGCGGAGCGTGATGACGAGTCCGCAGCATCTATGCAGCAGAGCCGTATCGAGGCCGAGATGTTCACAGAGTTGATGGGACCAGATCGCTACGGCGAGTGAGGGGTTATGGAGAAGTCACCCCCACTCAGTTATTTGAGATTAGTAGATATATGCAGCATGCTGCAGTAGATGCTCAGGATTCACGCGTCCGCAGACTCGAGGCGGAGATATAGGAGATTAGGCAGAGTCGTGCCACTGAGATGGAAGAGATGCGACAGAATCGTGCCGAGATGCAGGCCATGAGGGGACAGATTGATCGGCTTACATTTTTATTAGAGATGTATGGCCCATCTCAGGTAAACACATATTATTAAATATATATATTTATATTAATTTAATGATCTATATATTTTTATTTATAGATATGCAAATCAAGCTTTTCATATGTTTCTTGTAGGCTCTTAGCACATCAGCCACTCGTCAAGATGGTGACACGTCACGTGGAGACAGCGACGACCATCCGCCTGCAGATTGACATCATTTTATTTTTATTGTAGTCTTATATTTATTTATATTACTCTTGATTATAATGGACGATTAGTACTTTATTTTTATTTATATAAAACAATGTCTTTGGATTTGGTTAAATTTGCTATTGAAGTTTGCTTTTGGTGTGAATGGTGGTGATTGTATAGGTTTATATTTGAATAATTGATATAATTTTGTACAGGAATGTATATATATATATTTTTTATATATAAAATCTCTATATTTTTTTTTCCTATTAAAAAATTTAACGATGCTTATAAGCATCGTTAATACACTGTTTAACGTGCTTATAAGCGTCGCTAGTGACTTAACTGCTGACACTTCGAAAAGCATCTTGGTAGAGTGGAGGATGCCTTGTCATTAATGATGCTAAAAAGCATCGCTAAAATTTAATTTTATAACGCTTTAAAGCGTCGTTAGAAAATATTGCGATGCTTTTAAAAAGCATCGGCGCTTTTCGTCTCTACTCTTACATAGGCGACGCTTTCGCGACGCTTTTTGAAGCATCGTAAAGCTTATTGACGATGCTTATTAGCATCGTAAAATATCTTTTATAGCGTCGTCTTTTATCATTTTCACTGTAATATGAAGAAAGAGAGAGAAACACACTCTTATTTTTATTTTATTATTTATTTATTTTTCTCTTTTCTTTTCGTTATCTTTTTCTTTCCTTTTTACTTTTTCTTTTTCTTTTTCTTTTTTTCTTCCCGTGGCCTCCCATGGGTGAAACAGGGGACTGTGATGTCCCCTCATAAGGTTGGCCGACCGGTGGCTGGCCGGTGCGAGAATGGTCGGCGGCTGGAGGAGAGCGCACCGCCATCAAAAGGAACCCGAAACTATGGCTGGCGGCGACCATCGACGTCCACGAGAAGGAAGGGAGAGAGGAGAGGAAGAGAACTATATGCTTACCTCGAGCTTCGGCGATCTCTCCGGTGAGAAATCCCAGCGAGCACAGTGATGGTTTTCACGGACAATTTCTTACGATCTTTGTCATTTCGCTCCGAGATTCTTTGGTGAGAAGAAGGGAGAAGGGTCTCCCCCTTAAATAGAGTCGGAGGAAGGAGTTTGACTCCTCCCCGATGGCCTTTCCGACTCCGATTAGGAGTCGTCGACGGTGGAAGAAGACTCCCACAGGGAGTTTTCTTCAATTTTTTTTTTGGATTTTGTGGGCTGGGTTTAAGGCCTAATTGGATCGGGCCATAACAAATCCGTTTGTCATTTTTTCAAAATATGCAGATATGGTAAAACACATCACATCTAAAATTTAAGCCACACTTAGCAAATCAGTAACCACTTGGACACAGATTCAGCCTTACGACGTACTAGAGCTTGGAGCTCTTAGGATAGCAAACATATGGTTTTCATGCTTTGAGTTCTAATGCTAAAATGCTTAACTGATTCAGGGTTATGGCATCAAGAACAATTAAAAGAACCCACTAATCTGGACCTTTGGCACTAAGAACTTCTAGGAAGATCACATATTGGAGGCACTCTTTCGCAGCACGAATGACAGCTCAGAAGATTAAAAAGGTGGTTTTGACTAACATGGTTGAAATGAAAATAATAGTAAAGCTACAGAACAAAATCCACAATTTTCTTGATCAGGAGAGTGACGTCGGATGTCAAATTTGTACGATGTACGTTGTGGTGGTTCAAATCCAGCTTCTATATGCACTTTTGCAGCTTTACATGCAGGACTCGGAAACTTCATGCACGACTGCTAATTGCATGTTTAATGGGAGCTTTGAGTTACGAGGAAACTGTCAGAGAATGATTTGAGGGGGGGATCACTTGGAATTTGTTTGGCATGTGTATCTCGCCGAGGCCAAGGGAATGGATCATGAAAGCCAAAAGAAGAGGGGTCTATTTTCAGTTGCATGTCATCATATAAATCACACTCATCTTCTCAAAAATTTAATGAATGTATCTAAGTAAGGCCGTATATTTTATAACTGGTTGGCCTGTGAGTGGATAACCATATGATCTCCTTTAAATTAAAGTAAGTACACTCCATTGTCACCTGACGTAGCACATGTCAGAAAGGGTATACTATCTTAATGATAAAAATGGTTGGAATATAAATTCGGTGAAATTGGATCATTCTTACGTGGTTGAACTCTGATGTTGGAGCTCCCTCTGTGGTAAAAGGTCTTCTAAACTTAAAATAAGCTTTCAATGATTTTTTATATTTTTGGATTTCTAAAAAATTAGGAAGAGAAAAAAAATGGGGCGACCATCGAATAACCATTTTGAGGTTTGAAAGAGCTAGGAGAAGGAAAGGATTTAATTAATTTCAGAGATGCAAAAGAAATATCTTATATAAATATATATATTAAATGTATTATGATTCTATCATATATATATATATATATATATATATATATATATATATATAATATATATATATATATATATATATATATATATATATATATATATATATCCTCTTCACTCGGTTATTATTCTATTAAATGTATTATTAGCTTTTTCAATTAAGAATATCTAGCTTGGATAGATATTTGGTTGCAAAAGAAAGTCTTGACGAGACTTCTCTCGGAATAGTAGTAGGATAGATAATACGAGTAATTTTTCTTCCTTGCCTAACTATTATGGGCTATGTTATGTCTGGATGCTGTACGAAATTTGGTAGTGTCAGGGCTTGGACGCCCTCCAATTTCTTGGTTAGGCATTAATTGTGTGGCGGGCTGGTTGCAGAAACTGCTTTTAGGGAGTGTTTGATATAGGATAATCATCCCAAGATCAACAATCACATGGATGGATTGCATCTGATTGCATCATGATGTATCTCATAATAATGATTATAAGTTACTCTCACTTCTCAAATCATCGTTCAATCTAATGATAAAATATTCGTTGATGTCGGAAATTTAAGATCATCTCAAGATTGTAATCTTGGATTGAAATTTATGGACAAAAATATCCTATAGTCCTGCAACAAAAATTAATATATCAGTATATCACTAATATATTAAATCAATATTATATATATGATATTCTATCATATTGATATTATATATTATATTTATGATGTGTGTGCGCGTGTGTCTATATATATATAATATTATTAATCATATTATTTTTGCAATATTACTCAATGATAATTTTAAATCATAATAAAAATTATTATTTTACATTATATATATACGATAAAATTATTTAATATATTACTTCTATTTTTTATTTTCATAATCAAAATAAATATTAGTATTAAAAATAATATATCATAAATATAAATAACAATATTAATTTTATAATAATAGTTAATATATCTTTATAAATTAATAATTTATAGGATTAATAAGTATATTTTGGTGAAATAGATTAATAATTAATATGTTAATATGTTATTATAATATATTATATAATTAATAATATATTTTTATAAAATATATCAAAAATAGTTTGATATTATATGATTAATGATTATGGATCTTCTTAGAAAGAATATTCAAAAATCTTTTACTGAATAATGGTTTGGGACATCAATCGAGGCATCAGACTAGGAGTCTAGTCTCTGTACTGTTGCCGCCTCTCTCACTTTTTGCTCATCACCCTAAACTCTTTTGCTACCTCCTCCTAGCATCGGACTCCCCTGCCAATGGCATCCACTGGTCACAAGTCGGGTCTCTCTCTCATCTTTGCGATACCGTTCCACTCCCTCTTTATTTTCTCATCGCTGCCTCCACTGTCGCTGTCTTGTCTTCCACTTTCTTTGCCACAGATTCTGTATTTGAGAATTTGGGTTAAATTTTTTTTTGAGATCAAGTAAGACAAAGGTCAAAAAGAAGTTCATCAACAATGGACTCCTCGTACTCTTCGAGCCGATCCGGAGAGGCGAAGATTGAAAGCTAAACTCAAGAAAAATCGAGAAGCTGGTGATTGATGCGCTAAATTAGTTGGATTCAATTATTAATTATTATTTTTTACGATTATTAGCTACCATTACATTATGGTATTAATTTTGTTCCCTCCACTATCTCAAACAAACTCTATCATTTTTCTAAAAAAATACAACATAACTATTAAATATTATAAAAAGAGATAGAAAATTATTAATAATACATTTTTGAGAAAAAATAAGATAATATTTTTGATATATTGAATTTATTAATATATATTATTATGATAATAAATAGAGAACTTAAAAAATATCATCAAATCAACATGTATAATGATCATATATTTCACATGATATTCTTAGGATGGCATTCTTAAAGTATGAAGCTAGAAATTTTCATGATATAATAAATTTTGACAATGAGACTTCAGCATCACTCCAAAATAATCAATAAAAATACTTCACATAATCTTAGGAAAGTATATTTGTCTATACTCAATGTGTGCACACGTATTCACGCATGCAGGTACACATCCGTGCATGTGCATGTGTGGGAGAGAAACTGAGGTTTTCATGATGCAAAAGTAGGATTTGGCATATCCAGTGCAAGTGAAAGGAAGTCACAATGCCTACAATTTAATTAGAAAATGATGTAAAGAATAGAGAGCAAACACATGTGGGGGCGCGTATGGGCGTTAGAAGTTGCGGTAGAAGTTGCGGACGGAGCTCGGCTCCCGTAGGAGTCCGGGCCTTCGACTTCGCTCAATCTAGGGCGAGGTTCTCCTCCTGTCCTTAGCAGGGCTGTGGGGGCGCGTATGGGCGTTGCAGGGCCTCTCCCCCCATCCGGTCTAAATAGAACCGGGCCTTCGACTTTGCTCAAGTTAGGACGAGATTTTTCTCCTGTCCCTAACAGGACTGTGGGGGCGCATATGGGCATTGCAGGGCCTCTCCCCCCATCCGGTCTAAATGAAACCGGGCCTTCGACTTTGCTCAAGTTAGGGCGAGGTTCTCCTCCTGTCCCTAACAGGGTTGTGGGGGCGCATATGGGCGTTGCAGGGCCTCTCCCCCCATCCGGTCTAAATGGAACCGGGCCTTCGACTTTGCTCAAGTTAGGGCGAGGTTCTCCTCCTGTCCCTAACAGGGCTGTGGGGGCGCATATGGGCGTTGCAGGGCCTCTCCCCCCATCCGGTCTAAATGGAACTGGGCCTTCGACTTTGCTCAAGTTAGGATGAGATTTTCCTCCTGTCCCTAACAGGGCTGTGGGGGCGCATATGGGCGTTGCAGGGCCTCTCCCCCCATCCGGTCTAAATGGAACCGGGCCTTCGACTTTGTCGGGACGAGGTTTCCCTTTCGTTTCTGATGCAGTTTGTTTGAATTGTCTAAAGACATACAGATATGCAACTTTTAATTAAAATAAAGTTATTGGTAGTACATCCGTAAGTTTTTCGAGCTCCACGGTCGCGGGAGGTCGGCTCCTCCGAGTTCCTTAAGAGAATAAGTTCCGGGCCGGACTATTTTTTTGACTTCATACGGTCCTTCCCAGTTTGGGGCGAGTTTCCCCCGGTCCTGAGGTTGCGAGATAGCGGCTCGTCGAAGCACTAGATCTCCCGCTTTAAAGGCTTTGTTTTTGACCCGGACGTTGTAATATCGAGCGACTTTTTGTCTGTAGGCTGCCATTCGAACCTGAGCTATCTCCCATCTTTCTTCCAGCAGGTCGAGGTTGGCTCTAAGACTTTGCGAATTTTGATGTTCGTCGAACGTCACGACTCGTGCCGACGGGAGTTTAAGCTCGATTGGGATGACGGCTTCTGTACCGAAGGCTAAGGCAAAGGGGGTCTCCCTCGTAGGTAGCCTCTGGGTAGTTCGATACGCCCACAACACATGATAAAGTTCGTCCGCCCAAGTTCCCTTCGCTTTTTCGAGCCTTGTCTTAATCCCCTGCAAAAGGGTTCTGTTGGTCACCTCAGCTTCGCCATTTGCTTGGGGATGGGCTACTGATGTGAAGTTGTGGGAGATGTTTAGATCTTCACAAAATTCGATAAATTTTGCTCCCACGAATTGTCGTCCATTATCAGTGATTAGGGTTCTAGACAGACCGAACCTACACACGATCGACTTTCAGACGAAATCTTGCACTTTTGCTTCTGTGATTTTTGCTAGTGGTTCGGCTTCGACCCATTTGGTGAAGTAATCGATCGCTACGAGGAGGAACTTTCTTTGCCCAGACGCCATGGGAAAGGAGTCAAGGATGTCCATCCTCCATTGTGCAAAAGGCCATGGGGCACTCAAGGGTGTGAGCTCGGTGGCGGGCTGTCTCTGGACGTTGGCGTATCTCTGGCATCGATCACACTTTTTGACATATTCAATCGAATCATGATGCATTGTCGGTCAGTAATACCCTTGGCGGAGCAACTTGTGGGATAAAGATCTAGCTCCCAAATGGTTTTCGCAGATTCTTTCATGCACTTCCCACAAGGCGTAGTCAGCCTCCGAAGGTCGGAGGCATTTTAAGAGGGGCAAGGAGTATGATCTCTTGTACAATTTGCCCTCATAAAGGATGTACCGGGAGGCTTGATTCTGGAGCTTCCGAGTTTCTTTCGCATCCTGGGGGAGAACTCCATCTCTGAGATAGATTATCAGTGGGTCGACCCAGCTGGACTCGTGGTCAATCTCCATCACGGACCGCGATTCTTCTGTACTCGGGTGTTTTAGAACTTCAAAGAGGACGCCTTTGGGCAATTCGGCCGGAGCCAATATCGCCAGCTTGGAGAGAAGGTCAGCCCTGGTATTTTCCAACCTTGGGATCTGTCTAATGTTGAAGCTGCTAAAGGCGGGGGTGAGCTCCTTTACCTTCTCAAGGTATTTGGCCATACTGTCCTCCCGCACCTCGTAACTCCCGCTGACTTGCCCCACCACTAGTTGAGAGTCACTGTGCACCCGGAGCTGATTTATTCCCAGCTCTTTGGCGATCCTTAGTCCTGCGATCAGAGCTTCGTATTCCGCTCCATTGTTTGTTGCGGGAAACTCAAAATGCAGAGCGTATTCCGCGATGACTCCCTCCGGACTGACCAAGATCAGGCCTGCACCTGCGTCCGACATGTTGGAAGATCCGTCCACATAAAGGGCCCAAAAGCGATCAGAGGGATCGGCCTCTTCTTCGGAGGAGTTCGGTTGGGACTTCAGGTCGTCAACTTTGCTTTGTTCAGGTTCAGCCTCCTCTGGGATGGTACACTCTACTATGAAATCTGCCAATATTTGGACCTTCACTGCTGGCCTGGGTCGATAGTTGATGTCGAATTCTGTGAGCTCGATCGCCCATTTTGCCATCCTCCTAGAGGCGTCCGCCCGGTGCAAGATTGCCTTGATCGGTTGATTAGTGAGCAGCGTCACGGTGTGTCCTTGAAAATAGGGCCGGAGCCTCCGGGCTGCGATCAACAAGGCGTAAGTCAGTTTTTCTAATTTGATGTACCTGATCTCGGCATCCCTCAAAGCGCGGCTGACGTAGTAGATCGGCCGCTGGACCTTCGCCTCTTCTTTGACAAGGACGGCCGCGAGAGCCATGGGAGAGACCGCCAGGTATAAAAATAGCTCCTCCCCAGGCTCAGGCTTTGCTAACAGCGGGGGTGAGCCAAGGTAGCTCCTTAGTTCTTCGAATGCCTGTTGGCACTCAGAGGTCCAACAGAAGTTCTTCGGCTGCTTGAGGGTTTGAAAGAAGGGCAAGCACCGTTCGACCGACCTTGCGACGAAGCGATTAAGGGCCGCTATCCTCCTCGTGAGGTGCTGAATCTCTTTTATCGACTTTGGGGCGGCCATCTCCTGGATGGCGCGAATTTTCTCTGGATTGGCCTCGATCCCGTGCTCTGATACCATGAAGCCCAGGAACTTTCCTGAGGTTACGCCAAAAGCGCATTTGTTGGGTTCAGCTTCATTCTATATTTTCGGAGGGCGTCGAAGGTCTCCTCGAGGTCGGCGACATGATCTCTGGAAGATTTGCTTTTTATGAGCATATTGTGCACGTAGACCTCCATGTTACGGTCGATCTGCTCTTTGAAGATTTTGTTCACCAACCGTTGGTAGGTTGCGCCCGCATTCTTGAGGCCGAAAGGCATGACCCTGTAACAGTAAAGGCCACGATTAGTGATGAAAGCTGTCTTTTCCTCATCTTCCGGCGCCATTCTAATTTGATTATAGCCAGAGAACGCATCCATGAAGGTGAGGAGCTCATGGCCCGAGGTCGCATCCACCAGTTGATTGATTCTGAGAAGGGGGTAGCTGTCCTTCGGACAGGCCTTATTCAGCTTTTTGAAGTCTATGCACATCCTCCACTTGCCGTTTGCTTTTTTGACCAGGACAACATTGAAAATCCAATCAGGATAATTGACTTCCTTAATGAATCTGGCCTTAAGGAGCTTATCCACTTCTTCGGCTATCGCCTTCTGCCTCTCTGGAGCATGACTTCGGATTTTTTCTTTCGTCGGTCGATGCTGTGGATCGATGGCCAGATAATGCTCCATGACTTCCGTGTCAATCTCCGGCATGTCTGCTGGAACTCAAGCGAAAATATCCGCATTCCTTCGTAGAAAATCAATGAGATGCGTTCGCACCTCCTCCCCTAGGTTGGAGCCGATCATCGCTACGTGCTCCGCGTTCCTGTCGTTCTAACGGATTGGTACCAGATCTTCGATTGGGGCGCCCCTCTCTTCGGTGAGGTCATCGCGAGCATCCAGTCCATCGACGGGGCAGGAGTCAGATTGATCGCTTCTTCGCAAGGCTATATTGTAGTAGTGTCTGGCTAGGGCTTAGTCTCCCCGGACCTCTCCGGTCTCCTGGTTGGTGGGGAACTTCAACTTCAAATGGTAGGTCGATACGATGGCTCGGAGAGCATTGAGGCCAGATCGGTCGAGGATTGCATTGTAGGCGGATGGCGCCTTCACCACCAAGAAATTCATCAGGGCCCTAGATTGCCTTGGATATTGACCTGCGGCCACAGTCAAAGTTATTATTCCTTCCGTCGGAACGGCGTCGCCGGTAAACCCTACCAAAGGGGAGCTAATCGGCCTCAGATAGCTGTCAAGATTGGACATTCTTGAAAAGGCATCGTAGAACAAGATATCGGCCGAACTTTCATTGTCGACAAGAACACGACGGACGTCGTAATTTGCTATATTCAAGGAAACTACGATCGCGTCGTTGTGAGGGAATTGGACTCCCTGAGTGTCTTCTTCGGTAAAGGTTATGGGCTCTTCAGTCTTTTGCCGTTTGGGGGATACAGTCGGTATGTTGGTCATTTTCTGTCGGGATCCTCCCGAGATGGTGTTGGCGAAATCCGTCGGAGGCCGATCGCCCGGCCACTCCATGCCGGCGACCATAGCCGGAGGGCACGAGGCCTGGGAAACCAGAGGCGAGACCGGGGTCCGAGATATGGCTACGGAGGCCGTGGGTAGCTGCGCGGATGCTTCGCGAGAAGGCATCGGGCGAAGATCCAGTGGGGGAAAGGAAGAGTGGGTGTCGGAGAAGATGACCGGAGGCAGTCCCGTTGAGCGCTCCTTTAAGAACAAGGATGCTGCGAAGACACAGGCCCCTTCCTCTAGCGCCAATCCTGTTGATGCAAAAATCTACTTGCGCCGGAGAAGCTGGAGTCGAGGGAGTCGCGGTCGCCGTCGGGACCTGTAAAAGAAGTCTAAACCGGAGGTGGGGTTGCTCCGGCAAGACCCTCCGATGCTCAAGTCAGTTCTCTGCCTCAACAAGAATGGAGTGCTCGAACGAAAATTTTAGCAGAGTTTTTATGTAAAAACGAGAGCTTATAGAATAATGTATCTGGGGTTTCCCTTTTATAGATGGAGGGGGCAACAAATTGATAGCGACGCCTGTAATCGTCTGGTAGTGGGCCGCCCAGAGTCAGGAGGAATTTATTATGGAGGGTAGTGGAGTGGGATCGTGGCTATCGCCGTGGCTCACCACGTGGAATCAGTTACGGGGAATTGAGCGGCGTCCGCTGTTGTAACTCGTCAGGGAGTGGTGGACTCGCACAGAATCTGCCGCAAGGAGTGGAGCAGAGTCGTGGCCGTTAATATGGCCTGTCAGGGAGTAATGGGGCTACGCAGGGTCCGCCGCAAGGAGTGGAGCAGTGGTGTCCGTTACTGTGGCTTGTCAGGGGATCCAGACTTGTTGGCCGAAGTTCGGTTGGAGTCGGTAGCGAGGTCCGGCACCCATAGGAGTTTGGACGAGGTCTTCCCGCAGCCGGGATAGAAGACGGAGTCTGACTCTCGTAAAAGTTCGGACGCAGTCTTCTTGCAGTTGGGGGTCGTAGGTGGAGTTCGGCTTCCGTAGGAGTCCGGGCGGAGTCTTCCTGCAATCGAAATCAAAAATGAAGTCCGGCTCCCGTAGGAGTCTGGACGAGGCTTACCAGCGGCGGAAGTCGTGGACGGAGCCCGGCTCCCGTAGGAGCCCGGACGGGGTCTTCCTTGCTGCAGAAATTATGGGCAGAGCCCGGCTCCCGTAGGAGTCCGGGCGGAGTCTTTCTTGCTGCAGAAATCGTGGACGGAGCCCGGCTCCCGTAGGAGTCCGGGCGGAGTCTTCCTTGCTGTAGAAGTCGTGGACGGAGCTCGGCTCCCGTAGGAGTCCGGGCAGAGTCTTCCTTGCTGTAGAAGTCGTGGACAGAGCCCGGCTCCCGTAGGAGTCCGGGCGGAGTCTTCCTTGCTGTAGAAGTCGTGGACGGAGCCCGGCTCCCGTAGGAGTCCGGGCGGAGTCTTCCTTGCTGCAGAAATCATGGACGGAGCCCGGCTCCTGTAGGAGTCCGGGCGGAGTCTTCCTTGCTGCAGAAATCGTGGACGGAGTCCGGCTCCCGTAGGAGCCCGGGCAGAGTCTTCCTTGCTGTAGAAGTCGTGGACGGAGTCCGGCTCCCGTAGGAGCCCGGGCGGAGTCTTCCTTGCTGTAGAAGTCGTGGATGGAGCCCGGCTCCTGTAGGAGTCCGGGCGGAGTCTTCCTTACTGCAGAAGTCGTGGACGGAGCCCGGCTCCCGTAGGAGTCCGGGCGGAGTCTTCCTTGCTGCAAAAATCATGGACAGAGCCCGGCTCCCGTAGGAGTCCGGGCGGAGTCTTCCTTGCTGCAGAAGTCATGGACGGTCTTCCTTGCTGTAGAAGTCGTGGACGGAGCCCGGCTCCCGTAGGAGTCCGGGCGGAGTCTTCCTTACTGTAAAAGTCGTGGACGGAGCCCGGCTCCCGTAGGAGTCCGGGCGGAGTCTTCCTTGCTGTAGAAATCATGGACGGAGTCCGGCTCCCGTAGGAGTCCGGGCGGAGTCCTCCTTGCTGTAGAAGTCGTGGACGGAGCCCGGCTCCCGTAGGAGTCCGGGCGGAGTCTTCCTTGCTGTAGAAGTCGTGGACGGAGCCCGGCTCCCGTAGGAGTCTGGGCGGAGTCTTCCTTGCTGTAGAAGTCGTGGACGGAGTCCGGCTCCCGTAGGAGCCCGGGCGGAGTCTTTCTTGCTGTAGAAGTCGTGGACGGAGCCCGGCTCCCGTAGGAGTCCGGGCGGAGTCTTCCTTGCTGTAGAAGTCGTGGACGGAGCCCGGCTCCCGTAGGAGTCCGGGTGGGGTCTTCCTTGCTGCAGAAATCGTGGACGGAGCCCGGCTCCCGTAGGAGTCCGGGCGGAGTCTTCCTTGCTGCAGAAATCGTGGACGGAGCCCAGCTCCCGTAGGAGTCCGGGCGGAGTCTTCCTTGCTGTAGAAGTCATGGACGGAGCCCGGCTTCCGTAGGAGCCCGGGCGGAGTCTTCCTTGCTGTAGAAGTCGTGGACGGAGCCCGTCTCCCGTAGGAGTCCGGGCGGAGTCTTCCTTGCTGTAGAAGTCGTGGATGGAGCCCGGCTCCCGTAGGAGTCCGGGTGGAGTCTTCCTTGCTGCAGAAATCGTGGACGGAGCCCGGCTCCCGTAGGAGTCCGGACGGAGTCTTTCTTGCTGCAGAAATCGTGGACGGAGCCCGGCTCCCGTAGGAGTCCGGGCGGAGTCCTCCTTGCTGTAGAAGTCATGGATGGAGCCCGGCTCCCGTAGGAGTCCGGGCGGAGTCTTCCTTGCTGTAGAAGTCGTGGACGGAGCCCGGCTCCCGTAGGAGTCCGGACGGAGTCTTCCTTGCTGTAGAAGTCATGGACGGAGCCCGGCTCCCGTAGGAGTCCGGACGGAGTCTTCCTTGCTGTAGAAATCGTGGACGGAGTCCGGCTCCCGTAGGAGTCCGGGCGGAGTCCTCCTTGCTGTAGAAATCATGGACGGAGCCCGGCTCCCGTAGGAGTCCGGAAGGAGTCTTCCTTGCTGTAGAAGTCGTGGACGGAGCCTGGCTCCCGTAGGAGCCCGGGTGGAGTCTTCCTTGCTGTAGAAGTCGTGGACGGAGCTCGGCTCCCGTAGGAGTCCGGGCGGAGTCTTCCTTGCTGTAGAAGTCATGGATGGAGTCCGGCTCCCGTTGGAGTCCGGGCGGAGTCTTCCTTGCTGCAGAAATCGTGGACGGAGCCCGGCTCCCGTAGGAGTCCGGGCGGAACGATGGGAGCTCACCAACAGTTGTTGAAAGTCGGAAGAGACTCGCGAGGGTCGACCCTGCCAAGAACTTTGGCCGAGGGTATTTTATGCCCAACATATATTATTTAGGGTGTCATATAAATTCACAGAAAGTCATATAAGATATTAAAAAGTAATAATATTATTCTTTCTCTGTTTCAGGAATAGAATATTTTTGTTAGAAAAATTTTTAGAAAAAAAACTATATAGTATTAAAAATTTATCTTATTATTAATTACACTATGTGGACTAATATACTTGGTCGATGCACTCTACATTATTTTTGCTGCATGGCATGTGGTGCACAAAAAATTTCTCTTTTAATTTTGATAGGAAGCAGTATATTTGAGCCGGAGCCTAACTGTTGTGGGCTATTTCAGGCTTGGATCTTGTAGTAATTTTGGTAGTGTTTGGGCCCAAGAGAAATTCTTTGTGCATCATGGATGGTGTAGAAAATCTGATGTAGAGTGTACTGTCTCGTCCGATTGATCACATAGTCATCATTTTTTAATATGCATTTAATACATGTGAATCGACTTTTTCATTTAAAAATTTTATATGATGAAAATATATATTTTAGAAAAAAATTATGACATCCTGCGGTGTAATATAGTTCAGGATGTCATAATATGACCTAAGATATCATAATATGTGAGGGATATTTTTGTTTAACAACTTTTCAATGCGCATTTAATGTCTGCAGGTCGATTTTTTTGATTGAGAAATTTAAATGATAAAATTATTTTTTTTAAAAAAATATTATAACATTTTATACGTATTATGGACGCAGGATGTCATATTAATATAAAATATAATAATTTTTTTAAAAAATAAAAATATTTTTATCATATAAAATTTTTAAATAAAAAAATTAATTTTTATATATTAAATAATTATTAAAAAATAATTACCATATCGATCAATTAAATGGGATGGTACACTCTGCTTCGAATTTTTTTGGACCATTCGCCTGGGCTACTTTTGCTCCATTTTCTAGGAATCCCTCTTTCTTTCTTCGCCGCCGCGGCTGTCTGTGCCAAGACCAGCATCTTCCGCTCTCCCCTTGCCACCGATCCTGTATTTGGAGATTTAGATTGATTTTTTTTTGCCACGACCAAGACCGGCATCTTCCGCTCTCCCTGTTCAGAGATTTAGGTTAATTTTTTTTGAGATCAAGTGAGACATAAACGGGCGATTCTTACTCTTTAAAATGCTCTGGAGATTGATACTCTAAATTCGAGAAAAATCGCGATCCAGAAATCGCCACCAACCTTTTTGATTACATGAATTTCACCGCTGTTTTTCCCTCGTCCTTTACCGTCGACCCTCGCCACCTTAAGTTTCCTCAGCTGCCATGCTCTTTCTCATCTCCACGAAGGCCAACCCCTCCCTTTCATCTCGATTTCTGATCTCGAGCCCCGCTCTCTTCCCTTCCAGAAGCAACCGGTAAAAAAATACTCTTCTCCTCTGATGATTGTCTGGTAATGGAAGAATCTCCCACCAAAATTTCTCTTTTGAATCCTCTCACCTATCGGCTAATCCACCTTCCGCCACTGCCTCCATGTGAGGACACCTACGACGGGGACATAAGGATGTTAGCTATCGCCATGTCCTCCGTTCCAACCTCATCATCAGCAAACTCCACCATCATGGCCATCCTCGGCCAGCCGAGGATGCTACTTCATGAGTCATGACCCTGAGACGGCGACGATGTTGATTGGGCTTCGGTTCGGATCAAGTGCATGGACCGTAGTCAACAACGCACACACATTCCAAGATGTCATCTACTACATAGAGAGTTTCTACACCACTACACTTTTGGACGGGTTATGGTCTTGAATGCTGATCTTAAGGGGATGATTGGGGGCCCGTCACCATGGCGGTTTGTGGAGTCTTCTGGAGAGCTTCTGATGGTCAAAAGAAATGTTAGCGTTTCTGGGAAAACAACATGGTTTGAAATCTACGAGTTGAGTTCTGTCGAGGGGTCACCCCAGCTTGCGAAGCTTGAGGACTTGGGCGATCAGATGATATTCCTCGGCAGCTATGGCCGTGCGGTATCCTTGCCAGCTAAGGATCCCCCTTTTTTTTTTCTTTTCTTTTCTTTTTTTGATTTGATTATGAACTCAGTTGTTTGACTCTTTTGCTTCATTGGTAATACTCGGTAATGCTGTTAGGTTTGAGGTTTCCTGGATTTTTTTTCCATTGGCTAGAAGTGGCTACTTTAACAGGACAATCATTAAAATATCTGCAATAGATTGCCTATGACGAGAGAAGCAGATTTTGTTTTCCGTCGGTAAAGCTAACTGAACTATTTTGCTTGACTGTGCTCATGCTTGAAATGGGTTCTTGGACATTCAGGTTAAGGATCTGCATCGTTGAACAGCTCTACGTATTGCTCTAAGCCTGATTTTAGCAGTTTACTATAACCTGATTCTCATTTTGTTATTCTAATTTGTTTAGTCGTTTGGGTTCTCTTCCCTATCGTTTTCTCCGATCAAACCTAGAATGAATATAAAATATTGGAAGACAAAAACAAATGTTGTGAACCGGCTCGAAAGAATCACAAGCGAAGTTGAGCAAAATATGGACAAATCTATGCTACTAACCAGTGTCCATTAACTTGCATGATTTTTTTTTTTTTTTTTTCCGAATGAAAAAATTGTGGGAAATCTTATCCTCCTTGTTATCTATTGATTGCTACTAATATACTTGAATACAAGTTTTTTTTTCTTAAAAAAAAAAAAAAAAAAAGAGAAACTTGTATGAATTTATTTTAAAAAGGAATATCCATCAAAGTATATCCGAATCTTACTGTACATGCAAAATGCACCGTATATTATTTTTGCTTCTTGATGGACAATGGAGGAGCCAAAGCCCTATCAAAACTTTATTAAGAAAATAAAAATTAATGGTTGATCTAATTGATTGATTCAATGGAAATTTGCCCCTTTCAATAGGAGTTGGTTCCTTAATGGGATAAAAATATATGGTCATGCATTAGTAATTCTGTGAATTATTCTTAACTCTACAACAATCAATAAGTTCACAAATGTTAAGATATGTTCGTGAATAAAGTATAGTTTGTTGTGAAACGTTTGTCAAAGTAATACTATTTGACGTTGACACTGGAGTTGTTTTTTTCTTAGTCTGGCGTTGTCCTGCATCTTTCATGTTTGCTTTTTCAGTAATATTACTGACTTATTTATAGATATAAAATTTCAAATTTATTCACATTTGTCCTATCCTTCTTACAATCTTTTCCAAGTTTGTGGCTCATTCCTCACATCTCTCACCAAATTCCTATTATTTCTATAATAATTCTGTCTCATTTAACCAGTTGTATCGTGCTTGTTTAATTGCTAGGTAACGATGTTGGTCACCTGATCATTTCCCTTCCCCTCCCTCTTCTTTAGAAAATATATTTTATTATAACAATTACCATCGATCGCACCAAATAATTTTAACTTGAGTATCTATTTGAATGCAACTTGGCTCACTGACTTCTTCTAAAAATGTAGTTTCCATTGTATAGTCAGTTAATATTTTGACATCTTATGTCACCAAACTAGAGTGAAGCAAAATCATCCTTCTGTTAAAAAAAATGAAAGACTAAGAGGAGAAAAAAAAATCAGTTAATTAAAATATTGAGATTAATGAACCATACATCAAAGACTTAAACCGAGGCTATCTGGCTGATTTTGGTACATATAATTATGTGAAAGGAAAGAGTGATGAAATTCTGATAGTACTATAGCTAAAATGTTCATGATTTTTTTCTTTCTATTTTTTTTAAACTACGGAAGGATCTCTTGATCATTCATCTTTTCTTTGTTTAAACCCTGGGCTCAAAGTCATAGAGATTCATAGATTAGGTCTGTATAATCAGTAAAATTATTGAATTACAGATTGGATTAGACCTATATTCATTAGTACTAATATTTTAGGAATGGACCAGCCCAAATTACATGGAGGTAAAATGTCTATAGAATTGGTGCCGGTCCATTTTAAAAGTATTTCTGGATATATATGAATATAGGTTTAGCCCAATCTATAATATAAAGATTTTGCTAGTTGTACCAGTCCAATCTATAAATCTTATAAAAATTTTGGATCCAATCAACTAGGCCCTTAAGAGTATCTATTCACTAGTATATATTTTTCCTACCAATCAGAGAAAAAAAAATGCTAGAAAATCCTGTACTGTGGCTTTACATGGCACTAATAATAGGCAAATGGCTAATACCTCCATATTACAAGTTCATTTCCATTGTCATGGTTTGCATGCTTCAGATTATAGGCTGGTTAAAATCATCATCCTAGGCAAACTTTCCCATACATTTCCTTTATATTAAAATAAGGACTATTCAAAGCTACCTTACAAAGCATATTTTAGAAAGTGGATAATATGTTGATGATAAAAATTGGATTGGAACAAAATTCAGACGGAATTGGATCATTCTTACGTTCTTGAACTCTGAAGTTGGAGCTCCCTCAACGGTAAATGCCAATGGAAATAGAGTATTGAGCCCGTCTTATGAGGGAAGGCTTCAGCTATATATAATTCTGGCGGGATTGTTCAATAGCAATTAATATCACCAGCAAAATTTATCCCATAAAAGGAGAATGGCTGCTGGATGATTAAATTAGAGTGAGTGAGGATGGTGCATGGTGTATTTCCACCATTGTTCCTGCTAGTGTCCTGGAGATTATTTTCACGTTGAAATCTAAATGACAATTGGTAGACTTGGCAATTGCCGAAGTTGTAGACCTGCGAACAAAACTTTCACATGCTTAGATTATGGAATGTGAAACCTTAGAAATTAATTATCTCGGCCTATGCACCATCACAGCCTATCCAAACCCAGTTGCCCAGACATAAAGCTGCAAACAATTCAGAATAAGTTTAAAGAATTACATGGTGCCGCAGAAGAACCGTATTCATTCATTATGTAACCTGTAACGTATGCTTTTCTAGTCTTGCAGGTTGCACCACTGGCTAACGTTGCCGGAACCAATCATGTTGTAAGATTATCTATTAATTAATATTAAATTTAAAATAATAATAAATAATTATAAATAAAAAATAAGACACGATGATTTAAATGTTTCGATCTTTGACTAACGTCTACGGATGAAGATAAAGAAAAAAAAATTTTACTATATATCCTCTTCACTCGGTTATTATTCTATTAAATGTATTATTAGCTTTTTCAATTAAGAATATCCGGTTTCTCTTCATTCTGTTATGATTCTATTAAATGTATTATTAGTTATGCTTTTTCAATTAAGAATATCCAGCTTGGGAAGATATTTGGTTGCAAAAGAAAGTCTCGACGAAACTTCTCTCGGAATAGTAGTAGGATAGATAATACGAGTAATTTTTCTTCCTTCCGGGCTATGTTGTGTCTGGATGCTGTACAAAATTTGGTAGTGTCAGGGTGGACGCCCTCCAATTTCTAGGTTAGGTATTAATTGTGTGGCGGGCTGGTTGAGCCTACATATGGCAGAAACTGCTTTTAGAGAGTGTTTGATATGGGATAATCATCCCAAAATCAACAATCACATGGATGGATTGCATCTGATTGCATCATGATGTATCTCATAATAATGATTATAAGTTACTCTCACTTTTCAAATCATCGTTCAATCCAATGATAAAATATTCGTTGATGTCGAAAATTTAAGATCATCTCAAGATTGTAATCTTAGATTGAAATTTATGGACAAAAATATCCTATAGTTCTGCAACAAAAATTAGTATATCAGTGTATCACTAATATATTAAATCAATATTATATATAATATTCTATCATATTAATATTATATATTATATTTATGATGTGTGTGTGCGTGTGTCTATATATATATAATATTATTAATCATATTATTTTTGCAATATTACTCAATGATAATTTTAAATCATAATAAAAATTATTATTTTACTTTATATATATACGATAAAATTATTTAATATATTACTTCTATTTTTATTTTCATAATCAAAATAAATATTAGTATTAAAAATAATATATCATAAATATAAATAACAATATTAATTCTATAATAATAGTTAATATATCTTTATAAATTAATAATTTATAGGATTAATAAGTATATTTTGGTGAAATAGATTAATAATTAATATGTTAATATGTTATTATAATATATTATATAATTAATAATATATTTTTGTAAAATATATCAAAAACAGTTTGATATTATATGATTAATGATTATGGATCTTCTTAGAAAGAATATTCAAAAATCTTTTACTGAATAATGGTTTGGGACATCAATCGAGGCATCAGAGTCTCTGTACTGTTGCTGCCTCTCTCACTTTCCGCTTATCACCCTAAACTCTTTTGCTACCTCGTCCTAGCATCGGACACCCCTACCAATGGCATCCACTGGTCACAAGTCGGGTCTCTCTCTCATCTTTGCGATACCGTTCCACTCCCTCTTTATTTTTTCATCGCTGCCCCCACTGTCGCTGTCTTGTCTTCCACTCTCTTTGCCACAGATTCTGTATTTGAGAATTTGGGTTAAATTTTTTTTTGAGATCAAGTAAGACAAAGATCAAAAAGAAGTTCATCAACAATGGACTCCTCATACTCTTTGAGCCGATCCGGAGAGGCGAAGATTGAAAGCTAAACTCAAGAAAAATCGAGAAGCTGGTGACTGATGCATTAAATTAGTTGGATTCAATTATTAACTATTATTTTTTACGGTTATTAGCTACCATTACATGATGGTATTAGTTTTGTTCCCTCCACTATCTCAAACAAACGCTATTATTTTTCTAAAAAAATACAACATAACTATTAAATATTATAAAAAGAGATAGAAAATTATTAATAATATATTTTTGAGAAAAAATAAGATAATATTTTTGATATATTGAATTTATTAATACACATTATTATGATAATAAATAGAGAACTTAAAAAATATCATCAAATCAACATGTATAATGATCATATATGTCACATGATATTCTTAGGATGGCATTCTTAAAGTATGAAGCTAGAAATTTTTATGATATAATAAATTTTGACAATGAGACTTCAGCATCACTCTAAAATAATCAATAAAAATACTTCACATAATCTTAGGAAAGTATATTTGTCTATACTCAATGTGTGCACACGTATTCACGCATGCAGGTACACATCCGTGCATGTGCATGTGTGTGGGAGAGAAACTGAGGTTTTCATGATGCAAAAGTAGGATTTGGCATATCCAGTCCAAGTGAAAGGAAGTCACAATGCCTACGATTTAATTAGAAAATGATGTAAAGAATGGAGAGCAAACACATGTGGAAACCAAAAAAAAAAAAAAACACGTCTCTACCAAAAAAAAATATACACGTGTAGAGAAGGGTATATTCTTTCTTTTTGTTTAAGCTAGTGCTCGATATGCATACTATATGTAAGGGCTGTCACGGATATAGATAATATATACTAGAATCTGCACTTTGCAGCGGATAAGATATGATCGACGGAACCATGGGGGTGGGGGCAGAGCACGGCGGCCAGCAGAGCCACAAGGGGGTGATGGCGGTGATTGGCAGAGCCACGGGGGAGGGGAGAGGTGGGGGGAGCTACGGTCGGTAGAGCCAGAGGGGAGGGGGAGGTTTTTTTTTTTTTTTTTCTCTCTATGGACCGCACAATCTCCACCGGCCGTGCCTCCCCCACCCCCTGCGCAGTCCATGGAAAGAAAAAAAAAAAAAGAAAAGCCTGCCTCCCCCTGCGGCTTTGCCAGCTGTCGCACCTCGCCCCTGCCTCTCTGCCGCTTGCGCCTAACCCACTGTGAAGGAACTGAAAGGATTCTAAGCAAAAAAAAAGAAAGGAGACCTGTGAGAAGGAGAGCACTTGCAGGAGATCGGAGGGAGGAGCCGATGTCGGTGAGGAGTGAGAGGAGAGTGATGGTGGAGACCGATGGGAGAGCAGGGAGGGCGTCGGTCTCTCTTTTTCAGAGATGTGTGAGAAAGAAACCACCTGAGAGAGATCGGAAG
>NC_026001.2:11209126-11219126 GCF_000442705.2 Elaeis guineensis
CAGAGACTATAGGATAGATAATACGACTAATATTTCTTCCTTTTTAATTTGAGTAATTCTTTGTGCCCCGCATGCAATGCAGTAAAATTGATGCGGAGTGCATCCCAGCAGCTGATTGATCCACATAGCATAATTAATAATGGGACAAATATTTAATATCGTGCAACTTTTTTTTTTAATTTTTCTGACAAAAATATATTTTTCTTCCATATAATAAAAAAAATAGTATTATTATTTTTTAATACCTTATATGTCTTTCTATGAATATATATGACATCCTAAACAATATATATAACTTTATGTGTTATGGTATCCTGAACAATATATATGACTTCCTGATACTTTATATGGAAGTAGGATATATATTATTTAGAATATCATATATATTCACAAGAAGTCATATATATTATTTTGAATATTATACATATTCACAGGAAGTTATGTAAAGCATCAGAAAGCGATATATATTATTCAGAATGTTATATAAAAATATATGAAGTCATATATATTATTTAAGATATTATAGAAAGACACATAAAGCTATATATATTATTTAGAATGCCATATATATTCACAGAAAGTCATATAAGATATTAAAAAATAATAATATTATTCTTTCTTTGTTCCAAAGATAGAACATTTTTGTTAGAAAAATTTTTAGAAAAAAAACTGTATAGTATTAAAAATCTATCCTATTATTAATTACACTATGTGGTCTAATATATTTGGTCGATGCACTCCACATTATTTTTGCTGCATGGCATGTGGTGCACAAAAAATTTCTCTTTTAATTTTGGTAGGAAGCAGTATATTTGTGCCAGTGTTGTGGGCTATTTCAGGCTTGGATCTTGTAGTAATTTTGGTAGTATCTGAGCCCAAGAGAAATTCTTTGTGCACCATGGATGGTGTAGAAAATCCGATGTTGAGTGTACTGTCTCGTCCGATTGATCCACATAGTCACCACTTTTTAACATGCATTTAATGCCTGCAGATCAATTTTTTTATTTAAAAATTTTATATGATGAAAATATACTTTTTAGAAAAAATTATGACATCTTACGGTGTAATATAGTTCAGGATGTTATAATATGGCCTAAGATATCATAATATGAGAGGGATATTTTTGTTTAACAACTTTTCAATGCACATTTAATGTCTGCGGATCGATTTTTTCGATTGAAAATTTTAAATGATAAAATTAATTTTTTTAAAAAAAATTATAACATCTTATGCGTATTGTGGACGCAGGATGTTATAATATGGACATAAAATATAATAATTTTTTTAAAAAATAAAAATATTTTTATTATATAAAATTTTTAAATAAAAAATTAATTTATATATATTAAGTAAACGTTAAAAAATGATTATCATATCTTCCAATTAAATGGGATGGTACACTCTACTTTGAATTTTCTGGACCATTCGCCTGGGCCTAGTTTTGCTCCATTTTCTAGGCCGGGTCTTAATTTATGGCTCTTTACCTGAATCCCTCTTTCTTTCTTCGCCGCCGCGGCTGTCTGTGCCAAGATCAGCATCTTCCGCTCTCCTTGGCACCGATCTTTTGGAGATTTAGGTTGATTTTTTTTTTTGCCACCATCAAGACCGGCATCTTCCGTTCTCCTTGTCCAGAGATTTAGGTTAATTTTTTTTTGAGATCAAGTGAGACATAGACGGGCGGTTCTTACTCTTTAAGATGCTCTGGAGAGACGAAGATTGATATCCTAAATTCGAGAAAAATCGCGAGGGATCCAGAAATCGCCACCAACGTTTTTGATTACATGAATTTCACCGCTGTTTTTTTCTCGTCCGTTACCGTCGACCCTCGCCACCTTAAGTTTCCTCAGCTGCCATGCTCTTTCTCAGCTCCACGAAGGCCAACCCCTCCCTTTCATCTCGATTTCTGATCTCGAGCCCCGCTCTCTTCCCCTTCCAGAAGCAACCGCTAAAAAAATACTCTTCTCCTCTGATGATTGTCTGGTAATGGAAGAATCTCCCACCAAAATTTCTCTTTTGAATCCTCTCACCCATCGGCTAATCCACCTTCCGCCACTGCCTCCATATGAGGACACCTACGTCGGGGATGTTAGCTATCGCCATGTCCTCCGTTCCAACCTCATCATCAGCAAACTCCACCATCATGGCCATCCTCGGCCAGCCGAGGATGCTACTTCACGAGTCATGACCCTGAGACGGCGACGATGTTGATTGGGCTTCGGTTCGGATCAAGTGCATGGACCGTAGTCAACAACGCACACACATTCCAAGATGTCATATACTACAAAGAGAGTTTGTACACCACTACACTTTTGGGCCGGGTTATGGTCTTGAATGCTGATCTTAAGGGGATGATTGGGGGCCCGTCACCATGGCGGTTTGTGGAGTCTTCTGGAGAGCTTCTGATGGTCAAAAGAAATGTTAGCGTTTCTGCGAAAACAACATGGTTTGAAATCTACGAGTTGAGTTCTGTCGAGGGGTCACCCCAGCCTGCGAAGCTTGAGGACTTGGGCGATCAGATGATATTCCTCGGCAGCTATGGCCGTGCGGTATCCTTGCCAGCTAAGGATCCCCCTTTTTTTTCTTTTCTTTTCTTTTTTTGATTTGATTATGAACTCAGTTGTTTGGTAACACTTGGTAATGCGGTTAGGTTTGAGGTTTCCTGGATTTTTTTTCCATTGGCTAGAAGTGGCTACTTTAACAGGAAAATCATTAAAATATCTGCAACAGATTGCCTATTACGAGAGAAGCAGATTTTGTTTTCCGTCGGTAAAGCTAACTGAACTATTTTGCTTGACTGTGCTCGTGCTTGAAATGGGTTCTTGGACATTCAGGAGTGAACTGGTCTATATTCATAAATACTAAATATTTTAGGAGTGAACTGGCCCAAATTACATGGAGGTAAAATGTCGATAGAATTCATGCCGGTCCACTCTAAAAGTATTTCTAGATATATATGAATATAGGTTTAGCCCAGTCTATAATATAAGGATTTTGCTAGTTGTACCAATCCAATCTATAAATCTTATAAAAATTTTGGATCCAATCAACTAGGCCCTTAAGAGTATCTATTCACTAGTATATATTTTTCCTACCAATCAGAGAAAAAAAAATGCTAGAAAATCCTGTACTGTGGCTTTACATGGCACTAATAATAGGCAAATGGCTAATACCTCCATATTACAAGTTCATTTCCATTGTCATGGTTTGCATGCTTCAGATTATAGGCTGGTTAAAATCATCATCCTAGGCAAACTTTCCCATACATTTCCTTTATATTAAAATAAGGACTATTCAAAGCTACCTTACAAAGCATATTTTAGAAAGTGGATAATATGTTGATGATAAAAATTGGATTGGAACAAAATTCAGATGGAATTGGACCATTCTTACGTTCTTGAACTCTGAAGTTGGAGCTCCCTCAACGGTAAATGCCAACCGGAAATAGAGTATTTAGCCCGTCTTATGAGGGAAGGCTTCAGCTATATATAATTCTAGCGGGATTATTCAATAGCAATTAATATCACCAGCAAAATTTATCCCATAAAAGGAGAATGGTTGCTGGATGATTAAATTAGAGTGATTGAAGATGGTGCATGGTGTATTTCCACCATTGTTCCTGCTAGTGTCCTGGAGATTATTTTCACGTTGAAATCTAAATGACAATTGGTAGACTTGGCAATTGCTGAAGTTATAGACCTGCGAACAAAACTTTCACATGCTTAGATTATGGAATGTGAAACCTTAGAAATTAATCATCTCGGCCTATGTACCATCACAGCCTATCCAAACCCAGTTGCCCAGACATAAAGCTGGAAACAATTCAGAATAAGTTTAAAGAATTACATGGTGCTGCAGAAGAACCATTGCCCTGGGTTATAGATTCATGTGACTACGTATTTGTGAATCGTAAAACATGACAAAGAACCGTATTCATTCATTATATAACCTGTAACGTATGCTTTTCTAGTCTTGCAAGTTGCACCACTGGCTACGTTGCCGGAGCCAATCATGCTGCAAGGTTATCTATTAATTAATATTAAATTTAAAATAATAATAAATAATTATAAATAAAAAATAAAATATGATAATTTAAATGTTTCGATCTTTGACCAATATCCACAGATGAGAGTAGAGAGAGAAAAAATTTATTATATTAAAAAAAATAAAATATAAATAATATACAGCAGCTCAAATACAACAAAAGATACGGTTATAATATATAGCCTCAAAATTTTAAAATAATGAGAAGAGATTACAGTGCTTCAAAGGACTAACTAAAAATCCAAAATAAGTCAGATCAATATCATGGGGGCTGCACCCCCGCAGCCACACAAGAGGTCAATTGTGGGCTTTAGGTTTGGATCTGATGGTCCAAAAGCTCTGCTACCACTATTGACCTCATGATAAATTCTGTCACGCTTTCGGCCCAAAATTGTGAGCAAGAGATTGCGGCAACCACTGCATATTTATGAAAAATTCTCTCAATAAACATGCAAGGCATCTCATATGATATCAATACATCACAGTAGAATAAATTCAAATAATTATTATTCAACTTTAATTTAAATAATTAAATCAAATATTTTACATCTAATAAAGTTTTACTAAAAATAAAATAATAGATCTAAGTTCAATGAAGTTGATAATACTAAATCTCGCCTCTAAAAGCTCTATCCCAATATTATTTCCCACGCTCGCAATTAATTATCTGATCTGAAAAATAGAAAGAAAGGTAATGAACTAGACAGCCCAATAAGTAACAGATATCTCAATTAGATATTTCAGATATTATATAATTTTTAAAAATAATATTGTAAATAAACATAAAAATATATTTCATGCTAATTTAATGTAAATCCAATCTTTTCAAATATTCACATATAATATAATCATAAATCTGACTGAATGTAAGGGTTCAGGCGGAAAGAAAAGAGAGAAGAGAGAGAAACTCTCTCTCATTTTTATTTTATTATTTATTTTTTTTTCTTTTTTTCTTCTTCCCGTGGCCTCCCATGGGTGCAATAGGTGAAACAGGGGACCGTGAGGTCCCCTCATAAGGTTGGCCGACTGGCGATTGGCCGGCATGGGAATAGCCGATGGCTGGAAGAGAGCGCATCGCCATCAAAAGAAACCCGAAACCGTGGCTGGCGGCGACCACCGACGCCCTAAAACCTAGAAAAAAAAAATCAAACCTTTATTTTGACAAAATACGGCGACCCCGGTCGCCGGCGAGCGTGCACGTTGCCACTAGAAAGAAGGGAGAGAGGAGAGGAAGAGAACCATATGCTTACCTCGAGCTCCGACGACTTCTCCAGTGAGGAATCGCAGCGAGCACGGTGATGGTTTTTACGGGCGATTTCTGGCGATCTTCGCCGTTTCACTCTGAGATTCTTTGATGAGAAGAAGGGAGAAGAGTCTCCCCCTTAAATAGAGTCAGAGGGGAGGAGTTTGACTCCTCTCCAATGGCCTTTTCGACTCTGATTAGGAGTCATCGATGGTGGAAGAAGACTCCCACAGGGAGTCTTCTTCAATTTTTTTTTCGGACTTTATGGGCTGGTTTTAAGGCCTAATTGGGCCGGGCCATAACATTCTTCTCTTCTAAAAAAAATTTCATCCTCAAAATTTTTCTTACTTAAGTCTTCAAAAATTTAGATTACTTTTACGTTAAATCATATCATCCTTTAATTTCAAAATCGGATCTTTCATCATAATATCTATCAAATCAAATTACTATTCTGATCAGTTTGAGAACAATTCAGACCACTATGCTCCCGTTGCATACTTTGATTCGGTTCACTAGTACACTTGTGTCAATTTGGGTTTCTAAATTATATCATGATCAGTATAAGTCATTGTCCCAATATCCCTAGTGTCTACCGACCTACACTCATGTCTGATTCTATATGTCATATAGTTTATTCACTTATACTCTGATACCATATTAATTGTCACACCTCCGACCTGAAATCGCGAGCAGGAGGTCGCAGCAACCGCCGCATACTTATGAAGAACTCTCTTCATAAGCATGCAAGGCATCTCATACGATATCAGTACATCATAGTGCAATAAATTCAAATAATTATTATTTAATTTTAATTTAAGTAATTAAATTAAATATTTTACATCCAATAAAGTTTCACTAAAAATAAAATAATAGATCTAAGTTCAATGAAGTTGATAATGCTAAATCTCGTCTCTAAAAGCTCTGTTCCAATATTATTTTCCACGCTCGCAATTAATTATCTGAATCTGAAAAATAGAAAGAAAGGTAATGAACTAGACAGCCCAGTAAGTAACAAATATCTCAACTAGATATTTCAGATATTATATAATTTTTAAGAATAATATTGTAAATAAACATAAAAATATATTTCATGCTAATTTAATGTAAATCCAATCTTTTCAAATATTCATATATAATATAATCATAAATCCGATTCGATTCAAAACACTTGTAACTCAACAGCCTCGACTATGACCAACGTTTAACCTCCATTGACGGGGTCCACTGAATACCAGCACACAACCCCCACTGGCAGGGTCCACTAAACACCAGCGCACAACTCCCACTGACAGGGTCCACTAAATACCAGCGCACAATCCCCACTGACAGGATCCACTGAGTACCAACATATAATCCCCATTGGTGGGGCTCACTGAAACATAGTTAGGCTGAGAGCATAAATTCGATCTATATCAAAATACTTTTGTTTCATAACATATCATAATTTCTATTGAACATATGTATAATCAATAAACTCATAGTATTTCAGAATCACTTTTTTTTCAAAACACAATTTCATAAATCATGCATAATTTCAAACTATAATTATTTATTTTTAGAATAAATATAAAATATCTCGAGAAGATGATTCATTACTTATCTTTCACAGACCACTGAACGAATAGATCGATTAATCTCTAGGAGATTCTTCAGTGCCTATTATCCAAAATTATATTCTAGTATTAATTTTATTTCAAAATTAAATCTAACAAATCATAGATCAAAACTCTACTTAGGATTGGACTCTTCACTAAACTTGATTAGAATCATCAAAAGGAAGTCTTTCACTATGCTAATCTTAGAAAGATAACTTTGAAATGGAAACATCTATCAAGAGAGAGAAATAATCTAGAGAGAAAAAATTTTAGAGAGAGAAAGTCTAATTTTAGAGAGAGAAAATAAGGGTTCAGACTGAAAGAAGAGAGAGAAATACTCTCTCTTTTTTATTTTATTATTTATTTATTTTTTTCTTTTCTTTCCTTTATCTTTTTCTTTTCTTTTTCTTTTTTCTTTTTTTTTTCTTTTTTTCTTCTTCCCGTGGCCTCCCATGGGTGAAACAGGTGAAACAGGGGACCGTGATGTCCCCTCATAAGGTTGGCCGACCAATGGTTGGCCGGTGCGGGAATGGCCGGCGGCTGCAGGAGACTGCACCGCCATCAAAAGGAACCCGAAACCGTGGCTGGCGGCGACCACCGACGTTCACGGGAAGGAAGGGAGAGAGGAGTGGAAGAGAACCATATGCTTACCTCGAGCTTCGGCGACCTCTCCGATGAGGAATCGCAGCGAGCACAGTGATGATTTTCACAGACGATTTCTGGCGATCTTCGTCGTTTCGCTCCGAGATTCTTTGGTGAGAAGAAGGGAGAAGGGTCTCCTCCTTAAATAGAATCGGAGAGGAGACCTTAAATAGAGTCGAAGGGGAGGAGTTTGACTCCTCCCCGACGGTCTTTCCGACTCCGATTAGGAGTCATCGGCGGTGGAAGAAGACTCCCGCAGGGAGTTTTCTTTAATTTTTTTTTTTCGGATTTTGTGGGCTGGGTTTAAGGCCTAATTGGGCCGGGCCATAACAAATCCGTTTGTCATCTTTTCAAAATATGCAGATCAGATGGTAAAACATATCACATCTAAAATTTAAGCCACACTTAGCAAATCAGTAACCACTTGACATAGATTCAGCCTTACGACGTACTAGAGCTTGGAGCTCTTAGGATAGCAAACATATGGTTTTCATGCTTTGAGTTCTAATGCTAAAATGCTTAACTGATTCAGGGTTATGGCATTAAGAACAATTAAAAGAACCCACTAATCTGGACCTTTGGCACTAAGAACTTCTAGGAAGATCACATATTGGAGGCACTCTTTAGCAGCACGAATGACAGCTCAGAAGATTAAAAGGTGGTTTTGACTAACATGGTTGAAATGAAAATAATAGTAAAGCTACAGAACAAAAGCCACAATTTTCTTGATCAGGAGAGTGATGCCGGATGTCAAATTTGTACGGTGTCACGATGAACGACGTTGTGGTGGTTCAAATCCAGCTTCTATATGCACTTTTACAGCTTTGCATGCAGGACTCGGAAACTTCATGCACGACTGCTAATTGCATGTTTACTGGGAGCTTTGAGTTATGGGGAAACTGTTAGAGAATGATTCGAGGGGGATCACTTGGAATTTGTTTGGCATGTGTATCTCAAATTCAAATTCCAAATAGCAATTTCAAATAGCAATAAGTTTTATACCATCATTGTCATATACAAAAATATGAGTTCATACACCATTTAAAATTTAAAAAAACTATAAACTATGTATCATCAGTGTCGTTGGCCTCGTTCCCTCCTCCAGACGTCGATCCCTAGCCCGATGTATGTCACGATGGCTGTGCTGAGACGGCATCATGCGGCTGTAGAAGTGCTAACTCGGAGGCATCGATACCGAGCCGTCCCACCATCGCAGCCACTATCCTCTCGAGCATCTGACTACGATTCATCCAGTAAGTAATTTGATCCTGCATCATGCTCATCGATGTCCTAACTGCCTCTAGCACCGAGACATCATCATCCTGCAGGATTTTTTTAATCACATGCTATGCCCAGATCCTAGCTACCGCCCAAGGACGGCATCCAGGATCGCATCATCTGTCATCGAACAAACCTACTGCGATCCAGCATCGCTGTCAGATCCAACATCCCTCATCGCCTGCTCTCTCAATTGTAACATTTTTTTCTTCACAATAGACCAAATAACATCATAAATTTATTTCAAAATCTTTAAAAGCATTCAAAATATAGAGTAATGATACTTATATTACGCTGCCTCGCCTCCTTAATCACAAACTCGCCACTCTTATTTTGATAGAATTTACCATAGGCGTTGACCCCGGATAGTCCCTATTCAAAATAAAAAAAAAGACTTGATGCACCATTTCAGATCAAATAATGCATCACACACATTATCCGACAACAATCCATGCAAACCAACTGGGAGCACATGTTGTAGAAGCATATGGCAATCATGACTTTTCATCCCAACGATCTTCCTATCTTTCGGCTTGATGCACTGTTTCAAGTTTGAGGCGTATCCACTGAAAAATCTCATTGATCTCAAATTTGTGAGAAATTGATTTCTCTCTCTTCGGTTCAGTATATAACATACCAATGGCTTCACCAGCCGATCCTCCCTGTCGAATCAAATGTAATTCCTTTCTAATCCGCATGTCCTCCAAGTCAAGACGAGCTTTCACGGTATCTTTCGTTCTTCCTTCGATATTGAGGATGGTATAAAATACATTATCAAATATGTTCTTTTTAATGTGCATGATGTCAAGATTGTGTCGAAGAAGAAGCATTTTTCAATATGGAAGATCGAACAACTTGCTCCTTTTTCTTCAATTTTTTATACTTGTTCGCACGCCTACTTGGCTGGCCGAACCCTTACCAAATATGATATTCTGTGGGTCGGATAGCTAATTTAAAATGTTGTCCATAGACCAGAACCTTGGCTGGGCACATCGTTCATGCTTGTTGTGGAACTTAAAACTTCTCCTCTATCTATGATCATCTGGCAAGAAATGTCGATGGCCGGTGAAACAAATCTTTCCACGAATACGGTTTGATGTAATATCATCCTTACAAGTTGGGCATGCTTTATACCTTTTTGTACATCATCCAAAAATATCGCTATATACAGAAAAATTATTAACTGTCTAAAGCAGTGCCA
>NC_026001.2:11229126-11324240 GCF_000442705.2 Elaeis guineensis
ACTCTAGAGTAGAGAATGAGCAGATTCGGAGCTTTTCGATGCTTAAACAAGCTATAAGGGAGGAATATGGCGTCGCTCATCATCAACTATTGGATCTTGACTAGATCTCGATCAAAGGGCCGAGATCGAAGGAGAAGAACAGCTGCAAAAAAATAAAAAAAAAACTTGAAACCAGTTCAATTCCCCAAATAAGGACCCACTTGACAAAAAGAACTATAGCTTTTTCATCGAAAAAATAACCTGTTATCGCTTGGTGCTCCTTTTATCTATCTGGTCAACCAAAAGTGTTCATGAGGAGAGATCCTATCGCTATTTTTGCTCTTGAAAAGTTCATTCCTGGATGCTGTAAAACACCAACCTACCATGTCAAAATGCCTTCACGTCTCCGAAATTAAAATCTTAGGGAATTAAATGCACTGTTTCCTATATTCCAAGAATAAGGAAAAAGCTAATTTAAGAATTTACCATCAGTTTCTTAACAGTTTGCCGAGTTTCAGGATCCAAATCAGATAACTTGCCATTCTCAGGTTCTAGTTTCTGTGTGTCAATTTCGGGATCACCTTTCACCAAACATTTCCACCGTTCCATTTGATTTTGTTTGGTCAAAAGTATAGAGATGGATTTCCCATTCTTTGCATCATGTAAGAATCATAATTATACAAGCCTATACTCGAGAAGACATGCAGCAATTAACACAGACACCTATACTCTAGAAGCAATCCTCTACTTTGACTAATTGATACAAATCTCCCTGGTTGATTTACATTACATATAAAATATAGGTAAATGACCAAAGTTTAATGAAGTGGAAAAAATGGTCTTTCAGATGAAATTCCTAGAAAATATTCTTCGATACAACGGCAGAACAGAAAAGTAGTGACAGAACATAAGCCACCTGCATCTATAATGGGAGGTTGTCCTTTTAGCCCAACATTTTCTTTTAACCTTTTCGAGAGGATAAACAAGAAGGTGTTATATTTTCTGTCCTGCCGGGTTTGCTGTTAACCTTATTTTTTTTTTTTTTGATAAAAATAGAATATTCAATTCCTAATATAAATATATCCAAAAAAATTTAAAAATAAAATATCCTTAAAAGATCATTTTTTTATACATAAATATCATAAAAAAATTGATCAATTTTTTTATTGATCAACTTATATATGTTCTTATACTTTTTAAAATAGGTAAGTTACTTATGAGCAATATTAACCTATAAAATGAGAAAAAATTTTATTCATCCACGAGATAACTAAATTATTTTCATATTAGTCAGTAAAATAGGCATCTAATACTGTACCTAAAATATCCATCCTCATTTTTAATATCTCCATTATTCAATGCTTAAGAACTTAGTCAAATCTAAAAAAGCATAAAAATATCATGAGAAATATGGATAAATTTTATCAACTTATCCAGAAAAATAATAATATAAAAAAAGATGAGTAACAAATTCTGAAGCCACTTTTTTATGTGTAAAAAAATATAGATAAATTATTTTTTTATCTAAATATTATCTAAAAAATATTTATTTAGAAAAGTATGGATTTTCAGATAAATTTTTTGTTAAAAGAACAGACCCTAAGGAGAATAGAAATGTCATGTAAAGCAGTCCAAAGGTGCGATCTAGAGGCTTAACCTTAGTTGCGGTTTACTTGAATTAAAATATGGATTAGGTGGTCGCTATAGCAAAGTCCTCGACATTCTTTCTATTAAGATTGGATTTTATCTTTTAAGTGGAATGAGCAAATAGATATGGAATGTAATCAGATAAATTTATAAATTTAAAATATAAATATCTAGAGAATATAATAAAATTTTAAATTGATTGTTAAATATATCTTATACGAGTTGTGGTGGTGTAAATTGGTTCCTTTGTAATGTAATTTAACCTTTCTGTCGCATGGGTCATAAGTTAGTTATGGATATTCAAAATTTTTTAATTATTTTATCATGGTCTAGTTCATCAAACACCCCTTCAGTAGGGATCTTCGCCCATCTCCGTCAAAGAAGTGAATCAACAATGGGTTTCTCCCGCTCTTCGAATTCGAACTGGCCTAAAGGGATGAAAATTGAAATCCTAAATTCGAGAGAAATTGATGGTGACTGATGCATTAAGTCCGACGGATTCAGAAATCACAATGACAACCACCTCGACCGATTATATTAAATTCTGCACTGCTTGCCACTCATGGTACGCCGTCACCGTCGACCCCTGCTACCATGGCTCCACCTCAGGAACACCCTCTTTTTCATCTCCATTTCTGATGTCATGCACCGCTCTCTTCCCCTTCCAGAAGCAACCGGTAAAACAATATTCCTCCTGGCTGGCAATGGAAGAATCTCCCACCAAAATTTCTCTGTTGAACCCTCTCACCTGTAGGCTAATCCACCTTCCACCACTGCCCCCATGTGACAAGAACATAAAATGTTAACTATAGCCATATCCTCTGTTCCAACCTCATCATTAGCAAACTCCACCATCATGGCCATCATTGGGCCGCCGATGATGTTAGTTGACCTTAGGCCGCTGACCATGTTAATAGGCCTTCAGTCCGGATCAAGTGCAATGGACTATAGTCAACGGAACCCATACATTCCAAGATGTCATATGCTACGAAGACTAATTTCCATTCACGATTTTTATGTGCTAGCCTCACATCCTTTTACAACCTTCATTCGAACCTTTCCTCGTACACTTTCTCATCCCATGTTAAAAGTGCTGACATTAACGTTACATCTAGGTGAAGTTAATAAACACTTGTTGCAGCCAATTCTCCATTGCACCTATCGTCAATGAAGAGTACTTACAAAATAAAATTCTCACAAATCGAAATTATGTCCGATGGAACCCTTTGATGCTTAAATCAGAGAGGAGATTGGTGAACAGCAAATAAAAAAAAATTAATGTGGCAGAGTCTCAGTCCAGAATTATCTTATCCGTGCTGTTCATTTACCTCCCTTTTATAGACGATTCTGATGTAACCGTCGAACACGTGGTCTTATTTTTTATGGTGCTAAATTATCGGACCATAATTGTGGAATTAGTAGGTTATTTATTTCTACTAATGACGGTGACACGTAGTCGATAACCATTCATAACGGTTAGGATGTGTTGAAAAGATAGACCGACTATATGTCGGTTATAGTGACAAGTCGATAGTCTTGAAGACCTGAATGAGCATCGGTCGGTAACTCTGATATATCGATGGTTTTTGGTTCGAGGTTGATTAGGTTGTCTCTTGTTGGTTGATAATAATCGACTGTCGGTCGGTCAACTGATTGTGAGTCGGCGTAATATGTTCATTTGGCCGATGTAGAGTCAGAGTTGGGGGTCGGTTGTATTGTCCAAACAGTTGCCCTCCATTTTTGAGTCCAAGGTGGTCCGACATATATATTATCACATGGTCTATCACGTTGGACAAAGAGAGTCATCACGTATTGCCTCGAGCCCTAACTCAGTTGTTGGCTTTTATGAGTTTTTGGAATACGAGATATCTCTGACTATTTTGCTGTTTCGGTAACTGCAAAATCATTATTGTGCTGTCATTTAGATAAGATAATTCGGCACTGGATGTTGTTTCAGGAAGATAATTCGACGTCAGATGATTTAATTCTAACTAGTAGATCTTGGTCATATGTCCGAACATCATTGGGTCGGAACTATTCACATAGATAATGATGAGGTGGCACGATCAGGAGCAGATGCATCAAACCGTCTGACCAATGATCAGTCGGGATGTTGTCACGTATTGTCATCTAATGAAATTCAGACTTGACAGGTTCCATCCTGACCGTTGAGGGATCCTATATATATAGGATCGCTTTTGGCCAAACTTTTACTTTGCATTTTGTCACCATCTTCTGCTGCGAAAGGTCCTGCCAGTAGGTCGCCCCAGTACTAGAGCTCCAGGGTTCTTTTCATTCCTTCTTAGCTTCAGGTCAAATTTTCCCATCTTTCTTCTTGGCTTCTTGTCACCTTTTGGGTCTTCATTTTACAGTTCTCTTCTATTTTCCTTCATGTATGGAGCTTCTTCTTCTCGGAATAGTCGGTCGGTGAATCCGACTGATGATTCTCCATTGGATATGGAAGTGGAGGCTTCTTCTCTATCCGAACCCAATGTTGAACGCTTCGGGAGCAGTATCGTATCCTAGAGCAGTATCAGCTATTTATGCCCGGCACTGATGGTCGGATGAACTCCCCTCCTCCGAGTCAGGTTGCTTTCTATGTCGAAGATCTTAGGGCTGGTCTTTGATTCTTGATTTCAGAGTTCGTCCAGAATCTTCTTGATTACTACGGTCTTTCCTGCTCAGCTGGCACCGAACTCGATCCAGCTGATAATTAGTTTTGCTTTGCTGTGTCGGCTCATACTGACCGAACTTCATCCTTCTCTTTTTCGAACTTTCTTTGTTCTTCGTCTCCATCCTAAGGTCAAGGATTGGTGGTTCTTCAATCCGAAAAAAGATCTTTTCTTCATCACCGATCTTCCATCGTCCATTCATGGATAGAAGAATCAATTCTTTTTTGCTTCTTCTTCTCTTCCCTGAGGCTTTCCTTCACACTGGGGTGATCCAAGAATGACACCAAAAGAACAGTCAGGTGGAGGTCGACGATTGGGAGGACTTCCTCTGATTAAAAGACATGGCAGTTCTGCCACAACGAAAACTGATGATCGAACAAGCTCTCTACGATGTCGATCTCAGTTCGTCATCTCTTTAGATATAGCATAGTCAATCACTTTCATTTTTCTTTATTTGTTTTTAATTGTACTGACTTTCTTATTCCAATTATAGCTATACAGCCGAGGGCACAAGTATTAGCTGTCGATATTCATCAGCATGCTGTCAAGAAGAAGGCAGCATCCGAAGCTGGACCCTCCGACCGTCGAAGAAGGGTTGGGCAGCTGCTTCATCTACATCGGCGAGAAAATATGATGTATCATCGATATCGATTTTTGAGCCATTTTGGTGTTGTCGGCCCCAACAGCACTCCTTGAAGTGCCGTCCACCGAAGATGGGGCGACAAGAGAAGATAGAGCTGCAGTAGTACCATCGACAGCTCCACCAGTGGAAGTTCGAGTTATGGCAGAAGTCACGGTCAAGTTGGAACAATCAATGGCTGCATCGATCATTCCTCCAACGAAACCTTCTCAGACACAATCGAGCTCTAATTTTCTCACATTCTCAAGTATGGGGCTGCCGACAGGAGAACGGGGGAAGGCACCGGTGACTTTGGCAGATGATGGATCGTCGGTAGGCCACTCAATTCTTTTCGACATCAGAGTTTCTGAGGGTAAGTCGGCCTTAGCCATTCCACATTGGCCAAGCAGCTCATCCAAACTATCCTTCTCTCGGCTGATCGGGAGAACAGGAAGAATCGTACTATCGTCGAGATATTTTTCTCTTTTTATCCGATGATACTCGGGGTAAGCTCTTCAACATCTCTTTTTTTTAATCTGACTTGGCTCATCTTCTGCTTTCAGTTGGCACATGATATGTTCGATTTGGAGGTCGGCTATCGAAAGATTACTAACTTCCGCCAGACATGGATGGATAAAGTGGCGGCGCCAATGCTGAGAAGATGGCTGCCTTTGAACAACTCCGAACGACGACCGAGCGAGAGGCGAAGCTTCATGAGAAAGTCTCCCATCTGACCATCGATCTTCAATCTTCCGGAGTCGAACTTGAGTCGGCTCACCAAAATATCTTGTTTCTTGAGTCGTGGATCAAGAGCAAGAAGCATTCTATTCATTGGCTTCGACGAGAAAGGGATGGATGCATTAATGAGCTCGAAGCCGAATGTGGAAGACATCAGGCTACCTTGGAAAGGTTGGCACTAGCTGATGATGAGTTGGCTTCTACAAAAGCTGATGCAGAGTTGGCGAGAGCGGAAGCAGAATCGGCAAGAGAAGCTTTGAACTAGCCGTCAAGAACTTCAAGAACTCTAAATAGTTTAAAGAAGAAATCCTCGAAGAAAGATTCGCTTCTTATTAGTCGGGTACAAAGACAGTCGAGATACAGTCAAGAAGCTGTACCCAAATTTGGACTTGAGCAGCATTATCCCTCCTGTCCAGGAAGATGGAGTTGTTGGAGAAGAAGCTGCATTGATTGCTGAAGACATTGCACCGACTGTGTAGAAGATGTTCCAATCGTCGATGCTACGTCGGAGCAAGGAGTCAGAGATGATGATTGGTGATCGGTGCAATGTTTTCATTTTTTTTTGTAATCAGACTTCATCCAATTTTGTAATCTATTTCCAATGAATGAATGAAAAAAATTTTCAAGTATAAATTCTCTTTCTTTACGTATATGTAATGTCATAGAATTATTATTTAACTATCGAATATCGATCGGTAAGCCAAACATTCAATATTACTCAAAGGATTCATCCATTAATGAATATTAATTGGCATACTTTACCCTTTAGGTATTTGAATAGACGGAGATAAACTGAATATCCTTTGATCGATCATAGTCGGGCCAGTACGACTGATTATTTGATAATCGATGGTAAATCGAATATCCTTCGATTGACTGTAGTCAAGTCGGTATAATTTTAATTCGATCAGGATCGTGTTGGCATAATATTTGCTTAGTTAAAATTAAGTCGATATAATAGTATTGACTAGAGTCGATTTTTATAGTGAAAAGTCAAAATATGTTCGTACCGAGATACAGTCGGTATTTTGGCTTTTATAGTGAAAGTCAAAATATAGTCGATATATCGATTTTTACAGTGAAAAACTAAAATATAGGCGATAGAATTGACCATCCATTACTTTATAGTGGGTTGAAACTTATGATTCTGAAATTCAATATTTTATTTTGAATACTGTATATATGAACAGCTTTATTGATAACACATCTTTAGGTTGTCAACATTTCACGTTCGAGGAATAACTAATCCTTCAAGAGTTTTCAACCGATATGCATCCGGTCTAAGTATTTCATTATTCTGTAAGGCCCTTCTTAATTTAGAGATAATTTTTTTTGATCTAAGATTTTGAAACTTCTACTTTTTTAGGACCATATCTTTTGGATGAAAAACCTTCAGTTTAACTTTTGCATTATAATACTGGGCTATCCTTTGCCGATATGCTACCATTCGAATTTAAACTTGTTGTCAGACTTCTGAAAGTAGATCTAGATCAGCTCTTCGACATTCTGAATTCTCGACTCACTGTATTGTTCTATCCTTGCTGATGGTAATTCAATCTCAAGTGAGATCATCACTTCTGTTCCATAAGCTAAATTAAATGGTGATTTTTCGTTGGTATGCGAGGAGTCGTTCGGTATGCCCATAAGATCGGATATAATTCTTCCATCCAAAATCTTTAGCTTATTCAGTCTGATTTTGAATCCATATAGAATCATTCGGTTGGTTACCTCCACCTCTTTGTTGGATTGTGGATGGCCAACTGATGTGAGTTTGTGCGTAATATAAAATTTTGCACAGAACTCTTTAAAATTTTAATTATCGAATTACTGACCATTATCGTGATGATGGTGTGTGGTAAACTAAATTTGCATATAATTGATTTCTGAATGAATCTTCCATCTTACTCTCAGTGATTTATGCTAGAGGTTCAGCTTCTACCTATTTAGTGAAGTAATCGATAGCGACCATTATAAACTTCTTCTGATCAGATGTTGGAGAGAAAGACCAAATATGTCAATTTTTTATTGTGCGAAAGGCCATGGTGCAACAATTAATGTCAACTGACTGGCTGGTTGGTATTGTATATTTGCATATTTCTGATATGGTTCACATCTTCAAACAAGTTCACCTACATCTTTTTTTATGGTGGGTCAATAGTATCTCTGTCATAAAATTTTGTAAGTCAGAGATTTGCCCTCCAAATAATTTTCACAAATTCCTTCGTGAACTTTTTTAAGTATATAATCGACATCTGTTGGTCCCAAATACTTCAGTAAGGAAGAGAGAACAACCTTTTATATAGCTAACCATTTATCAGAATATCCTGAGAGGCAGTCCATCTGAGTCGTTTGGCTTCTGAGGGATCTGTAAGTAGAATTACATCGATCAAGTACTGGATAATCGGATCCATCCAGTTTGGTTCATCAGTGATTTGTAGCACTTCTTCAACTTTATCAATACTTGACTATTCAAGATATTCGACTAATGTTCGATCCAGTGAGTTGAAAGAAGTGATTGTGAGTCACAAAAGTATGTTGGCTCGAGTATTTTTGTCCTTAAGATATGAAAGATTTAAAAATATTTTAAGGCTGAGGTAAGATCTTTCATCTTCTGAAGATATTTCATCATAATGGGATCTCGGGCTTCAAACTCACCCTTAACCTGTCCAACAATCAGTTATGAGTCGGTGAGGATCTTCAGACTATTGATGTCAAGTTCTTTAGTCATTTTTAAGCCGACTAAGAGTACTTCATATTCGGTTTGGTTATTCGAAGCTTTAAAATTGAATCAAAGGGCATATTCTGTTATAATTCCTTCGAAATTTGTGAGGATGAGGCCAGTTCTACTACCTTATACATTAGATGCTCTATCAATATGTAGCACCATATCGACATTAAGTCAGATTCTGGTGTCGTAGCTTACTTTATTATGTCGTCGAATTCATCCTCTGAATTATTGTCGGTATTGTACACTTGCATCGAAGTCGGCCAAAACTTACGCCTTCATCACTGGATGTGAGCGGTATTATGTATCAAATTCATCAAGGTTTATTGCCCACTTTGTCATTCTACCCGACGTATCAGGTCGGTGTAAGATTGCCTTCAACAGTTGATCTGTCAAGACAATAATAGGGTGTGCTTGGAAGTACGAACAAAACAGCTGTGACGATATGATTACAGCATAGATCATTTTTTTCGCTCTTTAATATCTCACTTCGGTATCATAAAGCACCTTGCTAGTGTAGTAGATTAGTCATTGAATTCGAT
Organism: Elaeis guineensis; assembly: GCF_000442705.2. Taxonomy (NCBI): domain Eukaryota; kingdom Viridiplantae; phylum Streptophyta; class Magnoliopsida; order Arecales; family Arecaceae; genus Elaeis; species Elaeis guineensis. Next base: position 11,238,049 of record NC_026001.2, read on the forward strand.
TTTCATTCTCTTAGACAAGCACTGAACTAACTACCTCCGTCGATATCACCAAGTAGAGATATAGAGTTTCTCTCACCTTTGGTTTTGTCAGTAGTAGCAGGGATGCAAAGTATCTTTTCAAATCTTCAAAGGACTGCCGGCATTTATTCGATCATGAGAAATCTTTTGCCTACCATAGGGTCTTGAAGAAAGGCAAGCATCTTTCTGTCGATTTCGAGATGAATCGACTGAGTACGAAAATCCTTCTATTGAGTTGTTGTATCTCTTTCTTGAAACTTCAATACTTCATGTTGATGATAACCTTTATTTTTTTGAGATTGGCCTCAATTTCTCGTTGTGACATAAGAAATCTAAAAAACTTTTTGAAAGTCACTCCGAATGTACACTTAGTTAGATTCAACTTCATCTGATATTGTCGAAGTGTGCTGAAGGCTTCCTCCAGATCCCGAATATGATCAGTAGTTTTAGAACTTTTCACCAATATATCATCCACATAAACTTTCATATTTCGCCTGATCTATGCCTTGAAGATTTTATTAATTAGCTGTTGATATGTGGCTCCGATATTCTTTAAACCGAAAGGCATTACTTTATAACAATATATGCCTTTGTCAGTTATGAAGGCTGTGTGTTCCTCATTTTCGGATACCATCCGAATCTGATTATAGTCTGCAAAGGCATCCATGAAGCTTAGAAGTCAGTATCCCGAAGTCGCATCAACTAATTGATCAATCTTTGGTAAAGAAAAACTATCCTTCGGACATGTTTCATTTAAATTTATATAGTCGATACAGATTCTTCATTTTTCATTGACCTTTCTCATCATCACTACATTCGCGAGCCAATCAAGATAAGTAGCTTCTCTGATGAAGCCAGCTGCAAGAATTTGTCGACTTCTTCATCGATGACCTTCTGTCTTCAGGAGCAAAAGATCTTTTCTTTTATCTCACCGACTTAACATTTGGGTCAATATTTAGTCAATGGGTTATTACTTCGGAGGAATGTCTGACATATCAGTAGCGACTAAATAACAATATCGACGTTTGCTCTAAGTAGATTTATTAATTGCTGTCGCTCTAGATCAGACAGCTGCGATCTAATTTGGATCATCTTCTTAGGATCTTCTTCTTTTAATAGGATGAAAATCAGTTGTTCGATTAATTCACCCCTTTTCTCATTCTCTTTTTGGTCTAATTTATCAAGGACAAAGAGTTTTCAGGTTGATTATTCTGTATGAAAATTAGGAAGCAGCATCGGACAAGTTGTTGGTCTCTACGTATCTCTCTGACTCTATTTCTTATCGAAAATTAGACTAACAGATGATATGTCGAGACTACTGTTCTCAGGATATTAAGTCCAGGTCGTCCGAATATGGCGTTATAAGTCGAAAGAACTTAGTTAACTGTGAAAGTCAAGAGAACAGTACTTTATTGTGGTTTAGTTTCTACGATCAAGGAGAGAGTGATTTCTCCTTTCACAGTAACAGCATCTCCAGTGAAACCAATCAATGACGTCGAGACTCTTCTGAGTTGATCAGTCGATAATCGTATTTGGAAGAAAGTCGAGTAAAATAAAATATCTGTTAAACTTTCATTATCTACAATTCACTATCATTGTCGAGATAACGACAGCATCATCATGAAGAGTTTGAATTCTTCGAACATTTTCTTTCGAGAAAATAATTACATTATTGAGTCATCATTTTTTTGTCGACTCTCCTTCGAAAGTTGTCCTCCAATTTGGTCATCCAGAGATCATGTTGATCACTCCTACAGTCAGCCGATTGTTGATAGTCTCTTCAGTTTGTGGCTGAGGTTGTTAGACAGCAGGAGGTTGAGTCGGTTGATCTCTTTGAAAATTTTTAAGGTAGCCTCGTTGGATTAGGGCTTCTATCTCATTCCTAAACTGGATGCACTATTCGGTATCGTGACCATGATCACGATGGAACAGATAGTATTTTTTCGATCACGATTCCTTGGTGGCACTTTCATTGATGGGGGGTGTCGTAGATACTCCTCTCTTTTGATCTCCATCAAGATTTGCACACAGAGAGCAGAGAGAGGAGTGTAGGAGTCGTACCTACCATAGCTGCTTGACTTCAGACTCCATCATCGAGGTGAAGCTCTCTTATTGGTGATTGGTTGACTTGATTCGGCTGGAGCTCCACTCTTCTTCTATTTTTTTTTTGACCTTTCCCTTCTATCTGGAGTTGGTCTGAAGCAGCTTCATCCACGTGAATATACTTATACGCGCATTCTAAAAGTTCAGTATAGGTCCGAAGGAGAGTTTTGTCTAGAGAGTAAGTAAATCTGGATCTCCTCAGACTCTTTTTTATGGTCGATATAGCCATATCTTCATTGAGGTCTCTGACCTCAAGTATGGCCGTATTGAAGTGAGCCACAAAGTCTTTTAACGTCTCTGTCTCACCTTGCTTGATTGAGAAGAGACTGTCGGATGTTCGTAGTGGTCTTTGGCTAGTACTGAGTGGGCTATAAAAGAATACTCAAGCTGCTTGAAAAAAATAATACTTTCCGACTAAAGCTCGAAATACCAGACTCGAGCAGCTTTTCGAAAAGTTGTTGGAAAGCCAATGCATAAGAGGACATCGGTTGCCCCTTAGATCATCATGAGAACCTTATAGCTCTCTAAATAGTCGATTGGGTCGGTGGAGCCGTCGTATGGCTCCATGTGAGACATCTTGAATCAAAATAGAATCGGCTCATCCAGGATGCGCTGAGAGAGAGGCAATGTAGAAGTTGTAGTCATTGGAGGACTTCCGACCTTCCACCTGAAGTCAGACGAGTTGACGATCAATTTTTTGAAACTTGCATTCATAGTCGTTAAGCCGACGTTGCTGGAAAACTTCAGGGGTGAAACCCCGTGAAGAGCTCGAAGAAGGAGAAGCAGAAGGTGTTCGTGATCATTTCCCTTTCTTGATGCTGTGTAGATGGGAAGGAGAGGGGGAATACCGTGAATGGTAGATGGCTCGATGAGAGTGCGAGAATGCGGTTGTCCGTCTTGATAGGAGTGTCGAGACAGTCGCTCCGGAGTTGAGGAGGGTGAGCGCCGCAAAGGATGGTAGCTATGTCTAGATGGCACCGACTGAGCCATCGGTTGCTCTACTGATGGCTACCACTGCTGTTGAATTTGCTGCTACTAGAGGCTTTAGACCGCCTCATCAAAATTTTCATTTGCTGCATGAGTGTAGCGATCTGTGCATCCGTGATGACCACAGGATGCGAGAAACTGGACTCTGCTATTGGAGGTGGGGGAGGAGCATCTTCCGACAGGAAGACTGCCTCACCGATCCAGTCGAATATTAGGCTCTAATTTTTGGCATGGTAGATTGTAGTCTTTTCTTTCCTGGCGCGTCAATCTATTGCGGTCAATCCCCCGTTGCAATTGTCACCGATGAAGAGCACCTACAAAACGAAGTCTTCACAGACCGAAATTGTATTTGACGGAGACCCTCCGATGCTTAAGTTAGAGAGAAAGTTGGTGAACAGCAGATAAAGAGAATTTAGTGTGAAAGAGTCTCAACCCAGAATTATCTTATCCGCACTATTCATTTACCTTCCTTTTATAGATGATTCTGATGTAACCGTCGAATACGTAGTCCCGCTTTTTATGATACTAAATTATCATGCCATAATTATGGAGTTAGTGGGTTATTTATTTTTACTAATGACTGTGACATGTAGTCGATAACCGTTCATAACGGTTAGGATGTGTTGAGAAGATATGTCGACTATATATCGATTATAGTGAAAATCGGTAGTTTTAGAGATCTGAATGAGAATCGGTCGGTAATTCTGAATGAGCTTCGACCGAAGATTGATTAAGTCGTCTGTTATTGGTTGATAATAGCTGACTGTCGATTGATTAATCGATTGTGAGTCTGTATAATATATTCATTCGATCGATATAGAGTCGGTATCAGAGATATGTTATATTATCCTAAGAGCACTCACCGTCTTATTTTCATCCTTTACCAAAAAAGTAAGTTTTACCGTACATCTCTTGCAGTCATCACGAGGTGGTAAGCTTATCTCTTGAGTGAGTTTAAGAAACTCCTACCATCTCATTCATACATTTCGTCTTACAAAACAAAATCCTAGCTATAAATCTTAACTTCGGTATCCCAACACTTAATTTAGGGTGATTCCAACTCGCCTCTTTCTACATGAAGCACACGTCGATACACATAAGGAAGCAAGAAAGTTCTTTGTGCATGACATAAGGACAAGTGAGCAAGCAGAAAAAGCTTTCATAGTTGCTTGCTTATTTTTCTGGCATACTATAAGTCTTTATGTTTTAGCAAATTTAGCAAATAAAAATTTACTTCTTTATTGTGATCTAATAAAATCTTAACAGTCATTAGACAGCTATTGAGATTAATTGACTCAATATTGACTTTTATAAAAAATTTAGTTACCCGAACTTGCAATGTGTCATGACATCGCATAACTTGCCAAGTTTTTGATAATAGATAAAAAAAAAAAAAAAAATCATAACTAAGTATCTAACCCCAATAACAATGTCTAATTCAAGTTCCAGCAACTAAATCTCCCACAGGAGTCAAAGTTAAGCCAACTAATCTTAGAAGGTTTCTAATGACTATTGAAATTTTATTTAATGACTATATAGTAGTGAATTTTATTTATTAAATTTGCTGGAGAAAAACATCATTAGTTACAGCAAGCCAAAGAAATAAGCAATTATCTTAAAACAGTCCAGAAAGCCCAAAACAATTGCATTCTCGGCAATGAAATTTTTTTTTTTGCTTGATTTTTTATTTTTATATCATATATTGCAAACACTATTTTTTTTCTTTTTTTGATCCTGAAACAGGAGATCGAGGAGCTGACGAAAGAGGATCACTAGATTTGATGTAAATTATTTCAAACACTAAGAGGAAATTGAATATGGCTGAAGAGTGAGATCTATCGTATTGGAAAGATAAATGTGCGGTAAATTTCTATGGGACATAATTTATTCATACGATGCTCCATTAAGATATTTTTTTTGAAATTATATGACTTTTCAAGTTTTATTATATAGTATATCTTATAAAGAATACAGCGCAACGAGTGATGGGAACTAAATTCTATCATTTGAATTTCAAAACAGGTTGATTAAAATATTTTTTAAAAAAAAAATTTAATTGAACTACCACTTAATTTCTAAAAAATTAAGCAAAATGAATAAAGAAAAAATTAATATAGCAATCAAAATCTAAAAATTTTTAGTTTTTTTAGATTTTATTATTTTAATTAATCATATCTGTTTTGAGAAAGCAATGTTTTCTTTTAATTAAAAGAGAAACACGTAGGAAAGATCTCACTGCCATGTCTCTCATACCGTTAATTAGAGAATGAGAGGTGGATCTAAACTCTATTTTCACTATTTTTTTTTATTTTTTTTAGAAAATTAAAATTTGACGAGTTAGGGCAAGCGGAGCGGGATCCGAGCGCTTGAAAGTTGGCTGGTGTTGGGTTCGTCGGGGTGCTTTTCCAGGTAGCGTATCCGTTGGAGTGGGGCGGAGCACCGATGGTGGATCAGTCGGAGGCAGGGGCGGGGCACCGACGGTGGATTAGGGCAAAATAGCGATCATTCCCTTCTTTGAAATTAGTCTTAGAATAACAAGTAATGCCATTCTGGAGGACCGGCTTATCTGGAAAACAGATAAACCGTTGATGTTTGTTTGGACAGTTATTATTATTTTTCAATTATTTTATTGATTTAAACTGAATGCTTATCTGGAAAACAGATAAACCGTTGATGTTTGTTTGGACAGTTATTATTATTTTTCAATTATTTTATTGATTTAAACCGAATAATAATGGAAGCAAAAGGGACCGGTTCATCCCAAAACAGGAAACTCGAGCTCCAAATTGGAGGAAGAAACCAGCATCATGTTGTCTTTGGCCGGTGCCCATTCTCTTCACCACCCAGAGATTTTCCATCACCAATCCAACAAGAAGATTTCGTTTCAGTGGGCCAAGATTCCCCTTAACAAGCTAAATTCTCCATGTCTGTCCTCTCGATTCTCTGGGAGTTGGAACTTGTCGTCCTCCAGAAGACGATTCTATGCACAGTCCACAAGAACGGAGGGTGATTCGAGAGAAAGAATCCAAGTTTCTGAGGAGAGAAAGAATAGTTCCACGAGTGCTGGGACTCCAGCTAACAGCTTCTTGTCTCTACTTTGCCCTCTCCTAAAATTATTTGGTGTAAGGAGTTCATTTGTTCTTTTATTTCGTTATCTTGTGTCTGAGTAAAGTCCAATTATGACTTAATATCATATCATTTGCTTCTGCTTCAATATGATATTGACCTTGTTTATTTTTCTTTTACTTTTTGTGCTTATAATTGGTGTACTAAGCGGTTATTTGCTTTCATTACATGTGTGAGATTTATGGGATTGCTGGTGGTTGGCCTTTTTCCACAATCGAGTTCTTTGTCGTCCTTTTATTTTCTTTTTGACTGAAGGGTTCTTTGTCAACTGTTGCGCTGCTCTTGTCTGCATTTGGATGATTCTGAATGCTCCCTGTTGTTTTGAAAATAAAGGAAATTGATTCATATTATCTTTAGAGCTTTTTTATGAAGTATATTTAATGGGTCTCTCATGGAAATTTCTTCATATAAATATCAGATATGATGAGCTACCTAGTTTTGTGCAGAAGAGGTCGAAGTAAATCTTAAGTGTAATAGCCTTCCACATCGGTCTTTAGTGAAATCGTGACATACATTCTCTTTCTATACACTAATACAGTACAAAGTGCACACAAAAATACAAACATACAGCCAAAAGAAGATTTCAGAAAGCTAAATGTAACTCTATCTTGAGTTTACTTCACATCTAATGATGTTTTTTGTCATTGTCCTAGAGCGTTCTATGTTTTTAGCCTACTGGACTTGCTTTAATGATATATGGCATGCATATATGTTTTTGTTTGAACCAAACAGGTTATTTTGTGTTCATAATGCATGTGAAGAATGCAATCACACATTCCCACATAGATTGGATATCTGAGTTGAAGCATTTTCATATGTGGTTTTCTTTTGTTGGTAGATATCTGCTTATGATATATAGTAGCTTAGTACAACTGCCTCCTGGCTTATGCCAGCATTTCTGTATATCCAGACATGAGTACATGACCAAGGTGAATCATGTTGCAATGCGTGCTCTTTCTTATGTGCAATCTTACATTAATATTCTTGGCTTGCTTTAATGCTGAATATGACCCTATTCAAGGTATTGGTACTGGTACCTGTACCAAAACAGCAAAACCTTATCAGTATGGTACGATATTGTGCTGACACAGTGCACATTGCTAGTGCTGGCATGGCAGAACTGAGATTGCATACCATGTAGACGTACATTATTTTACTAGTCTTGCATGGTACAACATGCCGATACAAACTTGTGCATGCCAGAACCCCAAAGATGGCTGTCTTACTTTGTCTCCCTCTTAACAAGGTTTATCGGCAGACTTGTGTCACCTCATGATTTTATTTTATTTGTTATCTTGTTTCAGACCGAGGAACATGCATCCTTGTTGCTCCAATTTTATTGACAATTATAGCTTCCAAAAAGCCCACAACCAGATATTCTAATTCCCTCTCTTCTGAATTTCTTTGCTGGTCTGGATTTAATAGCTATCCAGAAGTTGTCAGAATGTATTGTTTACTGCATTCAATTCACTCCTCTTCATGCCCACATTTGCTTATACCTCTTTAATAATTGGGAGAACACTTTGACAAAATAGAATGAAGGATCAGATAGAAGTACATCATGCAACCATGTTGGTGGTGATAGCATGTCCATGAGTGAAGAGTACAATTCAGCCTGTAATGGCATCAGGCTAGCAACATCATGGTGGTTGATTTATCTTGATGTCTAATGCTTGAACTTTAAAAAGGTTTCCATGTTTTGTGCTTGTAAGAATCTGTAAATGCAATTAAAAGTTATCTTAATGTCACGCACTGAAAACAGGGAGGAGATCCTTCTCAAGAACGGAATGGATATCTAGAGGTAAACTCCATTTCTATTTCATCATTATTTTCTTAAATCACCATTCTTTTTCTCATGACACATCATATTATATTACTCACAATTTTAGGTTAACATATGTAAGCCTAATTGATTCGCAGTTGTTCTAGATTCTGGTTGGGCCTTCTGTACATTTGATTCCAGATTCTGGTTTATTTTCTAATGGTTACAATCCTTTCTTGTATCAGGTTGCAACATCTTCACTATCCAGTCTGGCAAGATTTCCATGGGGATCAAAATCATTGAGTGGCAATGCAAGCAATCTAGAGTCTAGAACAAATCCACCACACTTGCAACTATATGAATTTGGTGATTTTCTTCTTTTGTACCTGATTAAAATTATGAGTGTTCTGTGATTCTCATTTTATAGGGACAGTTTTAAAACTTTTTTTTTTTAAGTGAAGTCTACAGTTAAAACATGCTCTGATTTTACCTCCACACTCAAAAAAAGAAACCAGTTTGGTAGCTAAATGGCATAATGATGTGCTACATGTTAGTTACTGTACAAAGAATGAAACATCCTAATAAATCATTACCTGAACTATTATTTGGCACATCTGATGCATCTGACTGAATCAAGAGATAGGAATACTATATGGATGGCCGAAATCCCATGAAATATTTGGGACTTGGATTTCTTGCTAGCAGTTTTGCTTATGTGAATTAACAAATACAGTCCTAGAATTATTTGTGTACTAGAATTTAATAACATGTTGTCTAGAAAAAAAATTAAGAGGGTCAATCTACTATGAAGGGAAGGCATCACAGCCACAGTCAGCTTCATCCATGACTTTAGCATGATATATGGTCTTCTTATCCTGAGCACCTGAACTAGGCTAGATATTGTTGCCTCACAGGGCGAAGATATGCATGACTTCAAATTATAAACTATCAATTCTAATTCTGGGTTTTTGATGTCTGCATCCTTGAACATGAATTGGGTGCCATTGAAACCTTGATTGTGATATCCTTACAAGGGAAAATCTCAAATGACCTAGTACCATTTTACTAGAATAACAAAGAATCTTTATTCAGCTTGAGATGACATTTACTTGAAAGCTTACAGCTGACTAACCCCAAGTTGTTCTATAAAATTTCTGGTTGGACATCTGAATCTTTTGATGTACTTACGGCTTGTTGCTTAGCTTTGTTCAGCAAGAGAGGCAGATCAGTTTAATCAGTCTATGGATATCTGGTACAAAGGTTCAACCTATCAATGGCTTGGTTTTTTATTTTATATTCCCAGATTCCACTATTAATTAAACTATCCACATATTATCCACCTTCAGCATGGTTACTTCAAACCGTAACCTGGTCATAGGACATAGCATCGAGCATAGATTCAAGTACCACTAAGTACTGGTCATTACCTACCATATCATACAATACAAATAAAAGGACAGTACAAGTATATGCATAAGTATTGTACCATACCAAGTTACCAACACATAGTACAGCATTTTGTTTCTTCTATTTTAGCACCAATAGGCGGGCAAACCATGTTTCAATATGGCACCATTCTCTATGGGTCTGTATTATACTGCTGAGGTACTAGTACTTTAAACTGATCGAGTTAGTTTCTATCAGTCAATCTGTCTGTGATGGGAGAAGAGATTTTATATGTTATTTGGTGTCCATTATCCACTTGATGTAAGGGGTTTTAGTTGGAGGGTTATAACTAAGGGGTATTTAACATTCACATTCCAAGGCCAAGTACGTTGGTTCAAGCTCTTCAGGAACTTCATCAGCCTTTTTCTTTGGTTCAATATGTTATCTGGCATGGAATCATGTGTTATATACTTCTAAGTTCTAGGATCTGACATTTACAGATATAGTTTTATTTGCAGTTTTTTGAGTTTTTTACTTGTTTCAGTCTGACCCACTAATATTATTTTATGTTTTGTGGAAGAACCATAACCATAACAATAACCATCTAGCCTTTTCCCAACTAGTTGGGATCAGCTTTATGGATCCTCATTCACTTTTCTGGAAGCACACCATCCGTATATATGTTTCAGGCCTTCATGCTTCCTTTTCTATATATTTGGAGAAACAATCAATCTACTATGCATGCTTCCATTAATGCTTATTTGGATATGTTTTTGTTGTTGCTAGATTATGGGCTGATACTAAGTTAATAATTAATTATCTTATCCAGGATTTTGCATTCTGGTATTGGACCCTATATTGGTATCATCCTGGTACAGTATTTGTATTCCAGGTACAGGGGTCGGTAATGCATGCCAACACTTGGTATGCCCTTGTGCCACATATTGGTTTGGTATTGGTATAGTATGGTATGGCTAGTATGCACTGATACCGATTGGGACAGCAATACCATGATCTCACTCTTCTCTCATCTATGGATAATTATCTATGTATCTGATTATGTCTTATTTGATTATATAATTAACTGCATGTTTATATATATGTCCTTGCTGGAGATTTGAACTTCATAATGCACAGTCCATCTCATTCAATGGCTGCTGTTTTAGTCTTTTACAATCTTGCTTGTAGTAGAATGTGCCTAAATAATAATTATTAACATATATTTTTTTTTCACTCTTAGAAGTTTATCTTTCTTACCTACAACCACCAATATATCCACTTCTGTAATCATTCCCAGTTCTCAAATTATATTGCTTGTTAGCCTAGATAATCTCCTTAGATTCTGTTCATCTCCATTTCTTTTTTTACAATGTATTCACGAAGGTTATGTGCAGCATTATTAGATGACATGGATGTGGAGTTCTAACTTTAGGATTACCTTATTTGGTTGGATTTCATTATCTTTAATCTAGAGACTACTTCTTCTGTTAGGGATTGCTATGATTCACAAGTGGATGTTCTAAATATTATTTGTCAACAGAGGCATGCCCCTTTTGTAGGAGAGTCCGAGAGGCCATGACTGAGCTGGATCTCTCTGTAGAGGTACCAAGAGCTGATAATGAAGTTTAACTTTTTTTTTCCTTATTTCATATAAAGAGGCATGTAATCCTGTATTCTTAAAAAATCAATTGTTGACAAATACATGCAATCTCTTAAACTCCATGGTTTACTTAAGAGTTCTTGTTACGTGATAGTAAAAGGAAAGCTAATTTACTGGGCCAGCCTTTTTAATCAAGAATCTTGGATTAACTGTGTTTTGATGAAAGTGATTGTTGGCAAATAATATGTTTCTGTATCCACATTTTCTATATTTTCTTATATTATCTGATGAGGTTATTTGTGGAACTATATTCAGGTTTATCCTTGCCCAAAAGGATCATTAAGACATAGAGAAATTGTTCGCAAGATTGGTGGGAAGGAGCAGTATGTGTTCTTCTGTGGTTTGTCTGTTCCATAAATTTTAAAAGATGTTTTTCATGGAGATAAAACTCTGTGATGTAATCACACTATCATAATCTCTGATGTGAAAAATTACACATCCTGGTATCAGTTTTCACCTGAGTTTTGTCCCTCCCTATTTTGGCATTAGTTTTTAAATTATGCATGCCTATCTGATTATGCGTCTTCAATGGATTTGACTGATATAGACCAATAAATTTTGAAGTTTCCAGCTTACTAATTTTGAGAAGTTTTCTTACAGGTTTCCTTTTCTTGTTGACTTAAACACTGGCATCTCCATTTATGAAAGTGGTAAGCCATCAAGCTATAACATCCTTTGAATCATGGTTGTAGTTTAATTTTTGGTCCAGCATTCCTGTTGAGCTTGTATGCACTCACTCCATCCACTCAATGCTGCTAAGGCTTTCCTCATCATACAGAATTTTGTACTTTTGTATCTGATGATTCCTAATTTAGAAGTCCTAATTATTTTGTATGAAAGTGGTCAAGCATTCCTAATTATTTTTTAAAAAAATAATTTTCAAAAGCCTTAATTTGAATATATGGATGATACCAGAATTTGAATGTCATTTAGATGTGGCTGTCCATATATTTTTCTCATGTAGAAGAAACTCCAGCAGCTTTTAAACTTCTAAGTGCCTGTCCTTGATAAGAAGTGGAAAGTAAGTAGGGTCTGTAGACCTTCTTCCTCTAACATGTTAACCATCTTCATATAAAGCTAACTGATGAAATTTATGTTGACAGATATTACTTGTCAGCTATTTTGTTCTTTAGCACAAGGTTCTTTAACTGAGTTTGTTTTTCAGTTATGGGTAATACACATGCATCTCTTGTTTGAGCAATTTTTGTAACCAGTGGCAGATTTATTTTTTTTTTAAATTGATTTATGAGTGGCTTTAAGTATGCACTCTACACCGGGCATATATAATCCCAGAAAACTTATTCAAAGACTTTTGCATTTGTTTTCTCTTTGCAATTCCGATGCGTTTGTTAACTTCATCCTGCAATTTTTATTAGTTTGAAGTCATTGTTATGGGCTTAATTGCAACAGTCGTTGCTTTACAAGTGCTTTCTAAATGATATCATATTTGTACAGGTGATATAGTTAAATACCTATTCCAACAATATGGTCAAGGAAGAAATCCCTCATTTGGGCTCCTAGAGAGGTATTACATTTTTACAGTGCTTCTCAAAGCTTATTGATTTTCCTTTTTCCTAATTGACCTGCATTTGGGATCTTCTTGGTTGATTTTGTTATTCTGCATATGTTTCAAAATTGTAAGTTATAGTTTTATATCACCTTGTGTTTTTTGTATAATAAAATTTAAAAAAATCCATGAAATTAAGAAGTTAAAAATATGTAGATTAGCAAAATTTTACAGGCTCATGTTTTCTCCCTTCCTATTATCGTATGCTTTTCCAATTTTGGACTTTATCCTTTTGAAAACCAAACACTTCCTAAATCATCTTGATTCTCAAAATCAAAATGTTCTGATTTAAGGAAAAGATGGAAAAGGACTTTGAAGTTAAAATCTCTCAATATGGACACTGTGGGATTGAAGCAAAAGTGTTTCATAGATGGCTGTGCGTATCATATGAAAGTTGGTAAGCAAGAGTTGTAATTTTGAGATGTGCAGTGGTTTACTAATTGAAGACTATGGCCTAAGTGTTCAATTACAATAGGCCTTGATTCTCCATGCAGTACTTTTATCTATATAGCAACAACTCAAACGTCCTTCTTATACTCTTGGTGGCACATAAATTGTAAGTTTGCGGGAAGACTTAATAATATTGTTGCTATGTGGGTCTCTGTTAAGAAGTTTATAAATTTCTTCTTGATCAAAATGGAAAGGTAAAGATCTCACAATAAAGTTGTAACAAAGTGACATCTTTCTCTTAAAGCTTCATCTGATTCTAATCATTCAGATTGCTGTCCAAGTAGCATATCCCTTGTTACAGTACAAGGGTAGCGTTGGGAGCAAAATATTATTTCGAGAGATCAGACAACCTTTGCAAGGAGTCATGGATAACATGCAAGATCATTAGTTCAATCAATTGGAATATAGTCTCAGAGGTCGAGTGTGGAGGCAAGGAAAAATATAACAACATAGTGAGGGTTCTGGGAAAAGGCTAAAAAATGTGAACTAAAGTGGTAAATAATGAACAAAGCAAGGAACTTTGACAAGCTGTTGCCAACAATCTCATTTACAATGGTGGCCTATGAAAGTGTCAAATAGACAAGTCACTGCTAGCTGAAAGTAGCAATCAGGATCCAGAAAGGTTTTCCATCAGTGAGACAGCATCAAGACAGGAAGCTTCATCACTATATTTTTAGATTTTATCTCCCTTATCTCTAGAATTCTAGTTTGCCTTTTTTTCCTCCATGGGTAATTGTTGTTATCAATAGTTTGTCCAAACTTACAGTGCATGCTCATTAGATTTCCTGGAGGAAGAAAAAAAAAAACTTAGGGTGCGTTTGGTTACACTTTTTGATTTTTTAAAAGTACTTATTTTTTTTAATTTTTGCTATTGAGTAAAAACAAAAAAGCAAAAAATATGTTTGGTAACTACGTTGCTATAAAGCAAAAAGCAATATTTGGGGATGGCAGGTGAAGAGCTCGACGAGAGAAGGATTCGGGAAGGGAGGGAGAAGGGGGTGGGGAGGTAAAGAGCTCAACGAGGGAGAAGGATTCGGGCTCTTTACTTTTTGATTTGGCGTTTTAGATGTGGGAAAGTAAAAAAAGCAGAAAAGTAAGTTTTGGAAAGCAAAAAATTTTTGCTTTGCATATAAAACAATTATTTTGATTTTTTTGATTTTTGCTTTTTGCTTTTCATAATGTTACCAAACATTGCTTTTTGATTTTTTCTTTTTCAAAATAAAAAAGCAAAAAAAAATACTTTTTTAATGGCTAATCAAACGCACCCTTAATTTAAGAACGGAGTGTTGAAAATGCTCATTTTAAGCATGAGTTAATTTGGGCAAATAAATATTCTATCGCTGTAAATGATATCAAGGGTTTTAGAAGCTGTGATCATATTGCTTATACACTTCCTCAGCATGATGAAGGAAGTGTTGAAGCCATAGGCTACTGAGTCAACTTCCTAGCACTCCGTAAAACCGATAAAAAATTGAGACAATTTATAGATCTTGTTTGCAGTTTGAGGGGCATCCCAGCTACAAGAGAAAGGTTCCTAATTATGCATCATTGACATAAATAAAAGTCACGCTGTGATTACTTGTTGTTCTAGATGTTAAGATCAGATGACTACAGCAGTACCCATATGCCCAGGCATGTGAGATGAAAACTGTTTAACAGTGCATGCTTACTAAATTTGTTTTTCATATTCTCATTGGCCTTGAGGAGCCATCTGTGAGAGTTAGTTTTACTTGAAGTCTCTTGTTATAGCCCTTGTATTCAAGGATAATTCTGTGAGAGTTGAAGCAACAGTGATGTTTCTTTAATTACCTCAAAATAAGTGGGGGAAATCCTCCAAATGGAAAATTGTGTTGCTTGGATTTTCATATGAATCAAAAGCATTCTTAGATTATAGATATCAAGAAACCTGTATACAAAATTTTCTGTGAGTCAGTAATTATACAACTTAAGCAAGTTGTTAATAAACCACATCACCTACATTACTTCACATGCTTTAGTTTCAGTTGTCATCACTATCAAGGCACTGAAAAAGAAAGTTTTGGTTCATTGCATTGCTCTAAGTACCATTGGTGAAATAATACATCCATATATATGGGATTTGAATTTTGTGCAGCTAAATTTGTTTTCTTTTATGGTGGTGCAGCACATTGTTCACAGGATGGGTGCCTACTCTTCTTCGAGCCGGCAGAGGAATGACAGTATGGAACAAAGCAGGATTAGAACCTCCAAAGAAGTTGGAGCTTTTTTCATATGAAAACAATGCGGTAAAGTCATGTTTGTTTTATCTAATTTAAACGACTATGACATGATCCTGCAAGCTTTTTTCTTTATCTTCTTAATGTTTTGCAGTATGCAAGGATTGTACGTGAAGCACTTTGTGAATTGGAACTGCCTTACGTTCTCCATAATGTGGGAGAGGGGTCATCAAATTCTGAATTGCTCTTAAAGGCATCTGGTTCTAAAGAGGTGATCCTTTAACTTCTCACAACTGCAAAATACAGAAAAATCCCTTTTAATTATCTCAATCAATTAGGCGGGGTCCTTTCTTTCTTCTCAAAGGAAAAAGAAAATCTTGAAAAGGGAAAAAAGAGATTTATTGAAGTGGTTCAAAAGCACAGTAGAACAAAAATATTGTTATGAGCTGGGAAGTAGGGTATCAAAAACAAGGCATTAAAAGAGATAGCCAACTAAGATTATTGGTGATTGCAAAATTCATAACCTTCTGCTGCAGTGTATTATATTTACTGCCAGGGACTTTTTTTTGGATGGGCAATCATCAATAATAATAAAACAAAGTAATTCCCTTAAATCAACTTGAGAATTCACAAGACCAGCATGCAGACCATTTGCTTTATTTTTAAGCCATTCACCGATTATACTATCACTTCCAGAGAAAACCAACAAAATGCATCCATAAATCTAATTGGTATCACGAACCTTTTTGGGAGGAATTCATATCACAGACTTTCTTGAGAGCAATTGCTATCACAAAACAAATCAAGCAGTTGTGATAATAGTAAGTTAGATTTGTAACAAAAGGAGCCTAATAGAATCATCACTACAGTCAAACTGACCCCAGATAGTTGGGCTAAGGCTATAAAATTATGGTTTTAGCAATACTCCAGCTGATGCTGAAGTTACATATTTCTATTTTATAGGTACCTTATCTTGTTGATCCTAACACTGGGTTTAGATTGGGTGACTACAAGAAGATCCTGTCTTACTTATTCCAGACATACTCCACCACCAGCTAGACTTTGTTTGTTCCATCATTCAGAAGAGCAATGCTGCGAGGCATCTTGATACATCTATTACTTCTTCTAGGTAGCCTGTGCCATCGAGCCCTTCACCGTCACTTAGGCAACAGGATGAAATTTTATTACATTTCAACTAGATACACTGTGAACATTTCGTCGACCATTTTCTGTGTTATATTTTCCAGAAACTCTTCCTATGTTTCTGTCAGAAACTTCATATTCCTATAAATCAAGCACTGCAATTGTGATATTATCACAGTATTCAAAAGCCATAGGGCAATCAGAAGGCATCTTGATTCGATGCTCTTCTGCAGTTTACATTGTTCATGTTAAGCTCAATTCTCCTATGCCCCAACAAGCCAACAGAGCCAGTATGAACCTGTGGGTTGCGATATCATGTGCTGCTGCATGGACCGATAACTGGACAATTACATGCCGAAGGAAACATCATGGTTGCAGTTCTCATTCTCTGCAAGAGAAACCTGTTGGAAGAAAAGAGCCGGTGGCAAATTTTTTATGGTTTCCCTGCTATATGATCTGATGGCTGTTGCATACGTTGAGCTAAACCATTGAATGAGTTTTCTGCTGATTTGCTTGGTTGGCTGCATTTGGAGGGTTATCAACAGCAAGGCAAAGCCCATCTGCAGCCTAAATCTGACTGCCATTAAATTTGATTCCATTTTGAAAGTGCAAATTTTTTGCTTTAATATCAAAAATAATGTTTGCAAAAGATGAGATACAGCATTTATAGATTTTTTTTTCAACCTAGAGGATGTTCCAAACCATCAAGAAAGTGTAGAAAAAAGAAAAATGATTGAAGAGGAAACGGTATAAAACATTCGTGAATGACTGATGAGATTCACGTTTCATTGCATATTCTGAAAATAAAATTATTTGGGAAATTTTCAACAAATCACCTGCGCAAGAAAGTTTGTGAATAACTGAAGAATAGTGGAATAATCCAAGTACTGGGTGTGGTCACAAGGAACAGTCGCTATGATGCAAGTTAGGTACAAAAAGTTATTCTTTTCTTTTTGTCATCACATAAATCACTGTTTAACAGTTGAAGATATGCATACTTAGTGCATGGTGTTTCCCAATTACTGTGCTATACTTCTCTCGTACCAGAGGCTGCCAACCTTTTTATCTTGGCGTCTACCTTAGCTTGTTGACGAGTATCAGAACAAAAGGATGGTTGTTATTTTAGGTAAACTATGTACGCTTTTCTTAATAAACTTTTCGGGTTCTAGAATAATGATAGCTTTTTTAACTCGTTAAGATAGAAGGATTATTAGTTATAATGCACAGGAAAGTACAATACTTTTTCTATGTATTTTTTTCCCCTAAGTTTTACTGGTTTTCTTTTGCACTCATTTATCTGAAACTGTCCGGCGAATGGCTGGAAGGCAGTAGACTAGACTCGCTGCCTTCGTGTTTGTTGGCTCGGTTGTTGAAACGGCAATTTCCTCACCGTCTCTTTCACTCTCTCTTGTGACTCCTCCCGTCATCAGTAGCTTTACCTACCGGCAGCCTTTTCCGGTTGTTCAAACATGGATATTTTCTTCCTACTAACCAAAAAAAAAAAAAATCGTGGAACCTTCTTCCAATGCTTACTAAGAAGTTTGAAGTTTGAAGCATTCTTTAATGCTCCCAAAATACACGAGTATACATCCCCAAATGGAAGGTATTTATAAATTCATTAGGTTATTACTATAAGCTTCAGGTTATGCAATTCATAGATAACTTTTCAAACATTATGTTGGCATCATTTAGTTTCCCTTGTTTTCTCTTTTCAAAGATAAAAACACATAAAATAATAATAATAATAATATTGGGTGCTCTCGAGGGTGTCAATAAGTATATTTACTTTAGTATTGATTATCCATTGAATAAATTTTCGAGACTCAAAAAAACTATATTAAGATTCATACAGATGATAATATTAGAGTTTAAAAGAAAAAAAGTGTATGATGTCAGGCTGTTAATATTTGTTTTTTTGTTTTAGTTTTGTTGATGTATAATTTGAATTCTAATATATGCAAATGGTGAATAGTTAGAGATTTTTGTACGGAATATAGAAATCCTAGAAAAATTTGTGAGGCAAATGAAAAATATTAGGCCGAAGATATACAAGAAGTCCTTTGTGCAAGACATCGAGGGCACATGTTTCACATAAAACTGCTGTGACGTCATCGTCAGTTATTATGACAGTACCGTGCAAAATAAGTGTTGAAGCATTATTAACTTAACGAATTTCTAATCATCTAATGAATGCAAAACATCCACCTTTTCTGATGATATTGGAAGTTGATGCTTTTCGAATTCTCTCTAGGCTAAAAAGTCGCCTCTAATTCTCCTGTGCATTCCTTTTTCTAGTTCAATAAAATTTCTAGGGACACCTCCAGTCTATTCTTCCCTCCCTTATCAAAAATAGATGGATGCTGTTTAGTAGTCATTTAATTATAAGGATTTAAATTAATAGAAAATAGGTCAACAATGTATGCAATACTGCTTATATACAGTCTACATTATGTACTTGGAGAGATAATTGAGTTTAAAACTGAGAAAAATTGAAACAACACAGGATAAATAAATAAATAAACTAGTGGGATTTGAATCCATGACCCTCAGTAAATTTGAGCTCTAGTACCATACTAAATAATAATTTTTTAAAAAGTGAGAGAGATTAATCCTCATCTGTGTATCTTTGTTTCCACTCCATCTCTTGAGTGACTTCAAAAGGAATTAGACTCTTAACCTCTTTCTCGAATGGCAAGAGATGTTATCATCAAAACTAAAGTTTAGTGGTGTTTTAACAATAAATTGATCCAAAAATTTAAGGTAACACAAAAACGGTCAACAATATGTATTAGGTTTAACAAGCACACCCATACATTATTTTATAACTTTGAGAATTAAGCTAGCAGGTGAGATGGTGATGCTGCCTACTGAAATAATTACTGGTCAAGATTTTACAATAAATTGGTGTAATGGTATTTTTGCTGCTATATAAGGGGCAGTAGATGCAATTGCAACAGTTACGATTAAACTCATTTGGAACTTATCCCTAGCAGTGTGTGAGAGAGAGAGAGAGAGAGAAAGAGAGGAGCTAACTGCTTACGCAATTAATACCGAGATTATTGGTATGATAGAACAAAAATCATATGGGGCGGGTTTTATAAAATATCATATGAGATGGACTTCATAGTTTGCAATGTATCTCTTAATACAAATTTTAAAAAATAAATTTAAAAGTTAAAATTTTTTTTTTATTAATGGAGTTATTACTCTCGTGATTAAAGACATTCTCTTTTTTTCTCATTTTTAACATACACTTTTTAAAGATACATACTATATGACTAAATAAAATAATCATCATACAAATCAATAAATACCTATAAATAAATCAATATATAATTTCAGAATATAAAGTTTACCGATATGCAATGTATAGCTAATTGATACATACTATAAGCTTTTTTAATACATACATAGCAACGATTTGATACATATCTATAAATAAATTGATACATAGTTTATCGAACTCAGTATTCACCAATACATAGTATATGACTAGTTGATACACACCTAGCAAAATGTTCATTTGATGTTCTAATATATACCTTTAGATAAAGTGATATACAGTTTTTAGAATATAATATTCATCAGTACATAGCATATGACTAAATGATATACAGTAAGTAGCTTACTGACATATACTATAAATTTTTTTGATATACACTTAGTAACAATCTAATACACACCTACAAATAAATTAATACACAGTTTACCGAACTTAGTATTCATCAGTATACAATATATAGTCAGTTGATACATACCTAGTAAAATATTTATCCGACATTTCAATACATATCTCTAGATAAAATGATACATAATTTTCATAAATTTTTAAATACAAAAATCTCAAAAAAAAAATAAATTTGGAAGAGGAGAAAGAAACTTGAGAAACACCTAATGGATAGAAGAGATGGCATGTGGGGTTTGGAAGAGAAAAAAGAGACTCGGGAGGAAGACTTTATGGATAAAAAAATAGTTTGATGAAGAAGATAATGGATGAAGAGACCTGATGAAAAAAAAGAGGATATAAACAATCACGAAAAATCTCTTTTAGACATGTATTTTATTTTTTTTATTATTATTTCAATTATGAAACTAATAGACTCCATTAATAGGAGAAATCTAATTCCTATTTTATTTTTAAATTTCCTCCTTAAGATGTAAAGAAAAAAAAAATACCCCATAAAAATAGACGCTGAAGTTTTCTTGAAAGGAAATGATACAAGGCAAAGAAAATTCAGCACATGATGCCATATTATAATCATAATTATCGATTCCTTTTTCATCTATTAGAACTGGTTTCACATATTCTCATTCATCGAGTATTTCTAGTTAAAATTATCTTTGATATATTTTTATGATCAATTATCAACCTGATTCTAGGTTTATACAATATAGTGTAATGTAAGCCATACTTGATGCCCATCTATGGTATGAGATTCACATGAGACCATCAGTTTGCTAGATATTTCATGAAGAATAAAGAAAATCTCTAGCCAATTAGAACCATCAATGCGACTATCCATTTCAAGGGCAGATACGATGTTATAATTCATCAATGTTTATTGCTTGGGTATGCCATACATGAGCTACTTCAATAGATTTCATCAGTATGAACAAGGATTTAGATTATATTTTTTATATGAAAAAATATATATATTTTTTTCAACAATACCGATCGTTGGAGCATACTTTCTGCATGAATCTCAAAGTATTTCAAATTTTTTTATTATGGATACAGATCTCAAAATAGCTATTGTGCCATCCAGTGGTGGGTTACCATCATTGTCCTACCAGCAATTGAATATTGAACCAGAGCACCATACTTGTCATAAATGATCATTTCGTAACCCCACGTACCATCACAAATGAGTTGTCACGTCCATACAATTGGGAACGTGATTCACTTGTACGGTGAATTAAAGATTAGAATGTACAAAAGTAGATCTAAATGTGCTGCCTAAATTTTTCTCTTTTTGACAAACAACCATCTTCAAACCGGTGCATGTCTTTTAATATTTTACACATTGATTTATAAAAATCCCAAACTAGATATAGATCTTTAATTTTTTTTCAGCCATATCTCATCATTTGGTGGACAATCTTGGCACAAATACTCAAGTCAAATCTCAAATACACAACCACTCTTTTTACAAAAAAAAGAAAAAAAATACACAACCACTCAACCATGGTCTCCACAATTTCTCAACCAAACCCATGTCAAATTTGATATGTAAACTATGCAATAGGAGATAGAATTGTCTTATTAAATTACTTATTACAACCACCCATTTTATATGCCAGATTCTCTAAACCTTGGAATATAGTGGCTTTAAATATCGGGAAATTGTGCCACCTAACATGTTACTTCACCAAACGAGTGGGTCACCTGTCTTCATCAATTTCTTCATTTCCTTTGCTGCATCTTTAAGAATCCCAAGACCAATTCGGCCAACTTATTGTTCAAAAGCCACCCACCATCCTCTCCAGTACACACAGAAATATTACTCATCCTCCATAGCCAGACCTTTCCAAGAGCAAAGCCTTCCAGCTTTTAATCCTTTCATGTGCATCTCTTCCATCACAATGATCGAGTGACTCTCATCAATCCAATCTTAATATATAGGCTTCAATTCCAACCAAAGCCTTATGTCACCTATCCAAATTTCCTGAAACGAAATCAGCTCCTCATCATTTCTTCTCTTGTTCTTTCCATCCAAACCAAGTCTTGCAGCCAATTTCCCATTCCATGGCAACCATGAAGCCCAAGGTCCCAAACTACCTCAACCTAAAGCTCCTCATCCTAGGCTTCGTCCTACTCTTTCTCATCCTCCTCTTACTAAGATCCAACTCATCTTCTCCAGCTCCACCAAGCACATCACAAAGTAACCAAATTAGCCCATCAAATGCATTACCAACAACTTCATGCACAAAGATCCCACAGTCCCTGGCAAACACCATCATCCACTATGCAACCTCAAACACAACTCCCCAACAGACCTTCAAGGAGATATCTGTGACAGCCAGAGTCCTAGAAAAGAAGGCCCCATGCAACTTCCTGGTCTTCGGCTTAGGCCGTGACAGCCCCATGTGGACTGCACTCAACCATGGAGGCCGCACAGTCTTCCTCGAGGAAGACATGTCATGGATGGAGACCATCCAAGAGAAGTTCCCCACATTGGAATCATACCATGTAACGTACGATACCAAGGTGACCCAGGCAAATGATCTCTTGGAGCTGAGAAGAGAACCGGCGTGCACTGCGGTCGGTGAGGTGAAATTTTCTAAGTGTCAATTGGCACTGAAGAGGCTACCAAGTGTGTTCTTTGAGGTGGAGTGGGACTTGATCATGGTGGATGCGCCGACCGGGTGGATCCCGGAGGCACCTGGGAGGATGGGAGCAATATACACCGCAGGGATGGCGGCGAGGGCGAGGACCGAGGGGGAGACTGATGTCTTTGTGCATGATGTGGATAGAGTTGTGGAGGATAAATTCTCAAAGATCTTCTTGTGTGAGGGGTACTTGAGAGAACAAGAAGGCAGGCTCAGGCATTTCACCGTTCCCAGCCACAGGACTGGCTCAGACATACCCTTCTGTCCCTGATGGAGGAAAGAATTTGGTATGCAGGAAGAGATCTTACTCCTATTCTTTTGTGTGTTAATTCAGCATTGTTGTTGAAGGGCACGAGAGGCTACTTGGATCTTGATGGAAGGGTTTTACTATTTTGTTATGGATTTTATCACATTTACCTTGATGAGATTGGTGTAAGCTAGAGGCTTATTTCACTGTTCCTTTATTAAAAGTTTAATGTCGGTTACAATCCTTCAGCTAATCATTTATGAGGCTGTCTATATGAATTCCTCTTTCTATATTAAAAATTCACATGCCTTGCTGATTTTGTCTTCCATTAGTTAGCTTGGAATAATTACCTCAAGTTAGGAATTTATTTTTCTACCTGAAAAATTTAGCTATTAATTGCAAATTTATTGCTGCAGGTCATGATCTTTGAGATGTCTGAAAGATCCATTTTTTGCAGTCAACTGTTTGATGTAAATCCAGAAGCATTTCATCGAACTATATAAATTTCCCTGTTTCATCTAAGCTCTGAAGGTTGTTTAAAATTCTAGGACCCTGTTGATTAAATAAAGACTGATAGACCCAAATCAGATGACCATGGAAATTTGCTGGCTTAGTGATTAAAGGAATTGCTAGAATAGTAAAAGGTTCCAAGGAGGCAACACATCTATGATTAAACTTCTAAATAAAGGGAGTATGGTGTCCATCTAATGGACTAGGACTGTTAAGATTAACAGGTGAATATCATATAGAATTAATGGGAAAAAAAGAGACTACTTGTAGAATACTTGGGCTGCAGCATCACTTCAGGATTTCTGCCATACACATTCAGAGAACATAGAACAGCCTTTTCCTTTCATGACCATAACCACACTGATGAAGCCTTTGCCCAGCTATTAAAGGGGGTCATTTCAGTGAACCTTAGATTGTTCCTTTTAAGAGCTACTTCTGATGTTGCAAGAATAGAGCTATTGCTTCCTTGAGATTTTCCTTCAACGACAAAGTAAAAAGCACCTGCACGAAAGAATATCAAAAAGCACCTGGACAAGTCTCTGAAGACAATTTGATTCACATGTCAAAAAGTTTCAAAAAAGAAAATAAAATTTTGTTGAATTCTAAATAATCACAGAACCCAGTGGTGGGACATTATGAGTTCCGGGAACTTACAGCATTGCGAGATTAAAGCATGCAAATTGATCAACAAGTCCTAAAAACCATGTTGTGTATCAAACAGTTAGAGGATCATATATTCACGAGTACTTCCATGAAGCATAAGGGATTAAAAGCCAATTTCAAAGACCAAATATTTTATGCATTGCCTAATAAGAACAGAGAAAAAAGAAAAAAAATGCGAACACTGTACACTCGGGCAAAAGGATAGTTTCATAATCAGTTGTCATCAACATAAACCAGAGGTAACTGGCTCAACGTTGATGATAATTGTAAACAAAAAGTTATTTCAAACTATATACAAGTTTCAGTCCTCTGTTCGACCATGCAACAACAGAAAGTGTTTGATAGAATAATATATTTTTAATTGACCATTAAAATTTCATCGTTCCATATTGCTATATAACCCAGAAGTCAAGATCCAAAACAGACGAATAGTAACATCAATAAAAATAATAATAATAAATAAAAAAATCGTATGATGGACTGAGAGTGACACCCACGTTTCTGCGTTGTTGCTTCATGGGGAGTTTGGTGTGGATCTTAGGAGTGTTGGAGGTTCCATCGACACTATTAGAAGATATTATATAATTGCTAGGCCTGATGCACATAGTTATAACAACTAAAATCATCATTATTGTGATTCTAATAATGTAGAGGGCATCAATAGTCTCACATCGGTTGTGAGTCAAGAGAAACTTGCGTTTGTAAGAAGAAAAAATTTTCTGCGGTGAAGCAATCTTTCGAAGGACGGATAATATCTCATGTGACAGGTCAAGTCTTTGTCCGTAACAACCATATTAATTTGAAGGAGATTTTTTTTGGCATTTTCTACGTAAGTTTGTAAATACATTTTATCAAAAAAAATATCTTCTTTGATTCAAATTCATACAAGGCGCTACGTTGCCAATAGCAACAACTTTCAAAATGCCAAAGATTATATTTTTATCTCCAAGAAATAAGAAAGAAAAAAGCATCAAGGAAGTCCAATAATTGCACTTACCAACATCTACTTCGAAAATTTCAGATTAAGGAGGAATTTATCATCTTGTATGATTCAATTTTATAAAGAGAAAAAATAGAAAAGAAACGGCTTTTGCAGACCTTGGTAGTAGAAGATGGCTAACGGGCAGGATTTGGCCGGCGCTTCCATATCCTATTGGCAGCTAAAACTCTCTCCTGAGGCATGAATGGAGCTAATAGAGATTGCCGTTGTAGTTGGAGAGAAGCCGCTGTTGTTTGCGCCCGACACCGATCCTCGCGTACCAGAGAGAGGAAAGGGGGAGGGAAGGGAAAAGAGAGACGGGGAGGCCGACTTCGGGGGATAGAGCGGCTGTCGCCATACATTCTAAAAGAAGGCCGAGAAGAAGCGGAGGCAGACAGGAAGGTAGAGATTATTTTGAAGTTACAAAGATAGAACGAACTTTCAGAGACTAATTTTTTTGCGGTCTCCGATTTGGAACAGACTAAGAAATAATTATTTTCAGATTTCTAGTTATGGGATAATAATCTTTTATTGTTACGCACCTGAGAGACACGCTGGCCTAAAAATTTTAGATTTAAAATAATTTAATAAAAACTAAATTTAAAAATATTTTAAAAATAATTTATAATTATCTTTTATGTGTTAAATAAAGTATCTTTTTTCATCCTATATTGAAAATTTTTAGGGTTCAACATGTGTCAAGAAGAAAAAAGCTTGAAGCAAGAAATGCGCTGTGCAGTTGAACTCATGATCTAGAATAAGAGATGGTAGCTATATAAGCTAGGTCTTGGTATTTTTCTTAAAAAAAAAAATTTAAAATTTTTTCTTAGAAGTTGAACCCATGCTAATTTTTTTTTTTTTAAAAAAATCAAACTAAACTTATTTTTAAACTTGAGAGTTTTAACAAAATTATTTTTATATAGTTTAAGGAGGTAACACGAGCAATTTCATCTTCGATCAATTTGAAATTTGAATTACTTAAATTTAAAACTTTGTTAAATATAGCAATCAATTTGCAACCTCTACTTGTGAAATAACTTTTCAAGATGCTTTAATAGAAGTTTAATTATTTAATGATATCTGACTCACAAGTTTATGTAACTGCAAATCAATTACAACCTCTAGATGGAATGAGTTTGATAAAATTTGTTCTTAGGAATCTTTAAAAGTGGTTCATCATTTGATGGTCTTTAGCTCATAAATTCATACAAAGACTATGATTTTTTTTAGGTACATAAACGCTATAACTTTTAATGCTCACAAGTTGCAGCATTTTATATGCAGAATGAGGTAAGAATAGAAAACATTTAGATGACCCTTAAAGGCTATAAGAAGAAAAAATTATTATTTTTTAAGATCTTTCTTTGAACACTTCACCAACTATCAATGTTATGAAATTTGATAAATTAAATCTTGATGATTTTATGTGACAATATATTATGCACTATTTAACATTAATGGTTTTCTTGGCAACTATGATCTTAGCATGGCTTGTCTCAAGTTTAGCTTCATCATGCAATGTGAAATGAATGGGGGGAAGGAGTGCAATGATTTGCAATGATCATTTCTAACAATTCAAAAGGAACACTATAATTTAAATTGAAAAAGTCTATTCTCCATTATTTTGTTTAGCTTTATTGAGCAAACTTTTTTTTACTTAAGTAGCATGTCAAAAGAACTAGTTAATTATTCATTCCCCATTTTTTTCTAATCATTCATTGAAAAATAGGATCTTATTTTATCAACCAAATCGATAACCAAACAAAATAAGTTTGGTAACCAAGATTGGCCTAGTTGAAAGCAAGAATTCTTCAAGTCATGGTGATGAGAGATTAGACATGCAAAATTGATCGAGGCTTAGAAAATGTCATGTGTCCAAGTATGTAAGAACTAGATATTTAGTAGTGCCTTTATTATACATAAGTGACTAAAAGTAATTTTTAAAAACTAATATCAAGAGTTTCATTCTAGTAGTTTAGAACAAGAAACAAAACACAAGCATTAGAGAATAGAAAGCGAAACACAAGCAATAGGTTCTAGAGCACAAGTAGTGATGGAGACCAAATCAAGCATCATAATAATGAGAGATATATAATTCTTAGTTTACAAACATTGTAAAAAAAAATGAAGTGATCCACACCAGACATACAAAATTTTAGCCTTCTATTTAACTATGTAATGATATAAGTTATCCAGAAAAATTTAGACTACATGTCTTTTACTAACAAACTGGAAGTGATCAATGAAGTAATATATCCTAAATTGATTATTGAGATGTCTTGATTCTATAGGACCTACATAACTCATAAATTATGATAATTAAAGAAATGATAAATATAAGATGAAAATCTACTATGAGAGCATATTAGTCTAAGAGTGATATCTGAATTTGGGCCATGGCTAAATGAGAAAGTTGGTTTCCACACAAAAGGAGTTGGTGGCTGTTTAATGGAGACAATGGTTGATATATGGGACCAGAAAATATTAATAAAAATAATAATCTTCTTTAGGAGGATATTACAATATTGCTCATTGATGTTGGTCATTGGACAATACTATCATGGACATCGGTTGTTCATTTACGAAGAAATATAAAGAAAAAAATATTCAAAAATAATGAAATATATATTACTTCTAGTTTGTAATACTTTAGTAATTTTAATAAAAATTTTGTCTCTTCTTCTTTTATGAATCCAAATTGATGTTGCTACTTTCTTAATATCCTATGAATCTATTTAGAATGCGTTACCATAATCATTAAATAATTTTCATAAAAAAAAAATTAGATAAAATATAAAGGAAGAAAAAAATTATTTAAAAAAAAATTGATAAATAAAAAAATATAGAGAGGATATATTCAAAGCATAAAATGTATGTAATTTTTTAATTTATAATATTTTAATAAATTTTATAAAAATTTCACTTTTTCTCCTCTCATGAATCCACACGCTAATAGTATTATATCAACAATGAAAATCTTATGAATTTGTCTAGAATGAGATATCGCAACCATTAAAAAATTTTTATCAAAGCAAAAAAATTTTGAGATAAATAAAATAAAAAAATATAAATTAAAATATTTTAAAATAATAAAATATATATATAACTTTTAAGTTTACAACACTCCATCAAGTGCTATAATAACTTCAACACCTCCTTTCATCATTCCAAAGGTAAGTAGTACCATTTCAATAACGAGAGTCCTTTGAATTTGTGAAGAAAGAAAAATTTTAAAAATAAATAGTACAACTTCAATAACGAGGGTCCCTTTGAACTTGTAGAGAAAAAAAATTTCAAAAATATATAATTTTCAAAAATGGTCCCGGCGGGGCTCGAACCCGCGACCTTCGGCTCATAAGACCAACGCTCTAACCAACTGAGCTACGGGACCGGCTATGATTGGGTCACAGATGTAAGTATGAAATCACTTTTTCTTAGATATACCTGCTGGTCAACCGGCTCGTACGGTTTGACGACGTTTTGGTCATTTCGCTACATACCCTTGACTCAAGCGTTGATGGTAAATCTGCAAGAAAACCCCAAAGCACAGAGGAGCAGGTGGGAAAGAGGGGTGAGCTTTTCCCCCACTTCTCCTTTATCCTCTCCCTCTTTCCTACGCCAAGACCCTCGACCAAAACCTAAAAATCCATCCTAAACTTCAGTTTCACTGCTCTCAGAAGACAAATCTTAATCGTTCCTTCAAATCCGTCGACATGAGCAACGAATAGTAAGATTGACGATCAATTTCCGCTCGATTTCTTCCAGCTTTTTCTTGTGTATCTTGGATCTTTTCAGCTTTTGTTTTAACCGATCGTCTCCAACTGTTTCTCTGCAGCGATTACCTCTTCAAGCTCCTCTTGATCGGAGACTCCTCCGTCGGGAAGTCGTGCCTCCTCCTCAGATTCGCCGTGAGTTGAAATTTCTCCGCCTCAAAGAATTCTGTTTCCAAAATCCTTCTTTATTGTTGAAATTGTAGGGTATGATTAGGCTGTAGTTTGTTTTTTTGATCGCGATCGATTGCCTTGAATTCGGAAATTAGGGTGTCGATTGGGATATTCTTATCCACTTTTTATAGTAGTAATGCTAATGGAGCATGCTTATCTGGGACTTGTTTTCAGGATGATTCATATGTTGATAGCTACATCAGCACGATAGGTGTTGATTTTGTAAGTTTTGTTCACTTATTTGCCTTTAATAATGCAACATTTGTATTGGTTTATTTATTTGACATTTGAATGATTTATATTGCTGTTTCATCTTAAATGGTTATAATATGCAGAAAATTCGAACGGTGGAGCTGGATGGCAAAACGATCAAGCTGCAGATTGTAAGTGGTTTCTGGATTATTAGACACATTGTGCTAAAACAAAGATTTCTTGTGGTAAAAATATTAATAATATCCATCAGAAAGCAGTTTGGTGAGATGGTATATTGTTTAGGTCATTATGTCATTAAACTTGGGTGATTGCAAGGTGATAGGGGGTTGGGGAATGGGATTTAGGAGACAGGAGTTGGGTCCACTCTCAACAACCAAATTTGGGTTTGAAGTCAACTATAGTAAAGGGTGGGAGTTGCTATCCAAAACCTATGCTATTTTGGGTAGGAAGGACATTTTCAAGAGTGCAACCGCATGAGATCATGCCTTTGTTTCCTGCACTTCAGCACCTTTTAGCAACATTCATCCACTCAGACATGTGATGAGGGACTTTTGGGGTGCAATCTCAGACCTTGGTCAATAGAAAAGTGATAATTCTGTGACTGCTATTATTCTAGATCTATCACTACTCATCTATTTGCACAAGACTACTTAATTTACAGTCTGTTTATGATTTTCTGCTTTTACATGAGCCTGGGAAGTTTTGACAACATTCATGTTTCTGTGATCTGCAATTTTACATGAATTTGTGATAGGTTTACAGATTTTTGGCCTTACTGCACCATTTATGTCTATCACAAAGCTCCAAGGCTTGTCAGATTTTATTGCTTTTTTGGTTTGAGTGGGTCCTGTATTATCCATCACTAGATTCAAAGTTTTATATGCCATAAAGCCAGTCTAGTAGAAGTTGACATATAAGTACCTTGATTACCTTATAGGTTCTCTGATGCTTCTAGTTCTTATGTTATCTTAAAAATACCGATGTATACAGTAACCATAATTTGCAAGTCCTATGCCAAGTTTCTCAGGTATATAGCAATGAGTGTTTAACATAAACAATATGAGAGATCAGTTTTGCACAAGGAAGAACAACCTGTCATTTTAGTATTCTGAACATGCATAAACTCTCTCAGGCTTCTGGGTTACATTCTCTAGTTCTGTAATTTAGTCAAGAAAGGCTTCTAACAGCTGCATGTAAACAGATAAGATCTACTGTTCTCATGCATGTCCCTGCTGAACTTCATGGTATGTCAGTTCTACAACTTGGATAGGGCATGACTATTTTCTCACAAGATGACATACATAATTGCTATGTATGTATATTTAGGTTGGTGGTCTGGTTTAATATCACTATGGTAACAATCTTTTTTACTTGTCTAGTGGGATACAGCTGGACAGGAACGGTTCAGGACCATAACAAGCAGTTATTACCGAGGTGCACATGGGATCATCGTAAGAATTTCTTCTCAATCTGGTCACCTTCTCATCAAATCTCATCTTTTTATAGAAATCATGTTTCTTCGGGTGTCTTCTTTTCTTTGCCTTGGAAACAACCAATAGTAAGTGCAATTCCTTCTGTAAGATTTGATCCATGATGTTCAAATTATTCTTAAGAGACTTAATAATTTCAGCTTGGAATTGCTAAGCATTTATCATCATATTATGAGTGTTCCAACTTGTACCATGGCAATGAGGAAGGTGATGTATGTGTAATCAAAATGTGCAAATGGTTGCCATTCACCTAAGCCCTGACAACACCAAAGTTGGTGCAGCTGCAGCAGATAAATTTTCAAGTGGAAGCATGTGAAAGTAACTCATTTAGAATTTTTAAAAGGAAAAATGCTAGCAACTCCTGCAACTCTCATGGACAGCCTAAGGTTAACACCCAAATAATCAGGGTTTGGGATAAAGCCACATGCTTGGTGGCAGGATATTCTATATGAGATTTTGGGGTGCTAACCTTGATTTTTCAGAATTGTCTGTAACAATTGTTGTTATTCTAGTATTCTGCATTTCAAAGTAGGAAATGTGGTATGTTTGTGCAAATGATGCGCAGTATACTTCAGATTTCTTAGCTTAAGCAAAATAAAGAATTTCTTTCAATATCTATGTTTAATATTGTGCCCTGGAGTCCATCAAATCTTGAGTTTATGTTACTAACTGCTTGGATCTGATGCCAGTAAATTTTTTCAGATTGTTTATGATGTTACGGAGATGGAGAGCTTCAACAATGTCAAGCAATGGCTAAGTGAGATTGATAGGTATGCAAATGACAGTGTATGCAAGCTTCTTGTTGGAAATAAATGTGATTTGGTTGAGAATAAAGTTGTGGAGACAGAGAAGGCAAAGGTAATATTGCGGTTTGATTTTGTAAATAAAGTCTGTTTTTCATTTTTTTTAATTTCTGTTTGACACTTGAATGATTGAATCACTGCTCTTTGGCTGCATATTGGCATTACATTAAATCATTCAAGTATGGATGATTCGACATATGGTTTTCTTTTAGTATGTTTGAGCAGTTGAATGAGATTATTGTTTTCATGAAAGTCATATTTGTTAGAATGGCTGGATGCATTGCATAATCCAGAGGAGTAAAAGAACATAATGGTAGAGGACACCCAAGAAATTGAGTAAAGCAAATGTTTGAGTAGCACATTATTTTCTCCACAGCATTTAGTATAGGTGTATCACGGTTCTCTTTGATGGTTTTAATGAGATACGAGCATCCATACTAGTATTCAGATATTGATGAAATAGCATCTTTACAGCATCTTGTAATTATCAGAATTGTTGTACCATTAGGTTTATAAAAGGAAGTCAGTGAGACAGAAGAATGCTGCCTGTTGGCCTGGCCAACAATATATTACCTTTGGAATGACTCAATTTATTCTATACCGTACTGCAGGCATTTGCAGATGAGCTTGGTATCCCTTTCCTTGAGACAAGTGCAAAGGACTCGATCAATGTGGAGCAAGCTTTCTTGACCATGTCTGCTGAAATTAAGAAAAGGTAATCTCATGACTCCTAATCTCTGCCAGTGTGCTTCAGTCTTCATCCATATCCAAGAGTTTGGTGCTGTGAATATCTCATTTATATTGTAGAGAAAATAATTCATTAAACAAGTGCCAGTCATCGGTTTTCAGTTTTCCTTGAGAAATTCCCATGCTTATTTTGTTCATTTTGGTGCAGAATGGGAAATCAACATACTTCAAACACAAGTTCCACGAGCACAGTCCGGGTGAGGGGCAGACCTGTTCAGCAGAAGAGCAGCTGTTGCAGTTAGGCATTTTCTTGGATACTTATTCTGCGATATAGGTCACCTGCATATGGAAAGGCAAGCAATGCGCATGTAAAGGCAATGTATCACATTTTGCATCTTTGAAGACTCTGAATGGCACTTTACCAAAAAACCAAAAAAAAAAAAAATGAGACTCTGGATGGCCAGTGTCTGGAGAATGTATGATCTGTCTACAGCCAGTTTTTAAGTACCGCAAAGGAGACCAAATCTGTTACTAGCACACCTATTCAAAGGCGCTTGTTACGTCTGGGATAATATTCTTGGTACTATTGGGTTATTATATGCCCTGGAGGAAGCCTCGGATCACCAGTGATATTTCTTTTCAGCTAGTATTCATTATGGACCAACTATGAGCCATCATGTATCCTGGATGGAATTTGGTCCTTTATCCTTGTAGGTTGGTCTTCATAACCTAATATTTATATTCAAAAAGTGAAGTCATTGGAAAGTGTTTGCAAGTTAACAGAGAAAAGATAATGAAGTATTTTTAAGATAAATAGTAGGGACATTCCGGATATAAAAATTGACAATCTATTTCCTGCTTTAGAACTGTCATTACTTACAAAAAAAGAGTGCGAAGGATTAGGAAATAAGAGGGAAAACATGTTGATTAAATTAAAAAAGTATAGAATTTCTTTTTTGGTAAAAATATAGATATTTTTGTTTGGTTATAATTCCACAAAGAGTCCGATGTGTTAGGGATGCAGACGAGAGATGAATAGATATTATAATATTAACTAGAGTTTAACTGGTTGGGGATGCTTAGGATGAATAGAGTAGATGAGAAATAAATGAATAAATATAGGCATGCGACCAGCTTTTTTTAATTCCTTATGGATACTTTAAAGAGAATAACTATGAGTTTTTGAGTCACAAAATTTGATGGTAGGAATCTAATACAGCATATTTCTCTCACATTTAATAATATAAAAATAATGTCAATAAAAGAGTTTCTAGTGGACCTGTTGCAAGATATGTGCAAATGAGCTAGCCAGGGTAGACATCAAGCGATCTAAGAAAGCCAGATAGGTTTTTGCATATCAGATCCAACATTTATCAATATCACGTATTAAATATCTTCTTCTTCTTAGTGATAAATCGATCACGATAACGTTATAATGATTTGCAAAGTAGTTTCTGGGTTAGTTTTTCGATGGATGAGTGAGTGCTTATGTTCTTCTTTGCTTAATCCCTTTTGTTTATCTGGCAGCGGGATAATGCTTGTGCCCAAAAAAATAATAAAAAAATAAAAAAGCACTAGGATAATGCAGAATCCCTCCCATCCCCCACTCTGCCCTTCTACCGAAGATGAGCAACGGCGAGGCACCTCGACCATTGCTCCGAGAAGTCTCCCGACAAGGATGATGCAATCGAGCATCCACTTTCAATGGAGGTGGGGTTGATCCAAGCAAGTAAATTAAGAGTGGCAATCAGGTCGGATTGGATATAGATCGGGTCAGATACGGATCGGATCAGAAAATATCAAATCTGAACCCGATCTATTTATTAAACATGTCAGATTTTCAAACTTGAATTTGATCCATTTAATAAACAGGTCATCCGATCTGATCCATTTAATTTATTTATTAAATAATTAATATATTTATCCGATTTGATCCATTTAACTCGTTTATCATTTAATCTGTTTAATAAACAGCTAATCTATTTATCTGATCTGATCCAATCTGTTTAACCTGTTTAGATATAGAGATAATCAAAATTAATATAGATACAGAGTGAGACAGAAAATTATATGCGCATACAGACAGGTGAAGACCATAAAATCCAGATAATTAAAAGAAATAGGGAAGCTAATTAATCTTCCATACCTGGATCATTACATACATCAATTAACTGGTATTTACAAACATTAAATGAATAAAAATTTGGACAATTTGATTTCTGTAAAACTATTTGTCCCAAGACTTACATCAACAAGAATAGGAATAATTACAATAAGAATAATATCTAAATCAAAGAATGTCTATATCCATCGTCCATTTTTGAGAGGGAAAAATTGATAATAATGAGCAATCAACTTACTGCCAATGAAAATTAATTTACCAATGTCAAGCATTCAATGCATGCTGATTGAAGAATTTAAGTATCAAAGTTCTTATATAATGATATAGGAGAAATATATCAGCTCTTTGCAAGCACACCAAATAGAAAGACAAGTGTGAAGGAATAGCCAGCAAGTGAAAAGCAAGTGCAAAGACCAGATCATCAGAGAGCCAGGAATCCATAAATCAGAACAAAAATAGTTAGACAAAAATTCATGATTTAAACCAATCGAGAAAAGATCAGATCACACAAACCTCCCAGGAACCCTAATGTAAATCCAAGAAAAAAACCTAATCAGGTAAACAATGATCATCAGAGAACCAGAAACCCATAAATCAGAGCAAAAACAGTTAGACAAAAATCTCTGATTTAAACCAGCCGAGCAAAGATCAGATCACACAAACCTCCCAGGAACCCTAACGTAAATCCAAGAAAAAAACTAGTAAATCGATTGCATAAATGAGACAATACATAAATGACTATGAAATCCCAGAATAATAGATCGGATCACTATGAAATTCTAGAAATCCTAATGTAAATCCAAGAAAAAAAATCCTCAGATCTAGATCGAACACTAACCATAGAGATCGAAGGGGAACACCAACCCCAGAGATTGGAGCAAAAATCCTTGCGATTCCTTCGAGTTTGCCGTCATCATGATGTTGGGTGTCACGACGGCTAAAGAGTAAAGATGGAGGCCAGGTCTCGGCTGGCGCTCCCATGATGAGGGGAGACTGGGGAGGAGCACCATCTAAGGGAGGAGGTTGAGGAGGAGGAGGAGGGGAATACCTGAACTTTCTCTGAGTTTCCTTCAGCACGATCACGAATGAAGAGGAGCCGGTAGTAGACGGCCACCTATTGCCGACGGTGGGGAAGACGGTGGGGGATCGTCAGCCGAGAAGAGGGATGGAATGGAAACCCTAGAGGAGGGAAGGGGAATAGATGAGAGCGGCGAGCCTGGGATGGGAAGTGACGTTTCGTCCAATCGAATGAAAGAATATAATCTGATAACACTTAAGAGTTAAGCCGGTTAAGGAGTCAGGACCTTAAGGTTATAAATAATGGGTTAAACAGGTTATAACCCGATCCGATCCGATTCAATCCATTTATTAAACAGGCTAAACGGGTCAGTAACCTAAAATCTGAATCCAACCCGATTATTAAATGGGTTAAACAGGTCGATCTGTTTACGATCCGAATCCATTTAATTCAAACCCAAACCTGTTTAACACGGATCGAATGCGAGTTGGGTTGATGGGTCGGATCAATTTTTGCTATCTCTAAAGCAAGCGGCGTTGAAAACCTCGGCTTCCGGTGTTTTTGAACCAATGCAGAGAGAAATCATCAGTCAAAGAGTTACATGGTTCGAAACCACCATTGGATCATCCATTGTATAGCTCTCAAAGCGCTTCAAATTCCAGTGGCAATGTTGTAGTTAGCCAGGGTCGAGAATCCAGGAAAGAGAACATTTGATGCGAGCGTCTCTCCCTCCAATCTAGTGGCGGTAAGGCTTAGGGCCGCAACGATGGACGACAGAGGGAAGACAAATTTGGAGTCTATCGAAGCTGCTTGCCAGCCCGTCACGCTCAGCGAGCTGGAGGTAAGAGTTAGTTTGTGCGCTTATTAGTTGTTTGAGAAGAGAAATTTAGGGGTGAAGAAGTGAGAGGAGAGGAGGGGTCCGGTTCAAGAGGGGGTCTGCCTATCATCAGGCTGCTACCTCGTGAATTTATAGAAGGTACTGTCATTTTTCAGCTCCAAAATGAGGGTTCAAATGAAGCAGGCAATTCAGGACAGTTTGAGGATCTTTGAGCAGACAGAAATCTTGATCTATCTGGAGGTCTCTATCATGGGATGGAGATTTTAGAGGATTGATTACAGGCCCATGGAGCAATAAGTTCAGGATTGCCTCGATGGCTGACAAGCCAACGCTCTCTCCATGATGAGCAGAGTTATCCTTATGACATTGATCTTGATTCCATTTCGATCTACCTCTTGGTAAATACGGTGATGTCGTACTCTTTTTTCAGGGATCTGGAGCAGCAATTTCAGAATTTCCTATGAGATGGTAGATAATGGGGCCATGAGCTTCACTTGCTATTCTGAGATGTGTCCACTAGCCGATACAGGATGGGATTCTTAGGATCCGATCTTTGCTGGTCAGGAAGAAGGCTATGATTTTCAGATATACAGCTAGATTTCTCATCCAGTTCTAATTGTTTGTGGAGTAGGATGATGAGGGCTCAGTATGGAGCTTGGATCCAGGGATCCTAGATCCATATTGATCGCAGCTGCTCATTCATCTGGAGAGAAATTTGTGCTCACGTCCCAGCAGTGGTAGCCCAGTTCAGGTGACTAATTGGAGATGGTTCTTCAATTGATATGAGCCAGGAATGCTTGGATTACCAGCCTGTCTCTCTCTCTCTCTCTCTCTCTCTCCTTGATCAACCTACATCAGTATAGAGGTGGACAACCACCTGCAGGTTTGTGATTTGATCATTGCAGACGGTAGGGATTGGAGGGCTCAGGAAGTCATCCATCTTTTTGATGGGCAGCTAATTGACATGATTCTTGCTATCCTGATTTCTGTTCATCGGAGTTAGAACTTGAGCGTGTGGAGGTGGTTTTGCTATCCTAAGATTCCTGCTAGGGATCTCGTTGATATGAGCAGACTAATGCCGAACAAGAGGATTGGTACGATTTGGATCTGGAGAGTGGTTATCCATTCCAGGATCTAACTCTTCCTCTAGAAGGTTGCTTAGGATCGGCTTCTAACTCAGATACTTCTTAAGGATAGAGGTATGAAAGTTCTGACTACCTGCTTAGTCTACAGATTGGAAGAGTCAACGGAGCATGCACTCTTTCGCTATCTAATGGCGAATTTGATTTGGAGGATGGTGGGCAGCCAGCCATGTAAGGCGATCAATGACCCTTCGCTTCCTCCCTTCTTGGACGTGATCCATCGGAGCATAGTTGAGGGTTCGTTCAAGGGTGGTAGGATAGCGTATATCGCCTATCAGATGTGGCTGTCTAAGAATAGCCTTGTGTTTAACACTGAAATTGTGTTTACACGGCATGTGCTTAAGAAAGCATGTTGCTTAGCTACGGAGTACTGCTACTTCGATATTGCTGGTCGAATCCTTGTCATCCCGAGTTATTGAGACTCTTTTGCTACGCCTGCAGCGACCCAGAGGATTTTGTTCATTTCTTAGGAGCCCTCTCCCTCAGAGTTTGTTAAGGTTAATTTCGATGACAATGTTAGAGATGGCAAAGATGGTTCGGATGATGTTATTTGGGCCCCAGATGCTAGATTATTGGTGGTGGGGGCTCACATCTTTTTAAACGTCTGTCTCTGGAGCAAAGCTTCGTGCTGCTTAGGTGGGAATCATTTGCACGAGACAAGAGCTGCGGATAGAGAGAACTTCATTAAGGATGCCTCTGTCATAGTCGTCGGCTAGATCCAAAATAAGACAAAGTATTTGGATGTTCATCTACTTTTCTATAATATTTAGAGGTCCCTTGAGGCTAACAGTGCCACAATGACGGCCGTCCTCAAACTTTGGAGGATATTTTGTATTCTAATTTTTGGACCGTGCTTGTACTAAAATGGTGTGACTGTCGATTTGTATTAAAAAAAAAAAAAAAAAAAAAAAAGAAAGAAGAAGAAGAGGGAAAGAGGGATATATTTATTTGTGGAAGGGAGAGTGGCTAGAATTTGAGAGGAACCTGGTTGGCTTGCGCATGGCAGCAAAGGAGCGATGTTTGTTGGCATTTTTAGCCAGCCAATGTGGAGCGGTAAGGAACCCTTGATGGCAGGGAGGCGTTGGCAGCCGGTCACGGTAGGGTTAGAGAGATTGGTTATGGGAAGAAACTGATGGAGGTGTTGCAGCCTTCACAGGAGATTCTGGTGGAATGTTTTGAGGAATATGTTTTGAGGATGGTAAACCGCAACTCCTAGGCTTTAGAGACAGAGTCGTCCTCAGTATAGGTGAGAGACGCAAAAAGTGACTAAGAAAAGGAGGAAGATAAGTATGGAAGACGGAAACAAATAGAAGGGCCGTGTTACAAATAAACAACATTATCTGGAGAGGTTGGAAGGTAGAAACAAGGAAAAGGTGATATTAGAAAGTTGGGTCCACATGCCTGTTACTTTGCATTTTCTTCACAAGCAGGGGTATACATTCTCCATTGCCCCTATGAGTTTGTAACGTTTTACACCATTAGCAACCTGGAAGGTAGCCAGGAGGAACATACATCCACACGCAAGCCAGTTCTGGGTTTTAGCCAACAAACCAAATCCATGGGCATTAGGGCGTAATCTTTTCTGAATGGGAAAGTTAAATTCGCTTAAAACGAAAATTGTTATCGGATCTCACTAAAATTTAGTACATATGCTACGTGTCAAAAATAACCAATAATCTTCAGAATAAATCAGTTTAATGCGCTCCAAGGAGCGAGTGATTCCTTGTTATCAAACAGTACCATGTAAAACAATCTCACAGCTGGAACAGTAAGCCTTTCACTTTTTACTGCTTTCAGGGAAGAAACCTTCTCCATCAATGCTTTCAAGGAATACAACAGAATACTGAAAGCAACAGCGAGATCCAACATAAACAGAAGAAAGCAGCCTCGAGCAAGCACCTGACTCCAATGAAGCACAACCAACACAATCATAAGCTTAAATCCCAAAATTTACATCCCATAAAGGCATAAGAATGGGTGGCGCTAATCACCGTGCTATGTTGAGCAGCACTTCCTCGTACTGTTGGTCTCTGATGCCGAGACAGCGATGGTCTTCCCTTCTTTGATGCCTCCAGCAGGTCCTGTCCCAGCCTCGTCTGAAGAGATGTTCTTCTTGCTGATGCTTCGATAAATCTCACCAAGAATCATTTGGAATGCCTTCTCCACATTTACAGCCTCAAGGGCAGAGGTCTCAATGAAGGATAGCCCTTCCCTCTCAGCAAAGCTCTGCGCATCTTCGGTGGCGACCGCACGGAGGTGCTTGAGGTCAGTTTTGTTACCAATAAGCATGATCACAATGTTGGTGTCAGCATGGTCACGAAGCTCCTTCAGCCACCGACTGACATTCTCAAATGTTGTGGGCTTTGTCACATCATAGACTAAGAGGGCACCAAGGGCTCCACGGTAATAGGCACTGGTTATTGCCCTGTATCGCTCCTGGCCTGCTGTGTCCCATATTTGTGCTTTTATTATCCTGCCCTCTACCTAGAGTAGGAAAGAATAAAGCTTTAGGCAAGGAAAAGGGGGCAAAAGAACATGTGTTCCAGTTCAGATGAAGAATACAAGAGAGACTCAAAATATGCAAGGCATTCTCTTGAAAATATCCAGACTAAAAACCTCAAGAAGGTAACTGAGAAGACAAGTGATTACAACAATGCCCATAGATGAATCGATGGAGTTGCAAAACATGAAAATGATATAGTCTTGGTACAGGAAAAAACCATTTAAGGCATACATGTAGCAAAGGCAGCAGAAACATGATTGTACAAATCTAGCTTCATCATAGGCTTCTGACATATCAATCCTCAAAATGATGGTAGCATAATGACCACATGGTAAACTTAAGAGGATGCATATCAACCGCCTATTTACATTACTTTCATTTATTACCACCAAGACATAATATAAAGAAGATATGCACATAAAGCAGAACATAAAAAGTCTTTAATAGCTTTAGATGAATCGAATCCTGGAGACAAGTCTACTACTGCTCTTTGCATGCATGTTGAATTATAAAATGCAAGGCATGAAAACTGAAAGAATTCTGATGCATAAAAATTGCTTCCTATGACTTTTTTACAAGAAATTTCAGCAAAATCATATCCTGAAAGATAATGTGATCACTGTTGTTATCAAGGCGTTATCAGACCAAGGCATTTTTTGGACCACAAGGTTCCTTGGTTCCAACTATTGATTAAGTTACAAAATGAATTTATAGCAATTTATTTCTTCTAGATGTACTCTGCTAAAGCAATTGTTCTCTATTTCTCATCATTTTATGATCAAAAGCAAAAAAATAGAATTTCACAAAGCATGGCTGATTTTCTGATGTTCTTATTCAACAGAAGTCCTGAATGTCTTTCATATCTATAAAGGAAAAGAACTGAGAGGACAGACATACTCTATTCCAATTGAAAAACTTAAAAATCTAGATAATGGTTATTCCAAGATTTTTAGAACCTTTTTCAAGATCACTGGAAGGGAATAGGGTCTGGACTGCTTCCATGGATCCTTGAAGACTTGTCTTATGTAGATTAATGGATGTACTCTAAGCAAGTATGTCAAACTTTTGAAGTCCAGATGACCAAGCTAAAATACACCGGACAAATGGATACTCTGCCAAAGACATCACAATGAGAGATTTGTAAGTGCTAATTTCAGCCTTTTATTTATGAAGTACTGAGTTCTTTACTTCTTCTGACAAATAGAGAATTATTTTTCTTTTATACATACTTTGCATGCTTGGTTGTCTCTGGGAGCAGAAGAAATTGCCCAACATAAAAATTTGTAAAGAAAATAGCATTACAAGATAAAGATTAATACATTAATTTCTTTGAACCTTGCACCAACAGTCATTGGCCGTAAACTAACTTCTTTCCTGGGTGTATGGTCCACTGATCATTAATGAGATCAAGCAGTCAATTTTCTTCTACATTTGCATGCATAAAGACTCTGTGGGGATGGGAGGATAAAAGGAAATGTAGAATGTCAGTTGGAATTCAAACCAGATAATGCAATTGCAAAAAATCTCCAATTTATGGACTGTTAATGGAAAACGGATATTGGAGACTGACACATGATGGAGAAGGATATTAAATCGCAGCAAAAAGGTATCAGCCATCACATAGAACTTGATGCATTATCCAGAGACACCTTACTTGCATCCCAGACTCAAAGAATCTAATCCCAAAAAGCACAGGACTCAGGTTACATCATGGAGATGATCGGAAGGAAGGGATCTTGCTGATTGAAAGGAAATAGAGGAACTCAAACAGTTTGTCAACTAAATGTGACTTTCTTGATGGTAACCCATCCATATCATCCTACTCCAGCAACAACTTTATTGCCAGAGAAGATACATTGTGAATTTCCTTCAGGAAATGTTAGGAAAGGTCTTTGAGCTCATTAGTTGTGATTAAACAGAAGAGGCAGACAAAAAGAGGTCTAAAAAGAAACAATCAAAGGACGGTACGACACTAATTACTAAGAAAGGTATGAGAGGCTAAAATTATAAGAGCAGGTAGAACACCACATTCATAATTATACTCAGACTGAAGGGCATGCTAGGAGGAATAGTAGCATTATACAGTCAGATGACATTGGCTTACAAGGAGAAATATATAAAAACTTGCTGATCGCTTTTGATGTGCAAGACATAGAATGTTTCAACATGTCACCTACAATATGGATTTCACTTTGCCAATCGCTCCTTTCCAGATCCACATACTTCAAAACGACAAAGAATTCAATCTGGCTTACAATTTCCATTCTCATAGCCAACCAGCCATATGCCACACATCCAATTCTTTACAGATATTAACCTTAGCCAGTTAGCCACTATTGATGCAATGGATCTCATTCCCATGGGGGAAAAGAGCCAAATAAAAGAGGAATGTCATTTATTCATGTGGTGTGCATGAGGCCTGTTGCCTAACCCATGCATGTGCCTTAACATCGCTGATGCTGATCCCCAAGCCCAGATGAAAAAGGTGGAGCATTGGTATTAAGTTGATAGCCAGCCATAAAAGTATGTCCAACTCTAAATTGGATCCAAATTCAAGCTTGGTGAATGAGGAACCATAAAGCCAACGCATACTGTTGGGGCAAAGCTTGGCAATTATGATGTTATGACTCCAAAATCCACATGCCTTCTTTCTTTCTTTCCTTCTTTCTTTCAATTGTAATACAGATGTCTTAATCTTTTTCAGGTAAAATAGGTCTTCCTCCATTACATGACAGGCCACCTTAATTCCCATACTTTGAGCAGTCAATGCAATTTAAGCAATGGTCCATCATGAAAGTTCAGACCACCATGACTTAAATAATGATCCAAACTAAGTCCTTGTAGTTCACCATACAGTAAATCTGAGTTCTCCACATTTGATCCTGTTTTTCCAAAAAAATAAAAAAAATAAAAGAGCAGAAAAAATACCAAATCTGACCACTTAAAGAATCAACCTACAATGTTTTACATTCTTTTACCCATACATTCCTTGTCATTTTTGTTGCATTCTGCAAAACACCACTTTGATTGACCAAAAATTTAAAGGTCACTTTGGTTGCTTAAAGATTACATTGGTGCCACCCTCAATGTTTGGCTCTTAGACTCCATTAAGATGCCTTTTCCCTGTTATTACATAAACTAATTGACTCTGATTATCTCCACCCCTCCCTCACCCAAAAAAATACACGCCCCTCCTCACCAAAAAAAAAAAAAAAAAAATCTTTTCGAAGAGCCAACTTCATCTAAAATACTAAATTGTTATCTTTTATATACACCAATCCATGCTTCCAAATGAAATACATACATGCATGCATGCATGCATACATACATATATATAAAATATGTGCACATGCGTGTGTGTCAATTTCTGGCAAGTGCATGCCTTGGCATGCAAATTACTTATATTCTATATTATAATGCATTTGTGTGACTTTACTACCGATAAAGCATAAGTACTGATACAAAATGATATTCTTTAGCACCTCAACTGCCTCCAAAAATCACAGAAAAACACACATTTTTGTCAACACTAAAGGAAGGTTCTACCCCTTCATTCCTCATCTTGTTCTTCCCTTCCCACAAGCAAAATGCAGAGCAGCTAACCTCTCAAATTTGCGTCTTCTTCTCTTATAGACTAACACATTCATGATTACCACCATTCTTTTTTCCATTTCCTTTCTAACTGTCTTGTTGTCCAAAGGTCCAAATATCAAGTACTCTATTCTTTGAAAGACTAGAAGAAATCTGTTAACTAAAAGAAATGTATTTATTTGACCAAGTCAGAATACATCTTAGTCATCCAAGCTTTGTGATATATAAATAGATGACTGGAAAGTCTGGAAATAGTTCAACTACAAACAACGTGACACTCAGTTAATCTGTTAAGAGCCTGCAAGAAATTATGTTACAACTCCAATGAGCATATTACTAGAACAATGGAGAGAAAATTCCAGATGCATCCACCAATTCTGCAGATGGTCAGTTAGTGCAACTAAAATGCTATATAATACTTTGCTGTGGGCAGAAGAAAATTTATATCCATCTACAAAAATGCTCCTGTATATTTTGCTGAACAGAGTTCATGACATGGAGCCAGACTCATTAAATTATCATGTCTATTTTATAAATCTTACAGTTAAACAAACAGTTAGGACCGATGTTAGAAGTGATGGCACAAATAGGCAATTCCACCACCTTATAACAATACCAAACAACCATTCTAAAACCCAGAGAAGAGAAAGCAGACTAAATGGAACATTTAATTCGAAACCCAGATCTCCAATGAGATCAACTCATAATGTACTAATGGAATTCATGGAATGTCGATACCTAATTACTTAGTCCATTGCCACTCTCCACTTTTACAGTCCTCAGCCAAGATTGAGGCACAGATTCAACAGAAACAAAGACAGATCTTGGAATTCCGTATCTTTACAGAACAGCCCAACATCAAAAACAAACAACCACCCGAAATTAAACACATTTTAATTTACATTGGCATAACAACAGCAAACAAGAACTCATCCAGATCTGCAGCATCAGAGCAAGAAACTTAAGCCAGAATGCTATGATCCAACAAAAAACTAAACTAAAAGAAATCCACCAATAACTCAAGAGATCTCAAAACTCTAAGAAAAAGGTTTTTTTTTAAAAAAAAAAATCCTAGAAAAAGATAATGCGGAATTTAACTCAAACACATCATCCACTCAAAACCCCAGCCAAAAAATCCATATAATTGAAGAACACTCAAAATTCAAAAAACGAAAACCAAAGATCAAACAGAACCAAAACCCATAATTATTCAGAAAAATCAAAAATTAAAGAACGAACATCACGT
Source organism: Elaeis guineensis (assembly GCF_000442705.2). NCBI lineage: Eukaryota > Viridiplantae > Streptophyta > Magnoliopsida > Arecales > Arecaceae > Elaeis > Elaeis guineensis. The sequence goes on from NC_026001.2 coordinate 11,282,772, forward strand.
AACAGAAGAAAAAAAAGGACGTATAACCGAAATATCTCCATGGATTCACCAAAGAGCGCGAAATCCATTACAGGATTCCACCAGAAAAAAAAAACAAAAAAAAAAAAAACAATTGAGAAAGAAATCACACGAGCAATAGAAGATCTAAGAGAGAGAGAGTGTGTGTGTGTTAGAGAGATACTTGGAGGGTACGGGTGGCGAATTCGACGCCGATGGTGGACTTGGACTCTAGGCAGAACTCGTTGCGCGTGAATCGGGAGAGGAGGTTGGACTTCCCTACCCCCGAATCGCCGATCAATACCACCTTGAACAAGTAATCGTACTCCTCCTCCGCTCTTCTCGCCGCCATCTCTCTCTCTCGCCCCCTCTCAGTCCGTCTCTAGTCTTCTTCTAGTATGCGTCTCCTGAGAGAGCGACGAGAGAGATGATACCACGAAAAAAACTAATTTTTGTTTTTTTTCCCGAAATGTCCCAAGAAAACTCTCTACGATATAAAGACAAAGCCAGCTATGCTTTGTTTGCTTTACACGTGTCACCGTCGGACGACCGTACCACACCTGGACCGCGTCGGTCTGGGTCCATTTAATAAACCTGACCGGAACTAGGCATTAGACCGAACGCCTGCAACAGTGTCATAGTTTGAACCGAGTGTCCATTATGCTACTTATTAGTTATTAGTGAACAAGTACTCAAATAATGATCATTATTAAATCATTATGCTTGCATGACAACTAGCAAATACCGTGTAACAAGAATAAGCTCGATGTGTAACATTTACACTACCTAATTTTTATTTTAATTTTATCAGATTAATAGTTAAAAATAATTTGTTATTTGATTGATAATTATTTAGAAAAATAAAGATGATATTTTTTTTATTTTTTATTCACATATTCTGCTACATGAATGACTAAGCTGGAATTTCAAAAATGAATAGTTTAGATGAATTTAGATAAATTATTGATATTAAAAATAGTATAACAATCACACTCCATCCAGAGTCTCAAATTTTATTATAATAGAATAACGATAATACTATAATTTGACTTAAAATGTTATAATTTCAGATTTGATTTTGATTATGGGATAATAATGAATTATATTATTTGCATTAGAAACAGTAGAACAGTCACACATTTTCATTTGGAATCTCAAATTTTTTTATAATAGAGTAACGGCAATACTTTAGTTTGACTTTAAATGTTATAATTGTAGCTTGAAAAATTATCTCGATATGGATAAATTGAGTTAAATTATCGCCGTTTAATCACTATCATGGGACAATAATGGATTATAATGTTAACACCAGGCATGAGCAAAATCTTGGTTTAAAAGTGTCCGGTCCGGTCTAGTTGGGTCTAGGTTGGCTTCCGGTATTATTTGCAAGGAAAAATTAATCGGCCGGGGAGGATCATGTCAGATTTGAATTTAAAATATATAGTAATGATTCGGTGGACGATTGGGCGGTGCCCAAAGACCCAAATTGCCTCCGTGACCGGTGGCTGTCAAGCGGTGAAGGGGATGTGGGGCCCAGGGACAATGGGTCTCTGCTGCCCATGAGTCGCTATGAAGGGACCTCTTTTGTTGGTGACCTTGTGCTGCGGCACATGATAAGGGCTAAAGACAAAAGGATAGTTAGTAGAGAGTATGCAACATTGATAAGGTGTATCCACTTATAGAAATTAGGATACAATAGTGGCAAGCCTAACACAAAATTAGCTTCACTACCAACTTATCAACAACTATTAGTTTAGCTAGTTTAGTGTACTCTTCATTAGAATGGCCTTGGATTCGTTTCTAGATAATAACTTAATTATTAAAAATAATCATTTTTATGACCAAATTGCGAATCCCTTGTTGCTGCACATGATACTAGATCGGGGAACATCATAAGAGTAATATGTTAGTTATGCAATATTTTAAGTGTTGGTGAGGCAATTGAATTAAATGAGATCAGATGTGAGAGTTGCTTTTTAGTCAAGTAGTTGAGTGAGTTTCACTCTAGACTTTAGAGGTGGAGCGTGTGCAATAATGAGGCCCAAGTAATTGTAGCATTGGTTTGAAGAAAGCTTGATTTTTGATTTTTCTTTAAAACAGAAAGCAAGATTTGGATTGTTTTGGCGAGATCAAATGGATCTAGTGAAGTTAATTATTTGCAAGCTCAAAAATTCAGAAGGAAAAAAGTGAAAAAGAATGTAAAAAATGAGTAATTAGAAATAGATGAGCATGAGGTAGTTTATGGAAGGAAAATTTTGTCTTACTTCACAGTCCTTTGCTTGTATCTGGATGCTTATCCTCATCAAGCTCTATAAAGAGGCAGCTTGCGGAAGGATGCGTATAACTGAAGTCCCATTAGCATTGTTCTTTCAAGAAACATGTCAAAAATTGAGAACATTGAAGGAGATGGCAAATCATAGTTAAATATGTCATCATGGTACTAAATTTATTAGATGTCTCCTTTGCATCATAAAATTGGCATTTCATAGTTGGTATTGGAGTTCATCTACCCTTGTATTTCATTTTGGTCAAGTACATGGTAAATTCTATGTTCTTAATACAGAGGCGATTCAAACAAAATAAAGCCTACAACTCTTCCTACTTCCATTTTTGTTCAATTATATTTCCAGTCTAGGGGTGACACATAAAAAAAATTTTTTAAAAAAAAGATATCTAGTCTAGTGTTGGACTCAAGAATGATGAAATCAGCTTGGTCAAGACAACTTGTCTTGGATTATTCAGACAATGATCATGCTCGCTGAACTTTTTGTAGGTAGTGTTCAAAATTCCAGCTCATGCAGTTGTGACAAAAACATGATTTATTTGCCTATACTCCTCATAAAGGAAAAGATCATTTTTGGTTTATTAGACATAAGCAAGTTTTATCTCCAATATTGGGACCATTCCATGCCTAGTTTGCATGTTAGCTCGATCCTCTCTATTCATGACGATATATCCAATTTATATTAGCAATCAATATGCAATTAACTTGTATTCCAATCATGGAGTTGTGATAATACTAATCATGTGATTTGGTTACATCTATCACATTAATCATGAGATCAAAATCATGTACACTGTATACTCCAAGATAATGTTAATAGGTAACTTTCACTGGATACTTTAAAACTTGTCATCGGGTTGATCGTCATGACATGCTATATGTTGTGATTCATGCCCCACTCTAGATCAGCAAAAGTAAACAGGACAAGAGCAGTTTTAGAACAACTAGAAAACTAAAAGTAGGTTAATGAACTTAAGAGTGGAACCTTTTTTGTTTTTGAGAAACATCAGTGAACTTGAACAATGCAAAGGTCTTACCCACACAAAAGGGATTAGGTGGTTAGACTGGACTGGACTGTAATCTTCTGAATTGGGTTGTGCAGACTAGTGATTCACTTTCCAAAAGGGTCCAAGTTAGAAATGTCCAGAGACATTTCGTCTTTCATTCCTTTTAACAATTATTGCATCTCTTGAGATAGTAAAACTAGAATAGATGGTCATCTTTTAGAGCCTCATGCTGGAGTTGATCTTAAAACACGAAGTAGGTAATAGTCAAAATTGGGGACATTCCTCTGAAGCATCTTTTCTAATTTTAACTTCTTCAAATGATTCGGACTCACTGTGGTTGAAAATTAAGACTACCATTTCAATTTTACAGCTCTCCTTTGCATATATAGATGTGGGACTAGTACAGGCAAACACGGCTCTATGTCTTAGATTTTCAAAAAAGACTAGCTGAAAGTATTACTTAGATTTTTATGTCTTGCACAAATACCAAGATCTTTTAGTATGTAATTCATTTTTTATCTCTCTAATTTAGTAAAAAATATTTTCTTTTGAAAAGATTTGCCTTCAAAGTAGGGGATGAAATTATATCTTTTCTCTTCAATACAATGAAAAGCTATGGTCCTGCTTAAACAGCCAGGTTTACACCAAAAAAAAGAAAAAAAAATTTAATTTTTTCTTAACCATCTAAGTAGTCACAAAGCATATCATACTTTGCTACTTTATCCTGTTAAAAAAACTTAAATGTTTAAAACATTTCTCACACGAGAAAAGGGCAAAATGGGTCTTCACATGAGTAGACTTTCAAAAGGAGGTTGACAAAAAGTATGTGATAACCCATAAGAAGTCGATCAAGAGTTGAAAATCATCTTTGGCCGACAAATCTCTATAATAGATTTTCTTCTCTGCAACTTTTTATATACATCAAAAAATAAACATGAGAGATTTTAAATACTTATACATTAAGTTTGGCTGTAATTTATTGGCTGACCGGGTCCTTTGATCAAATTCAACAAGAGACCTTGCTCAATGCTCGTCCTCTGCCTTTTCTTGATTTTCCTGTTTTGCAGACAAAAAAAAAAAAAAAAAATCAATAAACAAATTTTGTGACTCAAAGAAGGTGAGGGTCTACAGTAACTCAATCGGATGGCTTGTGCAAGTCCATGCTACATGGAATTGATCAGATGTTTCTCAGGGACAATGAACCGTTTGCCTTTGATCATCTCCTTTCTTCAAGCAGTAACTGAACCAGTACCATATAATTATGATTGAGACGCTTTAAACGTTGCAAGTACTTGTCTTGCTATTTAGTTATATAGTTAAGTTATAAATCTTAAGTTACTTGCACCCTTCTTTATCTACACCACTTCTAATCATACTCACGGTACTTGCATTGTGGAAAAACATTTCTTCAGTGCAGAGTCCAAGCACATAAACTGCTTCTGATCTCCACTTCTTATTCCACCACCTCCATTTATTACAACGTAGGGAAATGCATGAACCACCCCTAGTTACTGGCAGACATCCTCACGAGCTCTTTGCCTCTCTTAACCGGGACCGACCTCATCAAGAACAATGGCACAGTGGGCCACACTGCCTCACCAATAAGATTTATAAATGGTGCTCCATCTTTGTCCTCAAACAGGTCCAAGGCAGGAACAAGCTGCTTTGTGGGTGTAGGTAGTCCTTAAACATGGGAAACCTATGCAGCTATTGTTTGTCACTCTAGCCTTTGTGGGAGGGACAAGGGCATGGTCAGAGCCTCAGGTTCCTTGCTTCTTCGTCTTTGGAGATTCCCTTGTGGACAATGGCAACACAACCGCATACTGACACTTGCTAGGGCTAACTACAGACCCTACGGCGTCGACTTCCCTGAGGGTGCATCTGGGAGGTTTACTAATGGCCGGACGATGGTCGATATTTTAATACAAACATGCATCAATGATAGTTTCACAAGCCTCATGCACATGCATTATATAACATGCATTATTTAACTTTATTTGTTTTGGATCATGTCAGCACAATTACTAGGTTTCCGAAGCTTCATTCCACCATATGCATTAGCTCGGGGGGATGAGGTGCTGAGAGGCTTGAATTTTGCATCCGGAGCTGCTGGCATTAGAGATGAGACTGGGGATAATTTGGTAATCCTAAGATCAATCTCTCTCTCTCTCTCTCTCACAAGTATATATGCTGTATAAATATATATATGTTGCATTAGAGATGAGATTCGGGGCATTTGCTTTAGTTCTACATTGTCTGCATTCTATTAATAACTATAAATGCATGATGTACGCTTCTGCCTCAGTCTCAGGTGGAGGTAAAGTATCTATTCTAGTGTCTTAACTATCATGCTCTCAACTATCCTGAAGTATCAGCTGCATTTGGTTCTCCTTTGAATGGTGTCAAGAACGGGGCTTGAATATGTTGAAACTCTATGTAACTCTTCCTAAATGTTCTAATCCCTGTATATACTTCCTCTCTTTTTACTTTGTTACATCAATCTTTCATATCAATAATTCTGGTGGCTTTTGCCTCCTTTATCATCAATAACAATAATAATAACCATAAATGCATGAGATCTTTTAGGCCATATTCACTCAGGAGGCAATTTAGTAATCAACAAGAAGGATCTGTTAATTACCTTTAACAATTTTTCAAAGTTTCAACCTTAGATACAGGCTCTAATTCCTTAACAAAATTGTCGACTTAGGATTCATTTATAACATCTCAGGCCTCATGCAAGAAATCTCATCTAATAATCCATAGCCATGTAGAATTTTTTTCAAGCCATGTAAACTGGGAGTTCATCAGCACAAAATTTTTTCTTAAACTTGGGGTTAACAGAGTTGGTTATCAATCAATTGGTGATTAATTATCTGCTGAAAAAGGCAATCAATTGGTGATTCTATGTGTTAACAGGGTGAGCACTACCCTTTTGCCGAACAAATAAACCATTTCCGCAACACAGCACAATTCATGAGGAGGATGTTCGGGGGGAACACCACTAAGCTGAGTGATCATCTAGGCAAATGCATCTACTTTGTGGGAATGGGTAGTAATGACTACCTTAATAACTATTTCATGCCTTTCTATTATCCTACTAGCTATGAGTACAGCCCTACAACTTTTGCTGCACTCCTCCTCCAAGACTACACTCGACAATTAACAGTAAGCATCATTATCATTTCAACCTGTCAATTGTGTTAAGAAACTCGGGTGCTCTCTTTAAGATGATCTGGTCATTCCTTGGTTTCAGCAATTATACAACATAGGTGCACGTAAGGTGGCGATAATTGGGATCGGGCAGGTTGGCTGCATACCTTATGAGCTAGCCCGAAACCGCAATGGTAACTATGGCAGAAATAATAGCCAATGTAATGAGACAATTAACAAGGCTATCACCATCTTCAACAATGGTCTTGTTCGGATAGTTAATCGCTTCAACAGAGAGTTTTCTGAAGCTAAGTTTATCTATGTAAACATCTTTGAGAGCTCAAGGAACTTGGTGCCAAAGCAGCTTCTTACGGTAATTTACTATTTCAAATATTACCAAGAAACCAAAATTATTGGATCATCATTTCTAAAATTTGTAATGGAACAGGCTTCAAAGTCACCAATAGGGATGCTGCGGTGTCGGGCGGAACAATGGGCAAATAACATGTCTACCATCTGAAATACCATGCTTCCATCGGACCAAGTACTTGTTCTGGATGCCTTCCACCCTACAGAGGCCGCCAATATTATCTATGCCAGGAAAGCATATTCTTCCAAGTCAAAATCCGTTGCATACCCAATGAACATACAGCAACTTGCAATGGCCTGAAGATGACAGGAGTGCTCACAGGAGAACCGATCTGAATTTTTGGAGCTAGAAGAATTTATCGATGTTTTTCAGATGCTAGCTTCTTTTTTTCGAATTGTGTTTTTAGATGCTAGTTGTCATCAAATTTCCTCTTCATTTCGCCTTAGTTACAGTGTTGCTCCTGTGTTTGAAACTTCTCTACTCAATGTATTGGACCTTGGTTACCATAATGCTTTAACTCAGTCTCCTTAATTTCCTTGCTTCTGAGAACCTTGACCTTTTTCTCTCTGTATGCATGCTTCTGTAATCTAGAGCATTGCATCAATATATCCATGCAGCGCATCTCGAAAGAAAGGGGTTGGGGAGGACCATGCCAGCTCAGTTATGTCAAATATTGAAGTGGCATAGACACAACTCTCATCAACCTTCAGTCGGCCTGATCGGGCAAATGGCACATCATGATCAAAGAGGAAATGATCAAATATCAAGGTCTCTATGCTTAATTAACCTCGGCAACTGCTCAGGAATGGTTATTTTTCACACAAGGATTATATAAATAATCACCTAGTATAGATATGGCTACTGACTAGAAAACACCGATCAAGAACACATCGATAGGAAAAACTAGAACTACTAATTTCTCATTGAATGCAGATGATCAAAAACCACTTCTTCACTATTTCCTCTACTGGTAATGTTGGCTACTTTTAGTTCAAGGTTCCAATTGCAAGTAGGATGTTCATTGGATACACTGCACTAGTGTTTCAATTGAAAGCATTCCTCACCGATATAATGTTCACAGCTGCTGTTGGGTGGAAGGCAACCCAGAAGACATGCTGATCTCTGTTTGAGCATGGAGTTTGTAAGGGAAGGCAACTGATCCCAGAAGATGTGCAATAAAAGACAAGCTTAAGACATTTTCTAATATGATAGGAACTCAAATTTATAACTAAGATAGCATCTTGATCTTTCTCTCAACAAGAAAGCACAAAAAAATCTTTTGTTACAGCAAGAGGCAGAGCAAGCTGTTGTCCACTAAATTTGGTACAAAGTAAACAAAATTTATATTTGAGATACCAGATGAAATTGATATACTAAAGTTACCTTTTCATCTGATTTCTCAGACCTGAGCCCAGCTTATGAAAATGGAGAGGATTCATGTATTAGAATACACTAGTCCCAAAGATCATGCTTCACAAGTCAAGGCTCTGCTAAGTGGATTGAAACGTGTTTCGTCATGCAAGTTTGATGACTATGAGCATACCCGACTAATGAGCAATACTTAGATGACATTTATAATCACTTATACCACTATTTTTCAATTGAATATCTTCTTGACTTCTTATATGCTCCATCAATATCTAATGCTGGAAAAACAAAGCAAAAAATTTGATATCTAAGCTATAGTTCTGGAGGTTGAAATAGCAAAGGAAGGAGAAGATGGACTCATTAAAGAAGTAATCACTCAAGTGAAAGAACACTGCTACTTTTAGGTAAAAGCTATTTTAAATTGTACGCTACCATAGAAGAAAATGACACAGAGATGAGGATGCTTAAATGGTTTAGGTAAAATAAATGGAGTTAGAAACAAGCAAATTGAAAGAAACCAAGAAGAATCAGCAAGGTAGAAAGTATTTTAAGTAGAAACATGAACATGAATTGAAGCAGGATTCGCCGTACCAGGCCGAACCGTCCGGTACGAGGCGTACTGAGCCGGTCCGGTACTTTATCGATCCGGTTCGGACTTTTTTTTCGAAATACTCTCCGAACCGCCCCGAACCGCTCGGTTCGGTCCGGTTCGTATCCATACCGTCCAAAATCGGACGGTATGGATCGGTTCGGTCCGGTTCGGTGTGAACAAACCGTACCGACATGCCCACATGCATAAAGTGGGGAGGGGGGGTGGGGTCAGAGACCTTTTAAACCATTGAGCCTGTTAAGAGTTCTCTGAGAAGTCTCAGAGAACTCCGAGACCCGAAGCTTATGAATGTCTCAACGAAATCGTTGAAACCTCCGAAAAATTAGAAAAAAAAGGAAAAAACTCCGTCAAATTGTAGGAGTGGTTCGAGAAGAAGCTAATCTTTAGTCGGAGGTAAGATAATATGTTATTTTCTTAGTAAATATTTTTTTTTTATTTTTGTTGTTAAAAATAGGATAAGAATGAGAAAAAATGAAAATAAGAGAAAATCATGTCAAAATCTTGTGATTTTGGTATGATTTAATTATATGTGATAGATCTTTGAAAATCTACACGATGACACCAAAATTGTTAATTTTCGTTAATTATATATTTTTAAATATTTTTAAATATTTATTTATTTAAAAATTAAAAAAATTAAATTTTAGAGAAAAAATCAGAGTTTGGGAATCATGTTTAGAATGATTCAAGCTACTTAAATCTAATTTCAATTTTTTTCAAATATTAAAATAAAAAAATTATTTTTTTAATTATTTAAATTAAAAAATTTAATTATAAAATAAAAAATATATAAAAATAGTGATATATTTTAGTTAATTTAAAAATATTATTTGAAGCATATAACATATTTGTTTTGAATTTATAAGTTTAAAATAATTATTAAATTATATATAATTATTTTAATTATCGTTAAACTATCGTGTTTTGTTGTACTTGCATATATTTATAAGAAAAAAATTTAGAGCATGACGTTCATTCACTTTAATTAATCAGCTATTTTATAGTATATATTTATTTATATAAAATTATTAAAAAATTAAAAAAATAAAAATCAGTGTTAGTTTTGAAATTGAGAATAATGTTTAGAATGATTCAAAATAATTGAAATATTTGAATCTAACTTGAGATTTTTTTGAAATTCTTTTTGTAAATATTTAAATAGTAAAAAATGTTATCAAATAAAAAATATATGTAATTAGTGTTATATTACAGGTAATTCGAAATAATTAGTATTTTGTTATACCTGCAGAAATAAGTAAGAAAAAGATCCAGAGCGTGACATCGGTTGGGATCATGGCGAGATGCTCTCAGCTCGACATCATTGGAGATGCAAATGGTGCAACACAGAGTTCAAGGGAGGAGGGGTGACTAGGTTGAAGCAGCATCTAGCTGGTGGTTATCCTGATGTGTCCATGTGTCGGAAATATCCGCAAGAGGTCCGACAATTGATGAAAAAGCACTTTGCTGATTCGAAAGCAGCGAAGGAAAGGACAAAGCAGAAAAAGATCAAAATAGACCGTCGAGCTGCAGAGCCACCTTCTTATCACTGTAGAGAGTCAGAGAAGGCTTCTGCTCCAGATGATGAGGAGGCACAGATTGAGACTGCCATTCAGGCAAGCTTGGCGGATTAGTACCAGCAGGAGGAGATGGTCCGGTACAGAGAGCGATTCGGACCATCATACTACAAATCAGGATCTGGATCAGCGACTGGTAGGGAAGAATTCAAGTTAAGGAGAACTACCTCAGTCAGAGAGCTTGGTGGTAGAGGGAGCAGACGCAGCATGTCTTCTTTGTTGGGAGCTTTTGGCAGTAGAAGGAGGTCCTCCAGAGATATTCCAGCAGGAGCCAGCATTCAGAATTTGGATCCACATGCTTTGCCCAGCAAGGATTCAAAGCAGCAGAGAATTGACAGTATGCTGAAAAAAGATAAGAAGAAGGATATGTGGCGAGCTATTGGATCATTATTTTATTTCAGTCATATTCCAGCAAATGCAGCAGCCAATCCTTACTACCGATCTGCTATTTCAGCCATAGAGGCTGCCGACCAGGGTGTAGATCCTCCAGGATCTAAGGACATCTATAGTCAGCTTTTTGACAGCAATAAAGAGGATCTGCAGAGATGGATTGCTTCTTACAAAAATAAATGACTTACATACGGTCTGACAGTGATGTATGATGGTTGGATAGGTCCTACTAGACGAAGCATCATTAATTTTTTGACATACTGTGATGGAAAAATATTTTTTCACAAATCAATCGATGCTTCAGATAAGATGCACGATGCCACATATATCCTTGGTCTAATGGAGGAGGTAATTGATTCAGTGGGTGAGCAGCATGTCATGCAGGCCATCACAGATAACGGATCACAATATAAGGCTGCCGGAGAGTTGCTGATGGAGCAGCGACCGCAGATATACTGGACCCCATGTGCTGCACATTGCATTGATCTTATATTGATGGATATCGGAAAGATTCGCAGGGTACAGCAGGTAGTGGAGATTGTCCAGACCATTACTAGATTCATCTACAACCACACATGAGTTCTTTCATTGATGCGGATATATACTAGGGGGAGATCTTATGACCGGGTATCACACGGTTTGCTACCAACTACATAGCACTTGATAGTCTTCTTTAGAAGAAAACAGCCCTACGTCAGATGTTTGTCGGTGCCGAGTGCAGGAGAGCAGATATGCGAGGGCCGGCACTGATGGAAGTCATGTGGAGAACTTGATGACGAGTCAGTCATTTTGACAGCGGGCTGAGAAGATAGTGAAGGCTATCAAGCCTTTATATGAGGTGCTTCGCGCCGTGGACAGTGAGAGATACTCCCAGATGGGCTTTCTATATTACATGATGGAGAGAGCAAAGAAACAGATCAGTGAGAATGATCCCAAGCATGCTCAAGAATTCATTAACATTATTGAGTGCCGTTGAGACTATCAGACAGGCAGAGATTTGCATCTAGCTGGTAAATTTGGATTTAAGAATGTTTTAAAATATTTTTTCGAAGCATGAAAATAAAATTATGCTTAATCATCTTGAAATTTATCTGCAGCTTATTACTTAAATCCGAAATTTCAGTATACTATTCCGATGATAGATATGGATAGCGAGCTTCTTGCTGCTCTTCGCAATGTCATATATAAGATGGTGCCCGATCTAGAAATCGCATCGTTATGTTTGCAAGAGGTATGCTAGTTTAAAACAGATGTAATTATTCAACTGAATTCGATCTAATATATTTATAAATAATAAATATATTTTATTTCAAACGAAATAGTTTAGAGAGGGATCAAACAGTTTTGAAGTCCCATCAGCTGTCATAAGCAAAAAATAGATGAATCTAGGTAAATTACATATCAATAATGAGCAATGTAGATTGATATGTAATTTTGCTTAATAATATCATCAAATTTGATATGTAATTTTGCTTTTGTAGCTGAATGGTGGATTCATTTTGGAACGTTAGCAAAAAATTTGAGACATATGGCTGTCCGTATTCTTTCTCAGACGATCTCTGCTAGTGGCTGTGAACGTAATTGATCCACTTTTGCCCTTATCCACAGCAAACAGAAAAATCGTCTGACACAAAAATACTTCGACGATCTTGTATATGTTCACTACAATCTGAGGTTGAGGCTAAAATGTATTATGGAGGAAGTTCAGTTGAAGTACACTGATCCGACGTTGGATGATTATGCCGACGAGGATGACGATCCGATCATCGGATGGCTTGCAGGTCAGCAACAGAAGCCAGAGCTTGATGAGCCAGGATCCCCTCCACGACCAGCCAGTGTGGTGGCGAGGGAGATCAGGGTGGATCCAGGGCAATGGACAGAAAAAAATATTCCACATAGGGTTCTACTGATCAGCTACAGTCTGAAGGGACACAAGGGACTCATTTATCACATGACTCGCTATCCGATACATCTTCCCAAAGATTCGAGCGATAGATGTATAGACGATCCTCCCGGCAGCCAGCAAGAAGGCATCCATCCTCCCAATCAAGGAAACTCAGTCACAGAGGGGCACAAGGGGGGAAAGAAAAGATAGTTGTACGTGCACCACTCTCGAGAGTACAGGAGCTATCTGATTCAGATACGGACATCAGGGAGAGTGATGATGATACTGGTAGTAGTAGCCATGGATCTGATGATCAGGAGGAACTGGAGGATAGGAGACCACCGTTTATGAGACACAGCCACAGGGTGATATTCAATTCACCGGTGAGTCTCAGTTTACGCATGTCACACAGGATAGAGATCATGGTGGACGAGTCGGTAGAGATCATGGGGAGCCAATTTCATATAGACGACGGGCTCCTAGAGGTCGTCCAACACATGATGCAGCTGCGGACGATCTTGCACGTGAAGTAGGGTACATGGATGTATCTGGATCATCCTCGCATTATGGATCCTATTATCCACAGCCACCTTATGATCCATATGCATATGGTGCATCCGAGGCATCATCATCTAGTGGTTACTACCCTATGCAGCCTGGAGCATCTTACGGATCAGATTTTGCTACTGGCATATTTGGATGAGCTCCTCCACAACCGTACCATCATCTCAAGGATACTTCTCAGAGTCAGAATTTTAGCGAGAGGTCTGAGATGTCTTACAATCCAGAGAGGATGCCTTATGGGATGATGAATATTCGAGAATACGGTGCAGCTTGGCTAGAGGGTTGGACTGATGCCCCTTCAGACTATGTTGATGATCCAGACATCTACGAGTGTCACAGACACTCGACAAGAAATTAAATGCAGAGTACATCTTAAGGTTCGTATATCAGTTATTGCGCTTTGTACTTAAATATTTAGATACATTTTAATACGTATTTTATATATTTTTTTTTAGTTTTAAGGTGACATAGTTGAAATATAATGTAAATAAATATATGTTTGAAATTTTGGATCAAGAGTCTTTGTACCGCAACCTAACTCCAAATTGAACCCAAATATGTCAATAATATGCAATATAATGCCATATTGAGGTTGTATTTATCAATTATTAACTTTAAAAATCCAAAAAAAAAATTAAAAATTGAAAAAATATTATGTACCGATACTGGACCGGTATGCCTAGGCGTACCATGTGTCGGTATGGTACGGTACCAGTACCATACCGTATCGGTCCGACATCGGCACGCCATCCGGTACCGGTACAGCAAACCTTGAATTGAAGGATCTTGAATCTGAGCTGTAAGATTGCGAAGGTAGGTACCTAAAACGATCAAAGTGAAAATAAGCAGAAAGCAGACTATGTCAAAAATTGAGAGAAATATCCCTCATGTGGGACAAGAGGCACTTATCAGGCTACAAACAGCGATTAAATATTAACATTTTACATGAACCATTGCCTATATGATCACCGGCTATTACTACATTGGAGGGTCTGGCATTGGATATTTGAACAAATTATCATGAAACAGACCACTAATTAATGTCCCATTTACTTGACAGTATGAAAGAGTTTATTTCACACAGGACATCCACAAACACACAAAAATACACAAACAAACCAAAAGAAAAATACAAAAGAAAGGGAAAGAATTATATACCGGGAATTGACTGGGGAAAAAAGAGACAGCCCTATTTACAATAACATAGAAGCCAAATGCAAAAGACACAAGGGAACCATTAAATTAGAAGGAGATGGGTGGAAAATCATTATTATAGCATATAAGCAGAACTGCAACAAAATCCACAAGAACATGCATAATGAAACAATGAATGCTCAAGACAAATGATTTATTATTGTCATAGCACCTTAATCAGCAACAAACATATGGTAAGATATGCCATATTTGCTATTCTCCCTCAAGCCAAGTATTTAGAAAGAAATGGGTAGTCTGTATATCCAACAACTGGATCTGGAATGTAAAAAGTACTCCTGTTATAGCCGTTAAGTCGACCATCCAACTCAAACCTTTGAGGAAGATCAGGATTAGCCAAGAAAAGGCGCCCATATGCAACCAGATCAGCATAGCCACTAGAAACTGCCTTATTGCCTTCTTCTCTGTTATAGCCTCCAGCAACAATAAATGTTCCATTGAATGCTTTCCTCGTAGGAAGAAGAGAGTGAGGAGTTTCAGCCTTTTCTCCTACTTTACCCATCCTCGGTTCCACCATATGGCAATACGAGATCCCAAATTTGTTCAGAGAATTGACCATATAGAGACCAAGTGCATCTGGGTCAGAATCGCCTGCTTCCATGTAGTTAGCATAGGGGGAAAGCCTTATTCCAACCCTATCAGCTCCAATCTCATCAACCACAGTTTGTACTACTTCCAGTGCAAAGCGGCAATGATTCTCCAGGCTCCCACCATATTGGTCTGTCCGATCATTGACTTGATCCTTCAGAAACTGATCAATCAAATATCCATGGGCTCCATGGATCTCAACTCCATCAAATCCTATGAATCAAGGAATAAGAATGATGATGAGTTGGAGAAAAATTTATGGATGAAGACCAATTTCTTTTTTTCTTCCCCCCTTTTCCAACAATATGAATGGTGGAATACCATCAGATTGATGCCAATCAGTGCAGCTATTTAAACTAATCTAAAGACAGTGTAGGTACCGTGTGAATGATGATCAATTGAAGGCTTATAGCATGCTGCATAAATTACCATCTTAGATAGGCAAAAAGACATGTAAAGCATGCAGGGAATGTCCAGGGCAATACCAGTAAAGAGAACATAGATGGGAAGTAAATTTATTAAGAACCAATGAGATGCCAAAAAATCCCTGCAGGGCATGCACTAAAGTTGACAAAATGAATATAGAAAGATGGCATTATTTACTTGATCCAAAGAATAATTCTGTAAAGTAATTATTCTTTATTGGGTGAAATAGCTATATTTTGAATTAAGACTGTCTTCATCTACTCCATTAACAACTCTTCAAGCTCTTTAACCCCCCACATCCACCCTCCCCTCAACCCCCCCGGAAAAAATGGAAAAAGAACTCTTCTACCAAATTCAGCCAATATGTGGAACACCTCTGCAATATATGTGCAACTTAAAAATCATGATTAAGTGACAGTCACTATAAGGTTAGAAAGCTTGCATGGTTCTGAATTTTGATTATTGGGGTTCTCAGATGTACTCAATGCAAGTGGGACAGAGAACTTTATATTTATTATCAGTGCTCACAGATGTACTAAATGCAAGTGCGAAGAGAACTTTATGCTTAAATCATGTGTTGCAGTGATTTTGTAAACTGAACCTAACTGCTTAATGGGAACCTGCATGAGATAATGCTCCTTCATGGTCCACTGACAAGGAAACTGAATAACACTTCTTATATGAACATTTATGTGTTTTAAATTCTTTTCCGTGTATACATATCACTTGTCAACAATTTCCTAGGTATCTCAGGCTTCTCAGCTGCTACTTCTGATATTCATGGAAAACTCTAGCTTTTTCCAATGTGCAGATGAAGGAAGAATTAGGTAGCCTTAAGGGGGAAGGACCAACAGACTGCAGATGCATATTTTACGAATGACTAGCTGTACTAATTTCTTGATCTGAGGGATGACTCCAAGGTTGGAACCCAGCTTAGGTTGGGCACAGTGGGTTTTGGCAAAAGCCTCCATGTCCGTTAACAATACTAGCTCTCCTATCTGGCAGTAACTTGATCACCAATTTAAACTGAAAGGAGTACATGACTCTTACCAGCTTCTATCGCATTCTTAGCAGCAATTTTGAAATCATCGACAATCAGAGGGATCTCTTCTGCAGCCAACCGCCGAGGAGGTGAGAACCGTGCAACATCCACACCATTAGCTCGCACTTGAGGTGCTAGTGGCTTGTCAGTAGATGAGATTGGAGCTTGCCCATCAGGCTGAAAATCTACAGCATATCATATAAGCGCGTCAAATGAAAACTGGACCTTTTCAAAAGTGACTTATGAAGAAGTACAACAAAAGAACTCCACCAAGACAATTTTCTCTGTGTTTTATCTGCATTCATATAACCTCTTGCAGGTGCTTATGACTAATGTTTTGGGAGTGCATGCAGGAGGGATACCATAAATTATTTATCATTCAGTGAAATATAAGATAATGGTATGTATCAATTTTCTGAAAGGTGTAATACTTGAAGTGTTCATAAAATGCCATGGGTTGACATACACTTAATCAAGGTTTTAAAAGCCAGTATCAGCATCCATGTTGGTGATTAGTTGGCTCGGTACTGCTCCACAGCCCCTGCATGCAATGACAGATGGCACATGACAGCATCCACCTGGCACAGCCAGCACAGATCCGCATCCAGCTGACCATGCTGATTCATGGCGCGACAACATTAAAGAATGGAAGAATGAGGGAGGACACAACAGCTTCTGGATTTGGGAAGCAAATCAATATGAGTGCCCATAGCATAAAGCATTGAATTTATTCATGCAGATATGCTTTTGCGAGAAACATAAGAGGGTCCGCAGCTTGAATGTGGAGTTTATTTAACAATACTTTTGAAACCAGAAGAGCTGCTTAGAGGGCAAAGGAACTCATGAGTTCTGGTTATATATCAAAGAGATAATCATTTATTATTAAAGGATATTGGTTGAGTTCCGACTTCACATTTTGTACAGGAAAGAGATATAAAAGCAATAACCACATTGTCACCAATATATTTTTTGATTTTTTTGCAGACATTTGGAACTTGCTAGACAAAGTGATTGAATCAATAAGTATTTCATAATCACACAAACATATAGTGTTAGGTGTTTGAGATTAAGCCTATGAGTTTGCATCAACTCAATAGAAGATGTTTTTAAAAGAGTCAGATAGATGTACCATAATTTGAAGCTCTCCCCGCATGCCAAATCTGGCAAAAGAAGATGCCACCCTTCTCATGCACCGCATCCACAATAGGTCTCCATGCTTCCACCTGCTCTTTCGTCTAAATGCCAGGCGTGTTTGGGAACCTAGTGTTGAAAAATAGCTTGTAGCCTCAGCCATTAAAAAAAAAAAAAATCAACAGGTATTATCTTCAATTAAAAGGCATAGATATATAATTAACGAGTTTGGGACTGAAGTATTTTACCCCTGAGCAGTGTCCGAAACTCCAGTGGCCTCAGCTACAAGAAGGCCACCTTTGGATGCCCGCTGAGAGTAATACAAGATGGCATGAGGTTGGGGAACGTTGCCAAAGGACCTTTGCCTTGTCAATGGTGCCAAAACTATCCTAAATAGTTTCAAAATGAAAAAAATAAAAGCATCAAAAAAATCATAGCAACCTTGGTGAAACTACTTTTCCAAGCATCATTATACCTGTACTGGTCAACGGAACATGTAAAGACTACTCTCCCAGGAATCAACTTTCAAAGAAAAATTTCTAGTGAGGGAAAATTTTTCCCGCAAACCACACAAGTCCATAGAGTAAACAAAAAATTAACAACGCATAATGGATAGGATTATAATTTGGAGATGCTTTTAGCTGTAATAGCATTCCAGTGAGTAATTCATCATTGTTCTTAATCAAGTTCTTGATGGATTTTGTTAGCAGTATTTTCATCTGGATAGATGCTTCTCAGACAACGTAAATTAACTTTTTCCCCCTTCTTTCCTTTTTATTGTTTGGTGGAGATTTTGCTTATTTACGGGCATTTTTAGCTTCAATTTGTGTTGTTTGATTTCTTTCTTCCTTTTTTTTTCTTTAAGAAGAAAAGAGGATCAAATCATATTTAAAAGACAAAAAGCTAAAATTTGATTATTGTTAACACGAGAAAGTGAACCCGCAAGTAGAGATTAAAAATAGTGAACAAAATGGCTTCCGACCTAATATGGATCGAAATGCCCAAAAAAACCCCAGAGATCAAATGATGAAACAGCTGGAGCCATGGAGTTGGTCTAGTTTTCCACTTGTTTCATAAAAAACGCTCAAATCTCGGGGGCAAAAAAAACGAGAGCTTGGAGTAGATGGTGACTGACCTGTGGGAGAGATGGAATCCACCCATCTTGTAAGGAGTGAGAAGAGGAATTGGAGCCATCTCTCGTTGACCAAGAAAAAAAAAAAAAACTAAAACTATTTCTGTTCAGCTGATCACACACTGTATGAAACAGTTGCTGGAAACAGGCCAGTAAGTCATACAGCAAAAGATCTTCAGGAAACCGAAATACTGGCGCTAAAGGCGACAATTACCGGGAACTCTTTAGTGTATCTACGTCTAGAAACTCACAGAATATGCAGAGCTGAAGACAACAAGCCAAGAACAGTTTACATAGCTATAAACTCTGTACTAAATTTCGGAAAAAAATTTCTCATCTGACCGCTGAAGCGAATGAGAAATCAGCACTCAAAATGCAAATTCCCATTCTACTTCTCACATATGTAATCAAATACACTGTAACTCAATTTAACCTAATTAAATGCCTGGAGTTAGGTCTTCCCTAACTCATTTGCATCAAAAAAAAAAAAAAGGAAGGAGAAAATAAAGAAAACTGGCTTCTTATCCTTCCTTTATTACCGAGCCATCCGATCTCTGACCGCAACAGGTTGCATCAATAAATCAGCTTGTTTCTTTTCTGTCTCCAAGGGTCAATGGATCAGATCAAAGCATTGAGGATGCACAAAAAGAAATCACTTGCCAATCATGCGTGGTTCATTATAATAATGGCTAGAAACCTACCTAGAAAGCTACATGTTTACTGCCGTCAGAAGAGAAATGAAGAAGGTGCTGACCTGTGAGAAAGATCAAACTTTCCCATCTTGTGTGGAGTCAGAAGAGGGATGGCTGCCATCTCAAGGACAAAATGTAGGCAGACGAGATTCTTGGAATTAATTGGTTGTTGGTGGAATCTCTTCTTTTGCTTTCCTCGTTCTGCTAGGGGATATTTGAAGGAAAAGTGAAGGGCAAAGTTTTCTTTCCTTACTCAAGTATCTAAATCTTCATTATCACGCTCTGATCCGAGATTGTGAATCGAGAATCATGACAACCACCGTATACTCATAAAAAATATTTTTTCATAAGCATACAAGGCATTTCATCATGATATCTTACACATAAAGTTAAATAATTTTTCAATTTTTTTAATAATCAAACCTTGGTTCAAATAACAAATCAAAAATTCAGTGTCCAAAAGAAAAATAATTGTCTGACAAAGTCAACACTTAAGATAAAAGTCTTGAATCAATTCTAAAAAAAAATCCTAAATCAAATAAGCTAACTCCATCTCTAATCGTTCTCCCAACCGGAATCCCGCATCATGCTAATTTTCTGGATCTGTAAGAAAAAACATAAAACTCATTATGAACTAAATAGCCCAGTAAGCAGTGTATACCTTTAACTGAATGAATCAGGCAATAATACTATACATATCGATTTACTGATAATAACAAAATCAATATGTAATTTCATGAAATCATAATCATACTATTAATCATATAAAAAAAATTCAATTCATCATAATTTCAAATTATGTTTATCATCTTAAATTCATCAATTTCTTAGGTTCTTCTTACCAACCATGATTATGACTACATTTTCCCTGTGGCAAGGTCATTATATCGCGTATCTGCTTGCGGTAGGCTGCGAATCATCTGGCAGCCAAGTCCTTTGGAACCGCTGGTCTCGCTGGCAGTTTGTCGCTGGTCTCTCTGGTGACATGTCGCTGGTCTCACTGGCGACATAAATCCTCAGGACAATCAATTGCCAACGTATATGCCCCCATTGGCGGGGTCCTTTACATAGTCAGATTGTCAATTCATATTGTCTTTCAATTCATATATTATTTTCAAAAATAATATAAATAAATAATATTCGAGTCAAATCAATCATATCATTCATTATGATCATACATCATCATAATAATTTTGCAACAAATAACTTCATAAATAATTTCTACAATTAATTTCAATCACAAATAATTTCAACAATTATTTTCAATAAATATTTTCAATCACAAGCATGCCATTATTTTATTTAATTCAGAATTTATAATTTATCAGATAAATTCAATAAAAGTAAACACTACTTACCTCAAAAGAAAATCCAAACTAGGAATTCTAGAAATCTTGAAAATCCTTCTCCGGACCTGGTACGTTAAATATCATATTTTTTGATCAAAATTTCATCAAATTAAAAAAAATTAAAATTTATTAAAATCCAATATCCTTACATGGATCAATTTGACAGCAGCATCCCAGATTTTCGGACTAATCCATGGAAACTCTTCTTATATTTCTTTTAATTATTATTATTAATAATAATAAATTTTTTTTAATTCTATAAATCCTAAAAATCTAAGAGAGAGAGAGAGCAAAAAGTTTCTCTCTCCCCTTTTTTTTTCTCTTTTTCTTCTTTTTCTTCTTTTTCTTTTCTTTTCTTTTCTCTTTTTCTTCTTTTTTTCTTTTCTCTCGAGCTCCTTCATGGCCGAAACAGGGGACCGGCGGGTCCCCTCCTTTGCCCGACCGTTCAGGCCACGATCGTCACGGTGGAGGCTGGCGGCAGAGGGGGGCCACTCTCCCGAGTTCGAAGAGGCAAGGCCGGCGATCGGTTGTGATCGCCGACGCCGGAAAACCCAAGGGAAGAAGAGACCAAAACAGGGGTCTCTTCTCCGATCAAAAATTGACGACATCCGTCACCGACAGTCGCGCACAAAGGCATGTGAAGAAGGGGAAAGAAGAGAGGAAGTGGAGGAAAACTTACTTCGGCTTCCGGTGACCTCGTCGTGAGCAATCACGGCGAGAATAAAATGAGTATCCGTGGCTCCAATCGGGAAATCAGAGAGAAAGAGAGGAGAAAAGGACCGATGATCGGCTTCTAAGAAAGAGGAGGGTCTTTTTATAGAGAGCCCTAGGACTCCTGGGGGTTCTAGGACTCCCGATTGCCGAGGTTTAATCGGAGAAGAAAACTCCTACCGGGAGTCTTTTTTTCGGTTCCCTTGCTTTCTTTTTTTTTTTTTTTTTGGGCTTGGGTCTTGTTAGATGGGCTTGGGCTTTGGGCTATAACATTCATTATCGAACGCTCGTGGGGAAAGCTGGTCCAAGTCAAACATAAACGGCAAGCTGACCCCATAAAACCAAGATGCATAATTTTTTTTTTAAAAAAAAGGTACGGAACAATTTTCTACACTGCTAGATCAGATATTCCTTGAAACTTTTTATATTTTCTATTTCCTGATTCACACAGATATTTTTTTACTGGATTATTTAAGAAATCTAATTTTACAATTTTTTTTTCCTCTGCCAAATGATACCTCTAGTGTAATAACACACAAATTCTTGTTTCCCACAACGCAATGGATGCCAAACGTCCATCTCCATACGTTTAAGTAGATGTTTCCATTTTAATAAATATAGAAAAAAATGATAAGAATATAGAAGTATATCCATGTGCGTAAAAACATAAAATTCAATTAGAAATGTCATTTTTCCTTAAAAAAGCGTCACGCATGCCGCACCTTAAAAAAGAATGAACCAGGCTTTATCTTTTCAAGTACTTGGTACATGTGTAGTAATGATTAAGGCATGTATTTAACATTCTTGATATCTTAAAAACATAGATTCCATTATAATAAAATAATGCTGTCATCCAAATCTTAACTAACATAAAACTAGCATACTATGCTAGGTATTTTTTTTATTTGTCCAATTATTTTTGACATATAATATAATAATATAATAATTTATAATAAATATAAAATTTTTATAGTCATTTTTTTGTTATATATTAAACAATAAATTTTTACAATGATTGGATGAAAATTTTTATCATCAATATTAATATTATCGGTGTTCAAGTATTCTGCACAAATTGAGCATCTATGCAAAAAAAAAAAAGGCCCATATTTAATATTGGCCTCATTGATGCCAGTATCTGCATTGTGCAACACACAAAGATACTTTTTTTTTCTTTTTTTTCCCTATCTACTCTTAAAATATAATAAAATAATAAAAAGATTAATAAAAATAAGATTTCAATAGATGAATATTTGTTGTATATTATGTAATAAACTTTAATAATAATCAAGTAAAATTTATATTACTAATCCTAGTATTAATAATGCTAATCCAGTGCGACATACAAGATTCTAATTTTTTTTTCTAATTATTATTGAAATATAATATAACAAAATAATAAATTATAATAAATAAAATTTATATTATAAATTAAGTATTGAGCTTTAATGATAGCCAAGCATATTATTACTGTACCATTCATAGTTGCTTACCAAGTAATAAATTTTAATCACAGTCGATAATATTAATATCAACATCCATATGGTGGATAAAAACCTCTAGATTAACTATCTTTAATTTAGATATATACTAGCACATATGCTACACAACAGGATAATTTTTTCCTCCTTTTTCTAATGATTCTTGAAAAACAATATAACAAATTATGATAAATAGATAGCTTAAATAGCTAATTTATGGTGCATATTAATTAATAAATTTTAATAATGACTGAACAAAAATTTTTATCATTAATACTAAGACCATTAATATTGGTCAATAATCATTTTTTTTTACAAATTAGGCAATGAGCTTTAATGATGGTCAAGCACATTAGTAATGGCATCATTAATGTCCATTATATATTAAATAATAAATTTTAATAATCACTGAGTATAGTAATATCGGTATTACTAATTTTAATACTAGCATCCTTGTAAAAGTTGCAAATAACAAACTTAATGATGGCTAAGTAGAAAGCTTAACACAAAGGTTATTAATACCACCCCCTAGGATAGATGAGATATAATTTTTTTTCTCCTTTTTTTTCATATATTTTTGAGAGATATTATAATAATACAATAAATTTTAATAAATAAAATATTTTGATAGCTAATTTTTTAATTTATATTAAATAATAAATTTAATAATTATCAAGTAAAAATTTTGATTATTAATAACAATGCTAAACTAAAAACTTTGCACAAAAGTCTCGAACTCTCATTATTAATAATAATAATATCAGACTCTAAGGTACATTTTTTCTTTTTTTTTGATTATTTTTAAAATATGACGTGATATTTTAATAAATTATAATAAATTAAAGATTTTGATGGTCAGATTTTTATTGCATATTAAGTAATTAGTTTTGATGGCTGCCAAATAAATTGATGCAGATATAATCAATATTTATTATATATTAAATAATAAATTTTAATAATAGTTGAATATTTTATTATCAAATATTATCAATAGTAGTGCCTATCCGACTTTCACGTGACCATGTGCATGATTTATTAATGTGACGGTGTTTGTCTCTCCGTTATCCGTATCTGCTTTCGTCGATTCTCGCAAGTTGGACTTCCTCCATTACCCATGCGTCATCGCATTTGTCATGACGAAACGACGGAGCAACTCACCGGCAATAATAATTCAATAAAAGCAAAACATTATTGACCGAAAAGTTTTACTAAAAAAAAAATAGAAATTATAAGTTTATAACAACCGAACCAATGTGACCGTCAGGTCCTCAGAAATTTGTACGGCATATTATAAATAAATAACATCAGGAGAATGGTGAGATGGCATGGCATCGGCATGGTAGACATGCCCAAACCAGCCTTTCGAATTAGGGATGCCGAGATGGATGTCCGAATATTTTATCCATCATCTAATTAACGAAGTGATTTTAATAAAAATTAAATAAAAAAATATCATCTAATTTTAATTGTAGTTATGATTGCGATGATTTCTTGATTCAAAATTGAATCTAAAATTAAACCCAACATCGAATCCAGCACTAGCATTAATATCCTTTTTATTTTATATAAATTTAAAATATTTTATTATAAATTCAATCGGATTGAATTATAAAAATTATAGATGATATCTTTAATTTAATTATTTATATATAAAAATTTAAAATAAATAAAAAATTAATAATTAATAATTTTTTAGTTTAATTTTGATTTTATTTTTTTCGATAGTGATTATAATTTTTTATTTAAAAATTTGTTCGATTTTTGTTCCGGGAGAATGACAGTGAATTTTGGCTTCAATTTTGATTTTTTCACTAACCATATTAGATCCACACCATTGACATCTCTATTTTAAATTTTGATACCCATCTTTCTCTCCACAAGGTCCATGAAGATTTCACTGGGCTTTTCATTATCTTTTGCTTTAAGAAATATACGTTAAGTTAACCATAAAGATATGATGTATCCAAGAAGAGATACTCAGCCAATTTTTTTTGACATCTATTTACACCGTAGAAAAAAATTTTATACACCACATGCGGTATAATAAAAGTGATGTAAAATACACTATGCAATTATATTGGAGTATGTAGCCATTGTATTTCAATGCGTATTTAATATCTAAAGTTTTACTTTTTTTTTTATTTAAAATTTTGAATGACAAAATTATCCCTCCTATTTTGAAAAAATTATGACATTTTGCTGTCAAATTATGATTTGTTCCATACAGAAAGTCATAATTCTTTTAGAAGTCATAAAGAAGGAAGAGCATTTTCGTCATTGAAAATTTATAAAATTTTTAAATGACGAAAATATCTTTTTCTTTCTTATAACATCCTATGGTCAAATTATGAACAGAAAGTTATAATTTGACCACAGGATGTCATAATATAGTCATAAAATATCATAATTTTTTAAAAAAAGAAGAAGTATTTTCATCATTCAAAATTTTAAACAAAAATAAAATTACAGATATTAAATGTACGTTGAAAATGATGACTACATGGCCCAACAAGCGAAAAGCAGACTTGTTGATTTTGTTAAAAATTGAGAAAAATATCCCTAATGTGGGACGAGCCCAACAAGCAAGAGGCACCTATCAGGCTACAAATGGTGATTAAATATTCTACATTTTACATGAACCATTGCCCATGTGATCCCCAGCTATTACCATATTGGAGAGTCTCATTGGATATTTGAACAAGTTATCGTGAAACAGACCACTAATCAATATCCCATTTACTTAACAGTACGAAAGAGTTTATTTCGCACAGGACATCCACAGGCACACAAACACACACGAAACAAATCAAAAAAAAAAAACAAAAAAAAGAAAAAATTATATACCAAAATTTTTATATATACCAGAATTTGTTAAAATAGTGTGATTCCATATATGTATTTTAAAAATTTTTAAATTATATATATGTATTTTAAAAATTTTTAAATTTAATTATAATAAAATAAAAAATTTAAACTAAAATTATTTTAATCTAGATATGCATCAGATTTAATCTGTAAACCACCAATCATAGATCTATGAACATGAAACATTTAGTCTGAAAAATCTAATTATAAGAAACATAAACATAAATAAGAGATCCGATCTCCATATTTTTTCACGGATCGATGATTTTCGTAGCTGATAATCGTAGTATATTTCAAGATCCTCGATTAATGGCACACATATCCGGCCTCTACAGATATCTATACGAAGTCCTCGAATCCGATTGGAGGCCTGCATTTTTACTGGAATGCTAGTTCCCTTGCAGAAGATACCTCTTGACGGTTGAAGATCTTTCTTCTTTTCTCTAAAATTCTCTTGAAGAAGAAGAAGAATAGGAGGATGAAAAACAATAAGACTTTCTTCTTTTCTTTCTGAAATCTATGTGTAAGATCTTTCCGCTAAAAATATATTAGTCCAAGAAAGAACTCTTCTTTCTTTCGCACCTAAGAAGAAGCTTTCTTCTTTTTCTTCTATGCATAAGAGAAATCTTTTCTCTTCTTCTTCTATGCCTCCAAGAGGAACTCTTTTTTTCTAAATTCTCCAGATCCCATATGATTTTTTATGCTCGAAAAACCTCCTTTTTAGAACCCACACCTAAAGCTCCTTTTTATTAGTGTGGAGTAGGGTTTCATATAGGAGTTTGGAGTGCGTCCAACTGTTGGATGCCTCCTCCTATATTTTTGGCATGTAAGAAAGATTTGGGCGTAGAGTTTTTAGCGTGTGATCCCTCTAATCTCATGCCTTAAAAATCAGATCTCATCAGATTTTTCTTGGATGTCAATTAGGGATAAGAATTGGATGGACGTTTAAACTCTATCGAATAGAGTTTGGGGGGCATCCAACTCTTGGACGCCTCCCCTCTTTTTGTATTGGATTTCTCATGGAAAGAATGCATAGGCATGAGTTTGTTTCATGCAAAAACAAGGGGAGAAGGGGCGCGTGGAAGAGTGGTTAGGCATGGGTTTATTTGGCACAAGGAGAGAGGGAGAGTCTTAGTCAAATTGGACTCTCTTTTGGTGCCTTAATTAATCCTTAACCAAATCAGATTTGGTTGTACCAAAGAAAAGGTCAAATCCTAGTCCAACTAGGAATCCAAACCTAACTAATTTGATCCTAATTCAATTAGAAAATTAGTTGAACCAAGTGCTAAGTAAATCAAGAATTAATCTCCCTTGCTATTGAGCTATCTCATAACTCAATTAAGCTTGAACTAATCAAACCCAAACCAAACCAAATTGAATCAAATTCAATTAGACTTGATTTCAACCTCATTGCTCAATCAAATTGAGTCAATTAGCAATCCAATTGCTAATTAATCCTCCTATAACTCACTAACTTTAAATAAATTTTTTAATTATAAATTTTGTATTAGATTAATCATCAATCACATTGATAATTAGATCCCTCTGTGATTCATAATCATAGATCAACCATCTGATCAGACAAAGATCTCTTTTATGTATGATCCCATAGATTTTATTCTGTCTGATGGTGAGATATACTATGATCTTCATCATAATATCATCAAAATTTTCTTCGATGGGTTAGAACAATTCTAACTTTACTCATTAAAGATCATCGATCATCAAGATGGCACTCGACGAATCTCACAATCCACCAGTGACATCTAGCAGTATATAATGATAATCCAGCAGAATAAAATATTGAATCTCTAGATGCAGTTATCATGTGATTTGATCATTCTATCATGAGTCTCGATAAGATGGAGATCATGGATAACTCATCAAACCTCATCGCTAGTCATATGTAATATTCAATCGACTCGAGTTCATAAGTGAAACTCTATGAAAATCTTTTTCCATCATTCACTCTGTCATGATCATGGTCTTCTAAACTCAGTCTCATAAATAACATATGACTACCTTTTATCTATCAAAGTTGATAGATCCCATCTAGGTGCACACCCTACTCCCACAGTGAATCTATTACAGCCAACGTCCACTACAAAGATCCATATGGCTAGAGACCATACTTATGTATAGTCAAACTACAACAACCCTACTGTGTGCAGCTGAAGCACCGCAGGTCTGAAGGCTACTCACACCACTGCAACATCGAGTATATGACTGACGAGTGGATAGATATCCATATGACTACTCGTGTCAGTCATGCTCGGTACCATTATTTTTTAACAATCATCTATTCTCTTGCTTCAGTGTTTCCATACTGTAGACTCGAGACTCGTCTATCTAGAGAAAAGCAATCCATATACTAATCTTATCAGATCAATCACCATCCTTGTGATGATCCATCGATTGGAAGCATTTAGGAATTAATCACCAATGACATGTGCCTCAAATTCTCAACTCTTGAGAATATATGTCATCACCAATGAAGAGAGACGTATCACTATCCAACCTCTGTAGGATGCTCCTTCAGTGTGAAGCAAGCTCAGAGAAGCCGAGAGGTCAGTTCGACCCTGAGAAGAAGGCAGTAGGCAAAGAAACCTAAAATCTGGCACCATGAGTTTGGTGCAACGCTATAAAAACTTATTCTATATAAATTAAGAAATTTCATGATGAGGAAGTGAAGGGCAATCGAAGATCGGCCTTTAAGGATTCCTCATAAAGGCCCACTCGACCCTGGCGAGGAAGAGCTATCTATTCCTCGAGAATGGCGACCTTCAGCCTAAACTCGGCTAGGACCTGGTATTTTATCCTAATAATCTCCAAATCCTTGGGAGTGAGGATGAAGTCTATTCTAAACGGATCAAAGTCCAAAACTTCGAGTCTACCTGAAAAACAAGCTACCTCGGACTCTGGGTCCACATCCCTAATGTCGTCACCCGAACTCCATATGAAGGGGGATGAACTAAACTCACTCATAGTTGGAAAATAAGGAACTGACCTAAAAGACGAAACGATCGAGCAATCAAAGGACAAGGAATGATTGTAGCTCAATTTTATCTGAGCAACTGGGCAGAATCTCCAAGTGCCAAAGCTCTCCCCTCTGAACAGTGGAGGCAGTAAAAATAAAGTTACCGAGGCCCTATTTATAGAAGTTCGAGATGGCTCTAATCTATTATCGATTTACCTTCCCCGATCGATGCTCGATAAATGGCAGCCTCTGATCAATCAGAATGTGGCTCCCATGGATCCAAGGAATCAACGGTTCAGATTCGAAGATGGTTCATCTCAGGTGGCTGATCTTCGACACGCGTCAACGAAGAATAGCTCGACGAGATCAGATCAGCCTCGACCTCGGACTGATACTCTGTTCGACCGATCTATGTGTAGCTCGACCTTGAGAGTGAGAGACATCTGTTGTGGATCTGTACTTCGACTTCGACTGTGACATCCTTGGATCCGACTGAGCTATAGGTGATGGACATCTGACAGATATGTATATGTGACAGAGAGACTATCGAACATTTCGTCAGCAGTGGTTCTCAACTCTTCGGCCTTGGATGATTTATTTTAGATCGTCCTCGACCAACCTATTCCAAATCACCTGAAGGTCAACGTGCACTCTACAGTTTCCACAACATTGGCTTTGGACGACCTACAGTAGCTTGTACGTAACCGATCTATTTCAACCAGAAAGAGAACAAGCGTTCGCTCCACAAACTCTAGTACCTCGGCCCTGGACGACCTATTATAGCTCAACTGTGGCCGACCTAATCTCCTCACCAGTTCTGTTCCTCCTTCAAAACTGAAAAAGTCCAGATAGAGTAGAACTTCTCTATGATCAAGTCTCCTACAAAAGAAAAATATCTTCTCTGAATCAATCTATGCGACAAATCGGAAAATCATCAGGACTTCGAGATGAATACGACTCAAACTTCTCCCCAATAAATTAAAGCTCTGAAACTCTTCAAGATACGCAATCGACTCCTTACTCTCTCCTCTCACTATTCTTTAATCTCCTGACTTGAGCATTGGAAGGTCTTCATCGGAGAACGCCATCCTCAGTGATGACTTATTTTGTAGGTGTTCGGATGAAGCTTCAACAGTTATTTTACCTCGGTCACGTCCACCTCAGCGTCCAACCTCAGATGAGAAGATCGGTAGCAACAAGAATAAAATTTGGATATAAATTGAAGGATCTTGAATCTAAGCTACCGGATTGTAAAGGCAGATACCTAAGACAATCAAAGTGAGAATGAGCAGAAAGCAGACACGTTGAGTTTGCCAAAAATTGAGAGAAAAGTATTCCTCATGTGGGACCAACGCCAACAAGCAAGAGGCACTTATCAGGCTACAAACAGCGATTCAACATTTAACATTTTACATGAACCATTGTCCATATGATCACCAGCTATTACTACACTGGAGGGTCTGGCATTGGATATTTGAAAGAGTTCATTCCACACAGGACGTCCACAAACACACAAACATGCACAAAACAAACAAAAAGAGAAAAAAACAAAAACAAAAGAAAGAGAAGGAATCATATGCTGCGAATTGACTGGGAAAAAAAAGAGGCAGCCCTCTTTACTGTAACATAGAAGTCTAATGCAAAAGACGCAAGGGAACCAGTGTGATAGAAGGAGATGGGTGGTAAATCATTATTATGGCGTATAAGCAGAACCGCAACAAAATTCATAAGAAGATGCATAATGAAACAATGAATGCTCAAGAGAAATGATTTATTAATTATTGTCATAGCACCTTAATCAGTAACAAACATACAGCAAGATATGTCATATTTGCTATTCTTATTCACACCACGTATTTAACAAAGAAATGGGTAGTCTGTATATCCAACAACTGGATCTGGAATGTAAAATGTATTCCTATTATAGTCGTTAAGTGGACCATCCAACTCGAATCTTTGAGGAAGATCAGGATTAGCCAAGAATAGGCGCCCATATGCAACCAGATCAGCATAGCCACTAGAAACAGCTTTATTGCCTTCTTCTCTGTTATAGCCTCCAGCAACAATAAATGTTCCCTTGAATGCTTTCCTCATAGGAAGAAGAGAGCGAGGAGTTTCAACCCTTTCTCCTACTGTAACCATCCTCGGTTCCACCATATGGCAATATGAGATCCCAAATTTGTTCAGAGAATTGACCATATAGAGACCAAGTGCATCTGGGTCAGAATCGCCTGCTTCCATGTAGTTAGCATAGGGGGAAAGCCTTATTCCAACTCTGTCAGCTCCAATCTCATCAACCACAGCCTGTACTATTTCTAGTGCAAAGCGGCAACGATTCTCCAGGCTACCACCATATTGGTCTGTCCGATCGTTGACTTGGTCCTTCAGAAACTGATCAACCAAAAATCCATGGGCTCCATGGATCTCAACTCCATCAAAACCTATGAATCAAGGAATAACAATGATGGTAAGTTGCAGAAAAAACTTATGGACGAATACCAAATTCTTTTCTTTTCTTTTTTCTGATAATATGAATGGTGGAGTACCATCAGATTGATGCCCAATCAGTTTAGCTATTTAAACTAGTCTAGAGGCAGTGTAGCTACCATGTGAATGATGATCAATTGAAGGCTTATAGCATGCTGCATAAATTACCATCTTAGATAGGCAAAGAGACATCTAAAGCATTCAGGAAATGCCCAGGGCAATACCAATACAGAGAACATAGATGGGATCAGTAAGTTTATTAAGAAGCAATAAGATCCCAAAAAATCCCTGCAGGGCATGTACTAGAGTTGGCCAAAGGAACATAGAAAGATGGCATTGTTTACATGATCCAAAGATTAATCCTCTAGAGTAATTATTTCTTTTTCGGGTGAAATAGCTAAATTTCAAATTAAGACTGTCTTCATCTACTCCATTAATAACTCTTCAAGCTCTTTAACCCCCCACATCCCCCTCCACTCAAAGCCCCCAAAAAAAAAGGAAAAGAAAAAACTCTTCCACCAAATTTAGCCAATATGTGGAACACCCCTTCAATATATGTGCAACTTAAAAATCATGATAAAGTTACAGTCACTATATAGGGTTACAAAGCTTGCTTGGTTCTGAATTTTGGTTATTGGGGCTCTCAGATGTACTCAATGCAGGTGGGATAGAGAACTTTATATTTATTGCCCGAGCTCTCAGATGTACTAAATGGAAGTGTCACAGAGAACTTTATGCTTAAATCATGTGTTGCAGTGATTTTGTTAACTGAACCTAACTGCTTAAGGGAAACCTGCATGAGATAATGCCACTTCATGGTCCACTGACCAGGGAAACTGAATAACACTTCTTATATGATGTTGGATGGATGTCTGGTCAGGACACCACCTCCCAAGATCCTTTCAGTACCACGCGATGCAGCAGGAAGAAAGAAGAAACAAAACAAAAGGAAAAACAATCAAAATACGTGGATCAGCCACAAAAGGGCTCGCCTCCACGGGGCATGCAAACTTCACTATGAAAAGAAAATTTTACAAGAGGAGACCTCACCCTCAACCCTTGTACACCCAATTCTCTCTCACATGAAGTTCCCCTCACAAAAGCTCTCTCTCTCTTGGAGACCCCCCTGAACCCCTGAAGAGCCTGGCGACCGCTGTCCAGGAGCCTCCTGCTCCTTCTCTCACAGCGCCTCACGCCTCTCTCTCTCCTCTCGGTTCGTACGGCGGCGAGAAACCGAAAAACCCCCTCTCTCTGTTACCTCACAGCCTTTTTATAGGTTTAAACAGGCTTTAAACCTTGATTAGAGAAGGATTAGGAATCCTAAACAAAGCCAAAAACCCCTCCGGACCGTTGGATCAAGACCGGGAGCGTCCTCGACCCTTAGATCGCGCTCCGGTCCACGAAATAGGGCCGTGGACCGCGAGAAACGCGTGGGAAACGCCCACGCGGTCCACAGACCGCTCCGTGGACCACCCGGTCCACGGTGGACCGGGGATGGGCCAGCAGGCCGCTGGGTCGCGCGTCCCGCGCGGGCCTGGGCCTGGGTCGCGCGTCCCGCGCAGGCCTGGGTCGCGCGTCCCGCGCGGGCCTGGGTCCTGCGTCCCACGCGGGCCTGGGACGCGCGTCCCGCGCGCCGCCGCCTGCGGCCGCGCTGCTGCCGTCCGCCGCCGGTCGCCGGCGGTCCTCCGCCGCCTCGATTTTCGTGCCATCTTCGAAAGCTCGTATCTTCTTCATCCGAGCTCCGATTCAGGTGATCTTGGTCTCGTTGGACTCCATTTTTCGCCGCGAACCTCTCTGTGGGATCAATGTGGGCTGAATCTCGAGGCGTCAAATCCTAACAATCTCCACCTCGACTCGATATTCGGCCTCCTCCAAACTCCGAGAGCTTCTGGATCTCCTCGCCCCCATGCCCTGGGGCAATCGCCTGCTGATCATGGATGGGCAAACATGGGAGTCGAGCCAGGCTGCTCGATCCCATCTCCGTCGTATGCTGTGCTCCTCCTGACTTGAGACCTGCTCGGGGCATCATCCTGCGGCAATAGGAATCTTACCTTGCGACGTCGCCTCTCGTCCTCCCGAGTCTCCTGTCTCGTGCCCGATCCGCCTCCTGGAGCTCCACCTCGCTCTGGGCTCCACCTGGCTCCCGATGCTCCACCTCGCACTGGGCTCCCTGCCAGGTAATAGTGTCCTCTGCTCCCCTTCTTCCCCTCCAGCACAATCCTATCGCCGCGTAGCACCCTCAGGATTCCTCCACCAGCTACCGTCCTGTAGCCTCTCGAATCCAGTCTACTAAGTGAGATAAGATTCCGCCTGAAATCGGGTATGTATCGGACCTCCCCCAATCTCCTCACTGCACCGTCATGTGTCCTCCAGCTGACCGTCCCAATGCCTCTGATCGCACAGCTCGATCCATCCGGCAGATATACAGTGCTCTCACTGTTCTCCAGGGAGTCAAACTGCTCCTCTCTGCAACACACATGATAGGGGCATGCAGAATCTAATATCCACTGCTGGGAAGAAGTAGATACCTCGTCAGATATCTCCAGGACATCTCCATTTGAATCGCTGCCGGCCGTCGCTACAGCAGCCACCGTCCGATTTTTCAGTTGAGGGCAATCTCTGGCTAGATGCCCCAACTCCTCACACCGGTAACACCTGGTTTTGCTCAAGTCCCTCCTGGACTTAGACCGCCCTCGATGCGATCTCCTGTCGCTCCGTCTACCGCCTCCTGCTCCTCCAGAAGTCATCAAAGCTGAGCTATCGCCACCTGAGCTCGAAGCTGGGTTCTCCCTCCTGAGAACCTCGTTCTGGAGTATCGCCGCGGTGACCTCGTCCATCTTGATAGTGCTCTTCCCCACTAGAAGAGCAGTCACCAAGGACTCGTACGAAGAAGGAAGCGATGCCAGCAAAACCAGCGCCCTGGTCTTCTCCTCAATGTTCTCGCCAACGCTGAGAAGGTCGGTGAGGATCTTCTGGAAGTGGCTCAAATGCTCCTGCACGCTCTGTCCCTCAGTCATCCGCAGTTGGTAAAACTGCCTCCAGAGGAAAAGAGTATTGGTGAGAGACTTCGCCATGTACAACTCCTCGAGCTTCGACCACAGCACCGTCGGGGAAGTCTCGCTCAGCACATGGATCACCACCTCATCCGCCAGGTACATGCGGATGGTACTCACCGCCTGCATTTGTAGCCGTTTCCAATCCCGCACCTCCATGGTGGTCGGTTTCTCATCGCACAAGAGAGCTTCGATCAACCCCTGTTGGATGAGCACGTCCTTCACCCTTGCCTGCCACAAGGAGAAATTGCTCTTACCATCAAACTTGTTGATCTCCATCCTGATTGTTCCTGTTTTCTCCATCTTCAGTCTTGCTCACCACCACTGCAATCTGCGTCCTTGTACCGCCTTGCTCTGATACCACTTGTTGGGTGGATGTCTGGCCAGGACACCACCTCCCAAGATCCTTTCAGTACCACGCGATGCAGCAGGAAGAAAGAAGAAACAAAACAAAAGGAAAAACAATCAAAATACGTGGATCAGCCACAAAAGGGCTCGCCTCCACGGGGCATGCAAACTTCACTATGAAAAGAAAATTTTACAAGAGGAGACCTCACCCTCAACCCTTGTACACCCAATTCTCTCTCACATGAAGTTCCCCTCACAAAAGCTCTCTCTCTCTTGGAGACCCCCCTGAACCCCTGAAGAGCCTGGCGACCGCTGTCCAAGAGCCTCCTGCTCCTTCTCTCACAGCGCCTCACGCCTCTCTCTCTCCTCTCGGTTCGTACGGCGGCGAGAAACCGAAAAACCCCCTCTCTCTGTTACCTCACAGCCTTTTTATAGGTTTAAACAGGCTTTAAACCTTGATTAGAGAAGGATTAGGAATCCTAAACAAAGCCAAAAACCCCTCCGGACCGTTGGATCAAGACCGGGAGCGTCCTCGACCCTTAGATCGCGCTCCGGTCCACGAAATAGGGCCGTGGACCGCGAGAAACGCGTGGGAAACGCCCACGCGGTCCACAGACCGCTCCGTGGACCACCCGGTCCACGGTGGACCGGGGATGGGCCAGCAGGCCGCTGGGTCGCGCGTCCCGCGCGGGCCTGGGCCTGGGACGCGCGTCCCGCGCAGGCCTGGGTCGCGCGTCCCGCGCGGGCCTGGGTCCCGCGTCCCACGCGGGCCTGGGACGCGCGTCCCGCGCGCCGCCGCCTGCGGCCGCGCTGCTGCCGTCCGCCGCCGGTCGCCGGCGGTCCTCCGCCGCCTCGATTTTCGTGCCATCTTCGAAAGCTCGTATCTTCTTCATCCGAGCTCCGATTCAGGTGATCTTGGTCTCGTTGGACTCCATTTTTCGCCGCGAACCTCTCTGTGGGATCAATGTGGGCTGAATCTCGAGGCGTCAAATCCTAACATATGAACAATTATGTGTTTTAAATTCTTTTTCGCATCTACATATTAATTGTCAACAATTTCCTAGGTATCTCAGGCTTTGCAGCTGCTACTTCTGATATTCATGGGAAAGTCCAGCTTTTCCCAATGTGCAGATGAAAGAAGAATTAGAGGGAAAGGACCGACGGACTTCAGACGCATATTTTACCAATGACTAGCTGCACTAATTTCTTGATCTGAGGGACAAGGTCAGAACCTGGCTTAGGTTGGGCACAGTGGGTTTTGGCAAAAGACTCCATGTCCATTCACAATACTGGCTGTCCTATCTGGCAGTAACATGATCGCCTACTTAAACTGTAAGAGTACATGATTCTTACCAGCTTCTACCGCATTCTTAGCAGCAATTCTGAAATCATTGACAATCAAAGGGATCTCTTCTGTAGCCAACCGCCGAGGAGGTGCAAACCGTGCAATGTCGCCATTAGCTTTCGCTTGAGGTGCTACTGGCTTGTCAGTACATGATATTGGAGCTTGCCCATTCGGCTGAAAATCTACAACAAAGCAAATGAGTGTTTCAGATGAAAACTGGACCTTATCAAAAGTAACTTATGAAGAAGTATAGCAGAAGAACTCCACCAAGACAACTTCCTTCGTATTTTTTCTGCATTCATATAACCTCTAGCAGGTGCTTCTGATTAATGTTTTGGGAGTCCATGCAGCAGGGATACAACAAATTATTTATCGTTCCATGAAACATAGGTTATCGGTATGTATCGATTTTATGAATGGTGTAATATTGGAAGTGTTCACAAAATGCCATGCGTTGACATACACTTAATCAAGGTTTAAAGGCCAGCACCAGCATCCATGCTGGCGACTAGTTTGCTCAGTACTGCTGCATAGCCCCCGCATTTGATGACGGATGACACATGACAGCATGCACCTGGCAAGGCATGGCGCGGCCAGCATGGACCAGAATGCAGCTGCCCATGCTGATTCATGGTGCGATACCATTAAACAATGGAAGAATGAGGGAGGAAACAACAGCTTCTGAATTCGGGAGGAGAACCAATAGGAGTACCCATAGCAGAAAATATTGAATTTATTCATGGGAGGTATGCTTTTGGGAGAGGCTCTGCAGCTGGCATCTGGAGTTTATTTAACAATACTTTTGAAACCGGAAGAGCTGCTTAGAGGGCAAAGGAACTCATGAGTTCTGGTTATATATCAAAGAGATAATCATTTATTATTAAAGGGTATTGGTTGAGTTCCGACTTCACATTTTGTACAGGAAAGAGATATAGAAGCAATAACCACATTGTCGCCAATATAGTTTTTGATTTTTTCCAGACATTTGGAACTTGCGAGACAAAGTGATTGAATCAATAATTATTTCATAATCACACAAACATATAGTGTTAGGTGTTTGAGATTAAGCCTATGAGTTTGCATCAACTCAATAGATGATGTTTCTAAAAGAGTCAGATAGATGTACCATAATTTGAAGCTCTCCCCGCATGCCAAATCTGGCAAAAGAAGATGCCACCTTTCTCATGCACCGCATCCACAATAGGTCTCCATGCTTCCACCTGCTCTTTCGTCCAAATGCCGGGCGTGTTTGGGAACCTAGTGTTGAAAAATAGCTTGTAGCCTCAGCCATTAAAAAAAAAGAAGAAAATCAACAAGTATTATCTTCAATTAAAAGGCATAGATATATAATTAAGAGTTTAGGACTAAAGTATTTTACCCTTGGGCAGTGTCCGAAACTCCAGTGGCCTCAGCTACAAGAAGGCCACCTTTGGATGCCCGCTGAGAGTAATACAAGATGGCATGAGGTTGGGGAACGTTGCCAAAGGACCTTTGCCTTGCCAATGGTGCCAAAACTATCCTAAATAGTTTCAAAATGAAAAAAATAAAAGCATCAAAAAAATCATAGCAACCTTGGTGGTTAAACTACTTTTCCAAGCATCATTATACCTGTACTGGTCAACGAAACATGTAAAGACTACTCTCCCAGGAATCAGCTTTCAAAGAAAAATTTCTAGTGAGGGAAAATTTACCCTGCAAACCACACGTCCATAGAGTAAACAAAAAATTAACAACGCATAACGGATAGGATTATAATTTGGAGATGCTTTTAGCTGTAATAGCATTCCAGTGAGCAATTCATCATTTTTCTTAATCAAGTTCTTGATGGATTTTGTTAGCAGTATTTTCGTTTGGATAGATGCTTCTCAGACAACGTAAATTAACTTTTTCCCCTTCTTTCCTTTTTATTGTTTGGTGGAGATTTTGCTTATTTACGAGCATTTTTAGCTTGAATTTGTGTTGTTTGATTTCTTTCTTCTTTTTTTTCTTTAAGAAGAAAAGAGGATCAAATCATATTTAAAAGATAAAAAGCTAAAATTTGATTATTGTTAACATGAGAAAAGTGAACCCATAAGTAAAGATTAAAAATAGTGAACAAAATGGCTTCCAGCCTATGGATCGAAATGCCCAAAAAACCCGAGACATCAAATGATGAAACAGCTGGAGCCATGGAGTTGGTCTAGTTCCCACTTGTTTAATAGAAAACGCTCAAATCTCGGGGGGCAAAAAAAATGAGAGCTCGAAGAAGATGGCGACTGACCTGTGGGAGAGATAGAATCTACCCATCTTTTAAGGAGTGAGAAGAGGAATTGGAACTGTTGGAGGAGGGGGGGGAGACTTTAGTCCCACATCGGCTGTAAGTCAGGAGTATACCGCTTTATATAGGATTGGAATCTGTCTTTCTCTCAGGAGGTGCCTTTTGGGCCAAAGGCTCAGAGGGGCAAAGCTGTGCGGCCTGTGTGGCCAAAGCGGACAATACTTTTGATGGAACGTACTCTCATTCAGAGGTACAACGTCGACAATGAGCTCAGCATCCCCTATCTCTCGTTGACCCAGAAAAAAAAACTAAAACTATCTAAAACTATTTTTATTCAGCTGATCAACAGCAAAAGATCTTCAGAAAACTGAAATATTGGTGCTAAAGGCAACAATTACCAGGAACTCTAAGGTATTCAAAAAATTGAAATATTGGTGCTAAAGGCAACAATTATCAGGAACTCTATAGTATATCTACGTCTAGAAACTCATAGAATATGCAAAGCTGAAGACAACAAGCCAAAAATAGTATATATAGCTATAAACTATGTACTAAGCTTTTGAAAAAAAATTTCTCATCTGATCGCTGAAGTGAATGAGAAATCAGCACTTAAATGCCCTGAGTTGGGTTTTTCCTAACTCATTTGCATCAAAAAAAAAAAAAAAAAGAAAATAAAAAATACTGGCCCCTTGTCCTTCATTTATTTCCTAACTCATTTGCATCAAAAAAAAAAAAAAAAAGAGAAAATAAAAAATACTGGCCCCTTGTCCTTCATTTATTACCGAGCCATCCGAGCTCTGACCGCAACAGGTTGCATCAAATTAACTTTTTTTTCTTTTCTTTCTCCAAGGGTCAATGGATGAGATAAAAGCATTGGGGATGCACAAAAAGAAATCACTTGGCAATCATGCGTGGTTCATTATAATAATGGCTAGAATCCTAGAGAGCTACATATTTACTACCGTTAGAAGAGAAATGAAGAAGGTGCTGACCTGTGAGAAAGATCAAACTTTCCCATCTTGTGTGGAGTCAGAAGAGGGATGGCTGCCATCTTAAGGACAAAATGTACGCAGACGAGACTCTTGGAATTAATTGGTTGTTGGTAGAACCTCTTCTTTTGCTTTCCTCGTTCTCTCGTTCTTTTGCCTCCCACGAGTGCTGCGTGGTATTTATACAGAAGCAGGGTGGATGCTGGGGGATACTTGAAGGAAAAGAGAAGGGCAAAGTTTTCTTTCCTCACTCAAGTATCTAAATCGCCATTATAGAACACTCGTGGGGAAAGCTGGTCCAAGTACGGAACAATTTTCTACACTGCTAGATCATTTTTATATTTTCTATTTCCTGATTCACACAGATATTTTTTTACTAGATTATTTAAGAAATCTAATTTTACAATTTTTTTTTTTCCTCTGCCAAATGATACCTCTAGTGTAAGAACACACAAATTCTTGTTTCCCACGATGCAATGGATGCCAAACGTCCATCTCCGTACACTTAAATAGATGTTTCCATTTTAATAAATATAGAAAGAAATGAAAAGAATATAGAAGTATATCTATGTGCGTAAAAACATAAAATTCAATTAGAAATGTCATTTTTCCGTCACGCATGACGCACCTTAAAACGTATTCCAAAATGCTCACGTAGTTTCTCCCATCAGCCATGTCTAGGAGTCATGATAAATATTTAGGCCTTGAAGAGCTCTTTAATTCGCTAAACTGCCGCTCAAATAAAAAAGAACGTACCAAGCTATATCTTTTAAGTACTTGGTATACATGTAGTAATGATTAAGGCATGTATTTAACATTCTTGATAATATGTTTTCTTAAAAACATAGATTCCATTATAATGAAATAATGCTGTCATCCAAATCTTAACTAGCATATTATGCTTGGCATTTTTTTTATTTGTTCAATTATTTTTGAAATATAATATAATAATATAATAAATTATAATAAATATAAAACTCCAGTAGTCAAATCTTTATTACATATTAAGTAATAAATTTAAAAATAATAAGATAGAAATTTTTATTATCAATATTAATATCATCTACATTAGTATCTATACGACAAGTAGAGTATCATACACAAATTGAGCATCTTTGAAAAATGACTCATAATTAATATTGGCATCATGGATGTCAGCCTTGTACAATACATAGCATGCCTTTTTTTCCCTATCTTTCTATCTACTCTTGAAATGCAATAAAATAACACAAATATTTAATAAAAATAAGATTTTAATAGATGAATATTTCTTATATATTAAGTAATAAATTTTAATAATAATCAAGGAAAATTTATGTTACTCATACTAGTATTAATAATGCTAATCCAGTGCGGCATGCAAGATACTAACTTTTCTTTTTTTTAACTATTTTTGAAATACAATATAATAAAATAATAAATTATAATAAATAAAATATTTTAATTTAAATTTCTATTACAAACTAATTATTGAGCTTTAATGATAGCCAAGCACATTAATACTGTGTCATTAATATTTGCTTATCAAGTAATAAATTTTAACATAGATGATAATACTAATATTGGCATCCATATGGTGGATAAAAATCTTTATATTAACTATCTTTAATTTATACATATATTAGCACAT
Organism: Elaeis guineensis; assembly: GCF_000442705.2. Taxonomy (NCBI): domain Eukaryota; kingdom Viridiplantae; phylum Streptophyta; class Magnoliopsida; order Arecales; family Arecaceae; genus Elaeis; species Elaeis guineensis. The sequence continues at coordinate 11,323,689 of NC_026001.2, forward strand.
ATGCTACACAATGGGATAATTTTTTTCTCCTTTTTCCAATGATTCTTAAAAAACAATATAACAATATAACAAATTATTATATTGTTATATAATATGTGTATATTAATTAATGATCAAACAAATGAACTTTATGGTGTATATTAATTAATAAACTTTAAAAATGATCAAACAAAAATTTCTATCATTAATACAAGACCATTAATATTGGCTAATAATCAATTTTTCTACAAACTAGGCAATGAGCTTTAATGATGTTCAAGCACATTAGTAATGGCATCATTAATGTCCATTATATATTAAATAATAAATTTTAATAATAACCAAGTATATTAATACCAGTATTACTAATACTAATACTAGTATCCATGCAAAAGTTGCAAATAACAAACTTAATGATGGCTAAATAGAAAGTCTTGTGTTAATACAGGGGTTATTAATACCACCCCCACAATAGATGGGGTATGATTTTTTTTCTCCTTTTTTATATATTTTTGAAATATATTATAATGACGTAATAAATTATAATAAATAATGGGAGCAGAAACTTTGATC
>NC_026001.2:11324340-11340706 GCF_000442705.2 Elaeis guineensis
CCCCAGAACCTAATCAGTAGGCTTTGGCCTCCACTGAAAAGATCTGGTTAGGTCCAACCATTAACATGACTTGATTTGATGAATCGACAATAAATGATCAAGCCCGACTTTGGCCGGCCAACCTGACCACCATCAAAAAGACTCAACCAAATTATCATATATGAATGATAATTCCATTAGTCAATAAGCACCAGGCCTTTGGGCCTCCAATGATTATTAAACTAATGACTCATTATCACTCACTTAATGGGAGGCTATGACTTAGTTATCACTATAACTTAATCATTTTTAGGGACCTAATAATTTTTGAGGATTTGTATTAAAGGATAGAAGAGAAGAAATTAATCAGCTAATTTTAATCCTCCCACTGACTTCACCAAGTCAGATTAAAAAGGATTTAATTAAAGCCGGCATTAGGAGCACCTAAATCAATTACACTAATTTACCTAATGACATGGGTGAGCCTAATCACCAAGTGATCTAATCAAAATCTAACTCATGAGGTTGGCTAGGTAAGTGAGATTAGTGGTGGGGATATGCCATTAACTCGTCAGAGATCGAATCAATGCGAGTAGCTCCCACTTAAAAATCACTGATCAGACTACCGAACTTACCTTAGACACCAACCAGTTTATTAGTTTTAATTTGATCAACTTAGTGAATAGGGTTCCACCGCATAGCCATGAATTAAGTCCATCTTGTCTAGTTAAAGACATGGACCCATTCAACTATAACTATTGGAGTTGAGTCTAGAGTATCCTTGACCTAATCTAATTCAACTTTTGATTAGATTTGACCAATTACTCTAATTTAGTCCATTTTTTTAAGCTAACCTTAGGTCTAACCTAATTATGGACCTAATCCATCTAACCCATTGACCCACAAGTTTATGCAATTGTCTTAGGTCTTAATTCACAATTCTAGACAACTAGACAACACTTAATTCTTTTAATTAAGTATTAGGGCTGATGGATCAGGGTTTGCATTTCGAAAATAATTTTTAAATTTGAAAAATTTTATTTTCTGTTCACCAAATGTGTTGACTCATTTCACAAACGATCAGCACATTTCATAAACAGCAATCCTATTGCTAATTACATAACAGAAAATAACTCAATCAAAATAAATCATGAATATTTCTTTAGATCTAATCTAACACATTCATGATAAATTTCATAATTAAAATTTATAATTAAGTCCTTTCGCTGCTTCGTCTGTATGGGATATAATCACATCGGCACCCCTACCGTCGTAGGAGAACCCCATCGAATGGGAGGAGAGGCCTTTAAACCCTACTTTTCTCCTATGATCGGACGATCATGGCAACCAACCCAATTAGACTACTTGCTACTTGGATCAAGTATATCTAAATATACCAATTTTAAAATTTAAATTTTAAATTTTAAATTTTAAATTTTAAATTTTGAATTTTAAATTTTAAATAAATTTCAAATTTCAAATTTCAAAATTTTGAATTTTAAATTTTTAAATTTTAAATTTTGAATTTCAAATTTTCAAATTTAAATTTCAAATTTTGAATTTCAAAATCTAAATTTAAATTTTAAATTTAAACTTTTAGATTACTACTTAATCTATGCATGCAAATGTATATCATATTTTAGAACCTGCTCTGATACCATTTGTAGTGAATTTCAGTGCAGGGGTAAAACGATAATTTTAAATTTTTTTTAAAATTATAATTTTACAGTAAAAATTATTAATTAATTTAATTAATTAACATGTATTAATCCTACACAAGGATCTAAATATGATATATATAGCATGCATTTAAATTTAAAATTTTGAATTCTACAGTAAACATTTTACTGTTATGTGTTCAGAACACATTATCTTCGTGCAGTAGTCGATCGCGCAGTCTGATCACCGTCAGGATAGTTTGATCATCGCAATACAGCCACACAGTATGTCTAACCTCTATAGATCATCCACACGAAGCTCCCGATCTGATCGGCTCCTCACGAATGCTAGTTCGTTGCAGAACCCTTTCGACGGCTGATGCTGATCGAACTTCTTCGATCGGTGTCTGTCGATTCCTTGGATGCTCCAGATCGTCAGCAAAGATACTTGAGAGGTTGATAAAGTTCTCCCTAAAGTTTGGTGGGCTCATGACACTCGTAGCTCACCTTCTCACTTCCCGAACCTTAGCAGTAACCCTAGGGTACACACAGAAAACCCTGCACCCAAAATCTTTTCTCTTCTTTTCTTTTCTTTTCTTTTCTCACGCACAAGGCTTTTCTCACGCCACCTTTCTTTCACAGATCAATGTCCGCACGCCCCACCTTCTCATCCCTTTTAAAACGGTGCAAGACCGCATTTTTTACCGCGTGAGAGGATAAAGCTAGGTGGTTGCTCACTTGAATTCAAATGAATTTGAATTCAAATGCCAACCAACCTATCCTTATCCACTTAAGGCATGAGAAGGGAGGGGCGTGGGCTTCTTTGTGCGTGGAGATTTACACGAGAAACTTTTTTCGTGTAAATAAGTGGCGCACAAGTGGATAAGGTGGCGCATGAGATTAGTTGCCCATTCAAATTCAAACTTCATTTGATTTGAATGGCCAACCAACCATCTTTATCCACTCAAAATGGCGCACATAGGTGAGGCGTGGGAAGGCTTCTGCGTGGGAGAAAATTCATGAGAACTCGTTTCTCGTGAATTCAAATAGGCGCAGGTGAGGTGAGGAGCCAGGGAGATAAGTCAAGGTGGTTTCAAATATTAAATCAACCTAATTGAACCAACCTTATTAAAATAGGTTAGGCACAATTAGACTAAATTAAATCCAATACAATTAGGCTTAATTAGGCTAATAAAATTTAATCAAATCAAAAATTGACTAAGCCCAATCCTTGATCAATCAGGATCAAACCACCTTGGCGATTAGGTAACTCTTAACCTAATCGGGTCAAACCCAACTGAATCCAATTCAATTGACTTGATCAAAAAATAATTACTCAATCAAATTGAGTTAATTAGCGATCAAATCACTAATTAAACTCTCATAAATACTGAGTCCAAATCCGATGGGCAATCGGACATCAAAGTCCATCGTTATGAAACCTTGATCGAAGAGTCCCAAACCAGTGGGACTCTTGACCCCGGTACCCAAAATGTGTGGAATTCATGATCAGAGAATCCTGATTCTCGATCACAGAGTCAGACATGTAGGACTCAGAGTTCCAAGTATTAGGACTCTTGGTCGAAGAGTCCCAGTCAGTGGACTCTTCACCAGCCATCAGATCAGATAAGAACCTCTAATGTGTGTGACCCCGCAGGTTCGAACCTAAGCGGTAGCATAAGAAACCAATTCCTATACTAATCGAAGTGATCATCTAGCAATGGTACCCGACATTCGGATAGGTCGAATAGTCACAATCGCAACATTCAGAACCTACGCGAATATGGTTACTATATAATTCATCCCTTTTGACCCCTGTGTATAGGACAACTCAAGGTTAAACTATCAACCCTGATCAGATCATCCGAATCGTGCTCAACTCAATCAGTCCTATGACTCCTCACTAGGACTACCCTGCCAAGGTTTTGCTAAATTGAAACACGACTGTACACAGCTCCTGAACTGGAGTGGTCAATCCCATCTTGACACACGCACTGACAAGTCAAGTACTTGACTACACCCAGCAGCCTTCCGTCACTGAATTAAAATTCAGGTAGTCCAGTACCTAAGTGCAGTAGTTGCTTGCAAGTCACTGTGCAGTCTCAGGTCGGAGGGACAGTTATACCCATATCCCATCGGAGCAAATCTTGACAGCAGAAAAAGCTCCGGAGTCGGTCACGTTCAGTGCAGATGTACCCTTAATCTCACCTGTATGCCATACCAGTGTCTCCACACTCCTTGGTTAAGAGGATAACCAACCCATATGGCACACAACGACCTATGCTTGATAAACTTGTTGTCTTGGTAACAACGTATCATTTGATCGCGAACAGGTTTAAGGACTAAACGAAAATCCTCCTTTGTCGAGTCTAAATAGTCCTAAGACTTCACCACAACATAGGAGTTCATTAGAAGATGAAACAATTTATGATGAAAAATATCAAAATAACTTTTATTTATTTATAATTTATATACTAATACAGAAAAGAGCACAACCGTCAACAGACTGACGATTGACTTTGGGATACTATTTCCAACACAAACATGGAGTCGAGCCAGGCTGCTCGATCCCATCTCCATCGTATGCTATGCTCCTCCTAAACTGAGACTTGCTAGGGTATCATCCTGCGATAATAAGAATCTCACCTTGCGATATCGCCTCTCATCCTTCCTCTCGAGCCTCGTATCTCATGTCCGATCCACCTCCACCTGGAGCTCTGCCTCGCTCAGGCTCCTCCTGGCTCCTAAAACTCCACCTCACACTAGGCTCTCTACCAGGTAGTAATGTCCTCTTATCTTCTTCTTTCCCTCCAGAATAATCCTATCGCCGCATAGCACCTTCAGGATTCTTCCACCAGTATTCCTATAGCCTCTAAAATCCAGTCTGCTCATGAGATAAGATTCTACCTGAAATAGGTATGTATCGGACCTCCCCAATCTCTTCACTGTACCATCATGTATCCTCCAGCTGACCGTCCCGATGCCTCTAATCATACACTCGATCCATCCGACAGATAAATAGTACCCTCACTATTCTCCAAGGAGTCAAACTGCTCCTCTCTGCAACATACATGATAGATACATACAGAATCTAAAATCCACTGCTAGGAAGAAGTAGATACCTCATCAGATATCTCCAGGACATCACCCTCTAATCATTACTGGCTATCGCTGTAGTAGTCCTCATCCAATATCTGAGTTGAGAGCAATCTTTGACTAGATACCCCAACTCGTCACACCGTAACACCTAGTCTTGCTCAAGTCTCTCATTCTGGACTTGGACCGCCCTCATCGCGATCTCCTGTTGCTCGTCTATTGCCTCCTACTCCTCCAGAAACCATCAAAGCTAAGCTGCCGTCACCTGAGCTCAAAGTTGGATTCTTCCTCCTGAGAATCTCATTTTGGAGAATCATCATGGTGATCTGGTCCATCTTGATGGTGCTCTTCCCCATTAAAAGAGCAGTCACCAAGGACTCATACGAAAGGAGAAATGACGCTAACAAGACCAGCGTCCTGATCTTTTCCTCAACTTTCTCGCCAATGCTGAGGAGGTCGGTAAGGATCTTCTGAAAATAGTTGAGATGCTCCTGCACACTCTATCCCTCAATCATCCGTAGTTGGTAGAACTACCTCCAGAGAAAAAGATTGTGGGTGAGAGATTTCGCCAAGTACAACTCTTCGAGCTTTGACCACAGCACTGTCGGAGAAATCTCGCCAAGCATATGGATCACCACCTCATCCGCTAGATACATACAAATGGTACTCACCACCTACATTGGTAGTCATCTCCAATCCTACACCTCTATGGTGGTCGGCTTTTCTCGTACAAGAGAGCATCGATCAATCTTGGTGGATGAGCACGTCTTTACCTTTGCCTACCACAAGGAGAAATTGCTCTTTCTATCAAACTTGTTGATCTCCAACTTGATTGATCTATCTTTTTCATCTTCAATCTTGCTCACCATCGATGCAATCTACATCTTGGTACCGTCTCGCTCTGATACCACTTGTTGGTGGATGTCTAGCCAGGACACACCTTCCAGGACCTTTTTGATACCACATGTCACAGCAGGAAGAAAGAAGAAATAAAACAGAAACAATCAAATACGTGGATCAGCTAAAAAAGAGCTTGCCTCTACGGGGCATGCAAGTTTCACTATGAGAAAAGAGAAAAATTACAAGAGAAGATCACACCCTCAACCCTCGTACATCCAATCTCTCCTTCACAGGAAGCTCTCCCTCACAAAAGCTCTCTTTAAGAAGACCTTCCTTAATCCCTGAAGCGACCGTTGTCCGCTGTCCAATAATATGTCTGAAGCTCCTGCTCTTGCTCCTGTTGGCGCCATGCTTCTGTTCTCAGGATTTTCCACCGAATAGCCAATCCACGCCACGCCCTCTCTATTTGTGAATAGGGCCTTATAAAGGCTTAAAACCCAAGGTACATCGGAATCCAAATCCTAATAGGACCAATGAAGATTCTCGACCATCCAATCACGGTGCAGATCAGAAAATGGCCGTTGGATCACATCCGATCGTACCAGATCACATGTGTATTCTCCCAGGGATGGCTCACAGCCATCCGATCATGACCGCAAACTCCCTAAGCCACCCAATCGTGCACCGGTCCATGGAATAACCCGTAGATCGTGAAAATCGAGCGAGAAAAGCCATCCGGTCCTCCACTGCTTCGAATTTCGTGCCAACTTCAATCAAGTGTATCTCGTTCATCCAGACTCCGTTTGAGATGATCTTGAGCTCGTTGGACTCCATTCGTTGTCATGAACCTCATTGTGGGCTTAATATAGATCGAATCTCAAAGCGTCAAATCTAACATAAAGATCATGCTTCCCAAGTCAAGGCACTGCTTACTGGATTGGAACGCGTTTCATCATGCGAGTTTTGATGACCGTGAGCATACCTGACTAATAAGTAATATTTAGATGACATTTATAATCATTTATACACTGTTTTTCAATCGAATATCTTCTTATATGCACCATCAATATCTAATGCTGGGACAAAGATGAACAATTTGATATCTAAGCTATAGTTCTGGAGGTTGAAATGGCAAAACGAAGGAGAAGACAGACTGGTTAAAAGAAGTAATCACTCAAGTGAAAGAACACTGCTACTTTTAGGTAAAAGCTATTTTAAATTGTACACTACCCATAGAAGAAAAATGACAGCGAGATGAGGATGCTTAAATGGTTGCGGGAAAATACATGGAGTAAGAAACAAGCAAATTGAAAGAAACCAAGAAGAATCAGCCAGGTAGAAAGTATGTTAAGTAGAAAATCTGAACATGAATTGAAGGATCTTGAATCTGAGCTATAGGATTGTGAAGGTAGATGCCTAAGACAATCAAAGTGAGAACAGGCAGAAAGCAAACTTGTTGAGTCCGTTAAAAATTGAGAGAAATATCCCTCATGTGGGACCAAGGCCAACAAGCAAGAGGCACTTATCAGGCTACAAATAGCGAATAAATATTTAACATTTTACATGAACCATTGCATATGATCACCAGCCATTACTACATTGGAGGGTCTGGCATTGGATATTTGAACAAGTTATCATGAAACAGACCACTAATCAATATCCCATTTACTTAACAGTATGAAAGAGTTTATTTCACACAGGACATCCACAAACACGCACCAAACAAACCAAAAGAAAAAAACCAAAAAAAGGGAAAGAATTATATACTAGGAATTGACCAGGGAAAAAAGAGACAGCCCTATTTACAATAACATAGAAGCCAAATGCAAAAGACACAAGGGAACCATTATGTTAGAAGGAGATGGGTGGTATATCATTATTATAGCATATAAGCAGAACTGCAACAAAATCCATAAGAACATGCATAAGGAAACAATGAATGCCCAAGACAAATGATTTATTATTGTCATAGCACCTTAATCAGTAACAAACATATGGTAAGATATGCCATTTTTGCCATTCTCCCTCATGCCAAGTATTTAAGAAAGAAATGGGTAGTCTGTATATCCAACAACTGGATCTGGAATGTAAAAAGTTTTCCTGTTATAGTCATTAAGTGGACCATCCAACTCAAACCTTCGAGGAAGATCAGGATTAGCCAAGAATAGGCGCCCATATGCAACCAGATCAGCATAGCCGCTAGAAACAGCTTTATTGCCTTCTTCTCTGTTATAGCCTCCAGCAACAATAAATGTTCCCTTGAATGCTTTCCTCATAGGAAGAAGAGAGTGAGGAGTTTCAACCTTTTCTCCTACTTTACCCATCCTTGGTTCCACCATATGGCAATACGAGATCCCAAATCTGTTCAGAGAATTGACCATATAGAGACCAAGTGCATCTGGGTCAGAATCACCTGCTTCCATGTAGTTAGCATAGGGGGAAAGCCTTATTCCAACCCTGTCAGGTCCAATCTCATCAACCACAGCCTGTACTATTTCTAGTGCAAAGCGGCAACGATTCTCTAGGCTCCCACCATATTGGTCTGTCCGATCGTTGACTTGGTCCTTCAGAAACTGGTCGATCAAATATCCATGGGCTCCATGGATCTCAACTCCATCAAAACCTATGAATCATGGAATAACAATGATGATAAGTCGCAGAAAAAACTTAACGGACGAAGACCAATTTCTTTTTTCTTTTTTTCACTTTTTCTGATAATATGAATGGTGGCATAACATCAGATTGATGCCAATAAGTCTAGCTATTTAAACTAGTCTAAAGACAGTGTTGGTACCATGTGAATGATGAACAATTGAAGGCTTATAGCATGCTGCATAAATTATCATTGCAAAAAGACATCTAAAGCATGCAGGAAATGTCCAGGGCAATACCAGTACAGCGAACATAGATGGGAAGAAAATTAATTAAGAAGCAATAAGATCCCAAAGAATCCCTGCATGGCATGCACTAAAGTTGGCAAAATGAATATAGAAAGATCGCATTATTTACTTGATCCAAAGAATAATTCTGTAAAGTAACTATTCTTTATCAGGTGAAATAGCTAAATTTTGAATTAAGACTGTCTTCGTATACTCCATTGACAACTCTTCAAGCCCTCCCCCCCAACACCCCACCCCCGCGCCAAAAGGAAAAAAAAACACTTCTACCAAATTTAGCGAATATGTGGAACACCCCCGCAATATATGTGCAACTTAAAAAAATCATGATAAAGTAACAGTCACTATAGGGTTAGAAAGCTTGCTTTGTTCTGAATTTTGATTACTGGGTTCTCAGATGTACTCAATACAAGTGGGACAGAGAACTTTATATTTATTACCAGTGCTCTCAGATGTACTAAATGCAACACTTCAGGCTGGGAGACAGAAACTATAGGGTCGCTTGTCGATCTTCCTTTCCGAAAGGGTGGGATTGGATCACAAACATGCTAACAACGCGACGATGGCTCCATACTGCTATACATTTAGTATTGGAACTGCCCATTTTTCTTTTGCTTTTTTTTCTTTGGTGCTTAACACCTGCCAAAGAGAACTTTATGCTTAGATCATGTGTTGCAGTGATTTTGTAACTGAACCTAACTGCTTAATGGGAGCCTGCAGGAAATAATGCTCCTTCATGGTCCACCAATTAGGAAACCGAATAGCACTTCTTATATTAACATTTACATGTTTTAAATTATTTTTCGTGTACACATATCACTTGTCAACAATTACCTAGGTATCTTAGGCTTCCCAGCTGCTACTTCTGCTATTCATGGAAAAGTCCAGCTTTTTCCAATATGCAGATGAAGGAAGAATTAGGTAGCCTTAAGGGGGAATGGACCAACAGACTGCAGATGCATATTTTATGAATGACTAGCTGTACTAATTTCTTGATCTGGGGGATGAACCCAAGGTTGGAACCTGGCTTAGGTTGGGCACGGTGGGTTTTGGCAAAAGCCTCCATCTCCATTCACAATGCTGGCTCTCCTATCTAGCAGTAACTTGATCACCACCTTAAGCTGAAAGGAGTACATAACTCTTACCAGCTTCTATCGCATTCTTAGCAGCAGTTCTGAAATCATCGACAATCAAAGGGATCTCTTCTGCAGCCAACCGCCGAGGAGGTGAGAACCGTGCAACATCAACACCATTAGCTCGCACTTGAGGTGCTAGTGGCTTGTCGGTACATGAGATTGGAGCTTGCCCATCAGGCTGAAAATCTACAGCATATCATATAAGCGCATCAGATGAAAACTGGACCTCATCAAAAGTAACTAATGAAGAAGTACAGCAAAATAACTCCATAAGACAATTTTTCTCTGCATTCATATAACCTGTTGCAGGTGCTTATGACTAATGTTTTGGGAGTGCATGCAGGAGGGATACCATAAATTATTTATCATTCAGTGAAATATAAGGTAATGGTATGTATCAATTTTCTGAAAGGTACAATACTTGAAGTGTCATAAAATGCCATGGGTTGACATACACTTAATCAAGGTTTTAAAAGCCGGTATCGGTGTCTATGTTGGTAACTAGTTGGCTCGGTACTGCTGCACAGCCCCTGCATGCAATGACAGATGGCACATGACAGCATCCACCTGGCACAGCCGCACAGCTAGCACCGATCAGCATGCAGCTGATCATGCTGATTCTTGGCGTGATAACATTAAAGAATGGAAGAATGAGGGAGGACACAACAGCTTCTGGATTTGGGAAGCGAATCAATATGAGTGCCCATAGCATAAAGCATTGAATTTATTCATGCAGGTATGCTTTTGTGAGAAACATAAGAGGGTCTGCAGCTTGCATGTGGAGTTTATTTAACAATATTTTTGAAAATAGAAGAGCTGCTTAAAGAACAGAGGACCTCATGAGTTCTGATTGTATATCAGAAGATATGATCATTTATTATTAACAGGTATAGGCTGACTTCCAATTTCACATTTTGCACTAGAAAGCGATATCGACGCAATAACTACATTGTTGTCAATATACTTTTGGATTTTTCAGACATTTGTAACTTGCAAGACAAAGTGATTGAATCAATAAGTACTTCATAATTACACAAACATATGACATAAGGTGTTTGACATTCAGCCTATAAGTTTGCATCAATCAATAGAATATGTACAAGATAAATGATGAAGGTAAAAGGGTCAGATGGATATACCATAATTTGAAACTCTCCCCATGCCAAATCTGGCAAAAGAAGATGCCACCCTTCTCATGAACTGCATCCACAATAGGTTTCCATGCTTCCACCAGCTGTTTTGTCCAAATGCCGGGCGTGTTTGGGTACCTAGTGTTCAAAAATAGATTGTAGTCTCAGCCAATAAAAAAAAAAAAAATTCGAGAAGTATTTTCTTGAAATAAAGACATAGATAAAAAATTAACCGATTTTGGGACTGAAATATATTACCCTTGAGCAGTGTCGGAAACTCCAGTGGCCTCGGCTATAAGAAGGCACCTTTGGAGGCCCGCTGAGAGTAATACAAGATGGCATGAGATTGGGGAACGTTGCCAAAGGACCTCTGCCTTGTCAATGGTGCCAACACTATCCTAAATAATTTCAAATTGAGAAAAATAAAAGCATCAAAAAGTCGCAGCAACTTGGGTTAAACTACTCTTCCAAGCATCATATGCCCGTGGTCAACTAAACATGCAAAAACTACTTTCCCAATGCATCAGCTTCCACGAAAAACATTCTAGTGAGGGACAATTTTTCCCGCAAACCACACGAGCGCATAGAGTAAACAAAAAACTAACAACGCATAATGGATAGAATTATAATGTGGAGATGCTTTTAGCTGTAATAGCATTCCAGTAAGTAGTTCATCATTTCTTTTAATCAATTTCTTGATGGATTTTGTTAGCAGTTTTTTCATTTGGATAAATACTTCTTAGACAAGGTAAATTAACTTTTTTACCCTTCTTTCTTTTTATTGTTTGGTGAGATTTGCTTGCATTTTTATCTGGGTTTCTTCTTTTTTTTTTTTTTGCCTTTAGAAGAATAGAAAATCAAATCATATTTAAAGATAAATGCTAAAATTTGACTATAGTTTTTTTGCTCAAACAAATTTGATGGTTGTTAACACGAGAAAAGTGAACCCAAAAGTAGAGATTAAAAACAGAGAACAGAAAGGCTTCCGACTTAACATGGATCGACATGCCCAAAAAACCCCACATATCAAGTGATGAGACTGCTGGAGCCGTGGAGTTGTTCTAGTCTCCCACTTGCTTAACAAAAAACGCTCAAATCTTAGGGGTCAAACAAAAAAAAAAAAAAAAAGAGAGAGAGAGCTTGGAGTAGATGATCGCTAACCTGTGGGGGAGATGGAATCTACCCATCTTGTAAGGAGTGAGAAGAGGAATCGGAGCCATCTCTCGTTGACCAAGAAAAAAAACTAAAACATAACAGGAAGGAGAAAATAAAGAAAACGGCCTTCTTCTCCTCCTTTATCATCGAGGCCTTATTTTATTCTGCTTCCTTCTCTTCTCCAGTCGTCGCGCGGACGTTTTCCCACTGCCCGTACAGCGTGCCGCCGTGGGCAGCGTGGCGCGTAGCCCACGTCGGAGGGTCGGTACTCAGCTGGGCCTGGGTATGGTAGCAATCAGTTTTCCTGGGCGCCGTTCCGGCCCTTCCGGCCCGGGTTGAACTGAAACCAGGTTAGAGTAATTTCAGTAACCGCAGTAGAAAAAATATTATTTATTATTTTTATATATATTTATATTTATAATTTTATTTTTTATTTAAATTTTAAATAAAAAAATATTTTTTAAAAAATTTATATATTATGTGATCGTATTATAACATCCTGTTGTCAAATTATGATTTTCTATTCATAATTTAATTATTTAATATTATAAAAAATATTTTTATTATTTAAAAATTTTATAAATTTTTAATGATAAAAATATTTTTTATGATATTTGAAAAAAAATTATAACTTTCTATAAGTATAATTTGACCGCAAGATATCATAATATGACTAAGATATCATAATTTTTTTGAAATAAAAAAAAAAATTTATCATTTAAAATTTTAAATAAAAAATAAATTATAGATATTAATGTATTATTAAATATATATTTTGTGGTGCCTCTATGTTATTTTTATTGCACCATTGCGATACACAAAGATTTTCTTTAGATTAAATTGGAGGGCTCCTGCTCAAATCATAGGTTGTCATATATGTTCCTATACTACGAATAGATAGTTTTGCTCATGATGACCGTTCCAGTCTCTGATATAGGACTGGATCACCCAACTCAAGCTTAAAAGTATCGTATATTCATATCTTATGAAAATTGATGGTTTTGGTTAATCAAAAAAAAATCATTCTTTTAGGACCGGCCCTCACCAGCTCACCTTGAGCCATGCATGTATATGTCGTCAATAAATGGCGTTAGAAAATATGTTCAGTAGAAATCTGGACAGGAATTGAAGGATCTTGAATCTGAGCGACAGGATGTGAAGGTAGATACCCAAGACAATCAAAGTGAGAATGAGCAGAAAGCAGACTCGTTGAGTTTGCCAAAAATTGAGAAAAAATATCCTCAAGCGGGACCAACGCAACAGCAAGAGGCACTTATCAGGCTACAAACAGCGATTCAATGTTTAACATTTTACATGAACCATTGTCCATATGATCACCAGTTATTGCTACACTGGAAGGTCTGGCATTGGATATTTGAACAAGTCATCATGAAACAGACCACTAATCAATATAGCTGGTGATCATATGAAAGAGTTTGTTCCACACAGGACGTCACAAACAGAAAAAAGCACAAAAAAACCAAAAGAAAAGAGAAGGAATTAGATACTATGAATTGACAGGGAAAACAAGAGCAGCCCTCTTTACGTAACATAGAAGCCAAATGCAAAAGACACAAGGGAACCATTATGTTAGAAGATGATGGGTGGTAAATCATTATTATAGCACATAAGCAGAACTGCAACAAAATCCATAAGAACATGCATAATGAAACAAAGAATGCTCCAGACAAATGATCCATAATTGTCATAGCACCTTAATCAGTAACAAACATATGTTAAGACATGTCATATTTGCTGTTCTTATTCACACTAAGTACTTAACAAAGAAATGGATAGTCTGTATATCCAACAACTGGATCCGGAATGTAAAACGTATCCGGTTATAGTCGTTAAGTGGACCATCCTCAATCTTTGAGGAAGATCAGGATTAGCCAAGAATAGGCGCCGTATGCAACCAGATCAGCATAGCACTAGAAACAGCTTTATGCCTTCTTCTCTGTTATAGCCTCCAGCACAATAATGTTCCTTGAATGCTTTCCTCATAGGAAGAGAGTGAGGAGTTTCAACCCTTTCTCCTAATTTAACCATCCTCGTTCCACCATATGGCAATACGAGATCCCAAATTTGTTCAAAGAATTGACCATATAGAGACCAAGTGCATCTGGGTCGGAATCGCCTGCTTCCATGTAGTTAGCATAGGGGGAAAGCCTTATTCCAACTCTGTCAGTCCAATCTCATCAACCACAGCCTGTACTATTTCTAGTGCAAAGCGGCAACGATTTTCCAGCTGCCACCATATTGGTCTGTCCGATCGTTGACTTGGTCCTTCAGGAACTGATCAACCAAATATCCATGGGCTCCATGGATCCCACTCCATCGAAACCTATGCATCAAGGAATAACAATAATGATAAGCTGGAGAAAACTTTTTGGATGAAGACCTTTTCTTTTCTTTTTTCTGATAATATGAATGGTGAAATACCATCAGATTGATGCCCAATCAGTTTAGCTATTTAAACTAGTCTAGAGGCAGTGTAGAATGTGAATGATGATCAATTGAAGGCTTATAGCTGCATAAATTACCATCTTAGATAGGCAAAGAGACATCCAAAGCATTCAGGAAATGCCAGGGCAATACAATAAGAGAACATAGATGGGTTCAGTAAGTTTATTAAGAAGCAATAAGATCCAAAAAATCCCTGCAGGGCATGTATAGAGTTGGCCAAAGGAACATAGAAAGATGGCATTGTTTACATGATCCGAAGAATAATTCTCTAGAGTAATTATTTCTTTTTTGGTGAAATAGCTAAATTTCAAATTAAGACTGTTCCATCTACTCCATTAATAATCTTCAAGCTCTTTAACCCCACATCCCCTCCCTCAAAACCCCCAAAAAAAGGGAAAGGAAAAAAACTCTTCCACCAAATTTGCCAATATGTGGAACACCCCTTCAATATATGTGCAACTTAAAAATCATGATAAAGTGACAGTCACTACAGGGTTACAAAGCTTGCTTGGTTCTGAAGTTTGATTATTGGGGCTCTTAGGTGCTCAATGCAGTGGATAGAGAACTTTATATTTATTGCTGAGCTCTCAGATGTACTAAATGCAAGTGTCACAGAGAATTTGCATAAATCATGTGTTGCAGTGATTTTGTAACTGCTAACTGCTTAGGGAAACCTGCATGAGATAATGCTCCTTCATGGTCACTGACTAGGGAACTGAATAACACTTCTTTTTGAGCATTTATGTGTTTTAAATTCTTTTTTCGCATATACATATTAATTGTCAACAATTTCTAGGTATTCAGGCTTCTCAGCTGCTACTTCTGATATTCATAGGAAGTCCAGCTTTTCCCAATGAGCAGATGAAAGAAGAATTAGGTAGCCTTTAGGGGGAAAGGACAACAGACTGAGATGCATATCTTTCAATGACTAGCTGTACTAATTTTTGATCTGAGGTACAAGGTAGAATTGGCTTAGGTTGGGCTAGTAGGTTTGGCAAGACTTCATGTCCATTCACAATACTGGCTTCCTATGTGGCGGTAATTGATCGCTACTAAATGATAGAATACAATGATTCTTAACACTTCTATCGCATTCTTAGCAGCAATTCTGAATCATTGACAAATCAGGGATCTCTTTGTAGCCAACTGCCGAGGACGTGCAAACGTGCAATGTGCCATTAGTTCGCACTTGAGGTGCTAGTGGCTTGTCAGTACATGATATTGGAGCTTGTCATTAGGCTGAAAATCTACAACAAAGCAAATGAGTGGATAATGAAACTGCACTTATCAAAGTTTATTATGAGAAGTACAGTAGAAGAACTCCAGCAACTTTCTTCGTATTTTTTCTGCATTCATATAACCTCTTGCAGGTGCTTATGATTAATGTTTTTGGAGTGCATGCAAAGGGATACAAAAATTATTTATCATTCCATGACATATAGTTATCAGTATGTATCAATTTTATGAATGGTGTAATATTGGAAGTTTCATAAAATGCCATGTGTTGACAACCTTAATCAAGGTTTAAACGCCAACAGCATCCATGCTGGTGAGTAGTTTGCTCGTACTGCTGCATGGCCCCCGCATTTGATGACAGATGACATGACAGCATGCACTGGCAAGGATGGACGGCCAGCATGGACAAGCATGCAGCTGATCATGCTGATTCATGGTGTGATACATTAAACAATGGAAGAATGAGGGAGGACAAAGCTTCTGAATTCGGGAGGAGGACAATACGAGTACCCATAGCAGAAAACATTGAATTTATTCATGGGAGATATGCTTTTGCGAGAGGCTCTGCAGTGGCATCTGGAGTTTATTTAACAATACTTTCGAAAACAGAAGAGCTGCTTAGAGGGCAAAGGAATCATGAGTTCTGGTTATATCAAGAGATATATTTATTATTAAAGGGTATTGGTTGAGTTCCGACTTCACATTTTGTACAGGAAGAGAATAGAAGCAATACCAATTGTCGTCAATATCTCTTTTTGATTTTTCCAGAATTT